>NC_133939.1:29673243-30002837 GCF_031877795.1 Strix aluco | reverse complement strand
CAGTAGCTTTGATAGAGGTTTGTGCAGAAGTTACAAGTGGATCCTGCAGTACTAATCCTCCGCCTAAGCCGGGGAGGGTGGCAGAAGGTGCTGAGCCAGCTGCGTGGAGAGGGTGGGAAGCTCAGAGATCTTTAGAAGGGAAACTCCACACTTATCCTGCATTAGTTGCAAACTGTACTAATAATGGCTTATGTCAGATTCAAAATGTGTTAATTTTGATTTTGTGGCCCTTTCACACCTGGAAGTATTACCAGCAGAGTGGTAAAAAGGACCTTTTGACTTTATTTTACAGCAGAACAAGACTTTGGCTGATTCTATGCTCTTGAAAAATACCAGACGTCTGCTCTGGTGTTACAGTGTAACCCACAGAAGTCATCAGCAGAAGGCAATTGTTCCCTTTTAAGCCTATTTGCATACATCATTATCAAAAGAAAATTCACAGTTTACTGTAATTATCATTTTTACTGCACTGGAGCTTAATAGAAGACCTAAATGATTTCAGCCCGCTGAAAGCATCAGAATCTCCACCACCTACCTGGACAGTTCTGGCTGTCCCACGCCCACACCATGTCGAGAGAACCGCTGGATGATTTCAGGCTGGACGTGTTTCACAGGCTGTGCTCCCCCAAATATTTGCTCCTTCCCTCTAGTGACTCCAGAGCAGAACAAGGCCTCCCCTGAGGGTCTTTGCTCCTTGGAAATAACCCACCGCGCATTCAAAGCTCAGTGGACAGCTAAAAACCAGCTGTCCCCCTCCTGCTTCCCTTGTGTGGCCAGAGCAACCCCTGCCGCTGCTGAGAACAGCGGCAAACATAGCCCCGCGAGGAGATGGGGTCAGCTGTGGTACCACCTCTAACTCTGGCTGTATCAGATGAAAACAAACACCCGTGCTCCTCAGGATCCCACTCCTGGCAGCAGTGGGCCTCTTTTTGAAGAGTCCAAGACCAAAGCAGACCACAGCTTCCTTCAGCTGATCACCCAGCTTCCAGCAAATTCAGGAGCTCCACAGACTAGAGCCACTAACCATGTACTTTTGGGTTGTTGCTGAACATTTCTGGTCCGTGATCCTGCATGAAATGTCACCATCCAGCATGCCACACAACAAGGAAACCCTGAGCCACCACCCTATGCCTCCACCAGCTCTACCTTGACCAGCAATTACTGACCACACTCTCCTTAACCCCAGCTGCCGTGGCTGCCCATTTTACAGCTCCCTGCCACCTGCAGCTTATTACCTAAACCCCGGCAGCTGGTTCTCTGTTAGCTCTGTAAGCCCAGGCACTCACCTCTGTAAGCCCATCTCAAGTTCAGTTGCTCTTTAGGAGGTGAGAAAACCTGGTTTTCTTTCAATCATTAATGGGAACTTTCCAGACAGTTTTGGCAAAGTCCAGCTGACTGTTTTGCAGGGCTTTTTTTCCCAAGTCACATTTTGGGAGGCAGCTATGATTAAGGGAAAGTGTGCTGCGTAAACTCACGCATCAGGCCAAATAAATGAAAGATGTCTCCAATGGGCCATCTTGGGGCCATCAGATTTTAGCCTGCCTAAACAATCTGTTAACATTTAACAAGCTGCTGAAATCCACTGGTGGACAAAAGGCATTTCTGGCATTTTTGGACTTCATGTCAAGCTGGTTTTGTTAACCCAAAATGTAATGATCAAAACAGTATGCATATATCTAAACCTTTCCTAAAATTACCAGGCCTGGTGGGAAATGCAGCGAATCCACAGTGTTCACTGACATTCTCTGCAGGAGGCAACTTGTCACACCAGCAGCCTTGGGGGCGAAGTAACGAACTGCGTGGTGCCTGTGCCTCCTCGATGATTTACGGTGTACACAGAGACACACGCCATCTAGTCACATGTGGCTCAGGCTTTGCTCATCGTTTTCTTATTCAGAATTACATGAAGGTCCATGAAACTTCTTCCTCTTTTCTCCCTCTTTTCTGTCACCCACCTCCTGCCACTTCATATCTGTCCCAGTGCTGTTCTGGGGGACACCTGAGATGGCTCTGGTCCTAGAAGCAGGGAACCTCCACCATGGGGACACTTTATCCCATGGAGACTGTAAAGTTGGTAGAAAGGGGCTGGAAAATTCAAACCAGTGTTACAGTGGGAACTCCTCGCAGGCTGGTGGATCACACAGAGTGCTGTCAATGTAAGAGACCTGCCAAAGATGCCACACTGCGGACAAGTGTGAATGTTGCTTTTTGCCGGTGCCTTGCAGTCATCTACCTGCTTGGTGGTACCTTCTGAAAAGTTACATGGCATCAGCTTCTTTAAGATCTGTCCTAAAGATCCTCCCCACCATATAAACAGACAGTGTCTGCAGATAAATAGGGGTCTCTGCCAATGGATTTGCCCCGACAAGCCTGATCTTTCCTGAAACAAATAGGTGACCGCTACGTCACACTTTAATCCCACGTGTTCAGGTGCTCACTTTCTTGTTGCCTCCATTAATCACAATCCAATGAAAGAACAGAGATGAACTTTTTCAAAGAAAAATGAAAAGAGGAGTAGACTAGAGAAAGTGACTGATAGAGATGCAGAAGTGGAAAGAAAGGTCTTGCTATACCGTTATTAGAGCCATAGATTTAAAGAAAGGAAGAGGCAAAATATAGTACACACAAAGCCCTCAAATGCTGCTCACAGCTGTTCATCGGGTTGAGGCTCCTTGGGTAAGGCCAGGTTTACAGGACTGGCAGCTGACAATATTTTAACTGAGATGGATGTACACTGTGAATTCTTCAGGAGCTGTGAAAGTTTAGAAGGCCCATTAGCTGCTTTGGGGGGAAAAAGACCTATTTTGCCCATGTTTCAATGGACTTGTGGACTAGTTTTCTGTTTCACTGGATGGTATGAGACTCAGTGCTGCTCCTTCTGACTGAAAGGGTCGGAAGAAGTAAACAGTAGAAGAGTCCTGAGGATCCTGTTGCATTTAAGTGCTTAGGTGCAACTTCAGATTCCAGATAAGCCTAATGATCTTGAGTCATCTTCCCTCGACTCTTATGCGGTGAGACAAGCTCCCATCCCAGGTCCCATTTGCCCACAGCGCTTGCTGTGAATGCCCCAGTAGTAGTAGTGTAGTGCCTGCTGGGCTCGTGCGCGAGGAAAAGGAGGCAGGAAACCTCAGTGCTGGGCAACTGAATTACTGAGGCGCTTTCCAGTGCCTTCATGCTGCCATTAGATCTGCAGATGAGGACGTTGAACCGATCAAACAACACATAATTAAACAGTGGAACTTGTAGCCGCAGGACGTTGTGGAGGCCAAGAGCATGGAAGGCTTTAAAAAAGATTGGGCAAAATCTCGTTGTTAAACATCATGTTTGGGAAGAAGCATCTGGTGTTAGAGGTCCCTGAAGCTTCTACCGGCACTAGCGAAGAGGATGGTGCAGAGAGGGGTCACTCGATATTTGTGTTCTCCTTCAGCATCTGCTACTGGTTGCTGTCAGAGGCAAGATGCCGGGCGGCTGGCTTTCGTCTGAGACCATTGATCCACCCCATCGCAGCCTTCCCGCCAGTTAACTGGCTTATGGGCTTTATAGTTTAGTACCAATACTGATATTTTACACATGGGTTTTATTTCTCGTTTCATAATAGTATGTACAACAGGCTGCTGATAAAATCGTAATGTTTTCCATCATCCTTCCCCACCCCCATTGCATTGCCCTTGTCAAAGACAATCAGAGCAGCAGGAGGCTGCAAGTGGGAAAGTGAGCTGCTGTGAATATGGAGAGCTAATAGATAGCAGAAAGGGAAGCCCAAAAGCAGAAATAAGCTATTTGAAGAGGACGACTGCTTTTCACATGCGTTCCCCTTGGTGATTAAATGGACCGGGATCCAGCCAGATGTGAAGCACTCAACAGAGCTGAAACCATTTGCAAAAAATAGTTTTGAATTCTCAGCTTCTATGCAGTTTGCTGCTTTTTGTTTATCCACAAAAGTATCTGGAGGGCTGCAAGGTGTTTATCAAGCTATTGATGAATTCTGGCTGGAATAACTTTGCACAACACAAACGTTTCTCCCTATCCAACATTTACTTTTTTTTTTTTTTCTCTGTCAGCACCAGCCATTCTGTCAGGAAGCAGAAGCAATAGCAAATGGCCAATAGTATGATTGGCAAAGCGAAGGGTGAAGAGTAAATTGTCCCCTAAAATTATCAGACATGCACAAGGTAGCTGCAGGTGCCCTGCACTGGGCTCTGATAATTCTGCCACCACCTGTGCTCGTAGCATCCGAATGACTTTGGGTGATGCAGCGAGATGAAGTTGGCTCCTGTGGGCCCTTCTTGCTGCACCCATGTGCTTCCCAGGTGCTTCCCAACCTTTGGCCATGGCCCCGTCAGGCATCGCAGGGCTGAGCTGGCTCTAACCTGGTCTAAACCCAGTGGGATGCCTCGGTGGCATGTCAGTGAGCTCTGCCGGGGGCTTGGGACTCAGGCCTGTTTGAGGGAAGTTCTCAGTGGTGTGGAAGACGGGACAGCCAGAGGTTCACAGCTAAGCCAGCGCTTATGTTATGGACATGCACCTTTCAGAGTGCCCAAGGCCCGAGCCTTGGGGATAGAATTTGGGTTTGTCAGAGGTCTTGTGGTATTTTAGACACATAATTTACCTCTTTTATCAACATAAGGCATCTGCCTGGGGCAGTGCCACCGGGACTGGTCTCTGGACCCCCAGCCATGAAGCAGGAGAACTGTGGAGCTCCCCTGAGGTCCTGTTTGTCCTGCTGATGGAAATCTTGAACTGGCCAGGGCCAATTATCCTGGAGACAGGTTGTGCTGGATCCAGATCTGCGAGGCATATGGTGAAACCACAATGAACCCGAAACAGTACAACCTCCGGTGGAGAGCCAACGCGGCAGCCCCAGTCCCGTACACGCATGGGATGTGTTTAGAAAGAGCCTTTGATTTTTTGTAGTTTGGTTTGTCGTCGATGTTCTAAAGACGTGCCTTGTGGATGTTAGTGGACAATGTGCTTCCACCATTCCTCTGATTCTGACGTTGGTCCTGATCACTTGCTGGTTGGGCAGAGGGACTTCATCAGCCACAGCAGGTTAGCTAAAGCATGGCTGGAATGAAAGGGACCCTGCATTTTGTTTCCTTCTGAATTCCTGATCTATTTTAGATTCATTTCTTCCCTTGGAAAGAGAAGACCGGCCGTACCACACTGCTGAGCAGCATGAGAGCGGAGCCCTCGCACAGCCCTGCCCATCCCTGCTGCGTGGGGTGTCTGCATGTCGGTAGCGCCAGTGTTCGGAGAGCACTGGGCGTCTTAATGGAACTGAACGAGTTGAGGAAAATAAACCAGGTGGATTCACAGAATCATTCAGGTTGGAAAAGACCCTTGGGATCATCGAGTCCAACCCTCAGCCCTACTCTACAAGTTCTCTCCTACACCATATCCCACAACAGCTCATCCAAATGACCCTTAAACACATCCAGGGATGGTGAATCCACCCCCTCTCTCGGCACCCATTTCACTGTCTGACCACTCTGTCTGTGAAAAATTTTTCCTAATGTCCAGTCTGAACCTCCCCTGTTGGAGTTTAAAGCCGGTCCCTCTTGTTCTGTCGCTAATTACCTGTAGAGAGTGATGAGGTCTCCCCTCAGCCTTCTCCTCAAACTAAACAGTCCCAGCTCCTTCAATCGCTCCTCACAGGATTTATTCTCCAGGCCCTTCACCAGCTTCGTTGCCCTCCTCTGCACTCGCTCCAGCACCTCGAGATCTCTCTCATATTGAGGTACCCAAAACTGGACACAATACTCCAGGTGTGGCCTCACCAGTGCAGAGTCCTGGGGGACTATACATTAATATAATGTGTAGGGATTCCTACACATTAAATCCAACCCAGAATGGTGAATGTTTCAGCACCAGGAAGGAGACATCACTAAGTTCTAACAGAGCAGAATTGAGACCACATAGAGGGGAAAACATTCATTGTGCACCAGGCGGGAAAGCAGAGCCTGGCAGGCCGGTGCGAGTGCACGGCCAGGATTCGGTGCTGCCCTCAGCGTGGTGCTGGGCCATCCAGAACCCGGCGGTGGCTTCTCCGTGTCAGAACTGAGGCACAGTCATGGACAGCTGGAAAAACATACTCCGCTGTTGCCTAACCACCACCTGCATCGAGGCAAAGGATCTTCACACTTGCGTTCTTCAAAGGAAAAACAACACCGCTTGCCACGAGTGTTTTCCCTTGGGCTGGAAGCCCCAAACCACAACCAGGCAGGCACCTTTTGTTGCAGAGCTGTTTTGCACCTTGTGACACATGGCCTTCTACTGTTGTTTACTCTTAAATAAAGAGTCATTCCACCAAATACAGGTTTGACAAGAGTGTTATGTGGTAATGCAAAGTTATCTTTTACAAAAAAAAGTAAAAACAAAGGACCCTCTCACACACACACACATATTTTCCATAAATAACTGCCAGTAACTAGAAAAGAGGGTTTTTTTGCTCCTAACCTGGAGGCGTTGCCATCCCTTCTGAATCGTGTTGTTTTAAGGCTCTTTAACCACGCACTGCACAGTGAAATCAGGGAAGAGGCAGCTGCTCAGCACCACCCCGGGGGTGACCGTGGGCTGCAGTGCCACCGACCGCGATGAGCGACCTTCCCTGAGGCTTCCTGCCAGCTCAAGCGTTGCCTGGCTTGCAGGGACACCCCAGATTGCAGATTCCCCATGCTTTATCTGCAGGACAGACAGAAATTGCATGTCCAGGTTGATTTCCCTGTTGAGGAGCCAGAAGAAGTGAACGGCAGGGGTGGAGGGCAGAGATCAGCAGGCAAAACTTGGCGCTTAAACAACAGCTTTTGCTTAAACGTATTGGTACTTCTCTCCTAAAAAAGCCAAGTGTTTCAGCGTGTACTAAAATTGCAGTTAATGAAATGCCAGAATTACCTTTTGAGTGCCTTATATCCACAGGAGATGGACAGGGCAGTTATATTAGAGCATCTGCATTTATAGAAGCAGATAAATCTAAATCTTTTGATGTCTTGAGGTTGTGTGAAACCTCTCCGGGCCTCCTGGGGTCCCTTGGCAGGGCCGGGATGGGCTCCTACAGTGTGGCTGGGGCAGGATGGAGGCCCTGGGCTGGGCTGGTGTCCTGGGCAGGGGGGCGGGTCCTGGGTGGGGTTGGCCAGGAACATCCAGGTCCTGACACAACCAACCCCAACCCAAACAATTTAGAAAGCTCCAGGTCATTTCAGTGAAGCAGTCAAATGAATCAAGTCTGATTTTGCTTTTCTTCACCTAATTAGACAACAGGGGGATTTATGGTATAATTGAGCCAACTCAATTTGACATCTAATTAATCAATGCCCAGTTCCTGCACAGGTGCAATAGAAATAACTTCCTAATTGGTGCAGGAATGTTTCTATGAAAAACAATGGGCTGCCCAGGGCAGGGGGGGAGTCCCCATCCCTGGAGGGGTTGAAGAGTCGGGTTGACCCAGCGCTGAGGGATCTGGTGGAGTTGGGAACGGTCAGTGTGAGGTTCATGGTTGGACTGGAGGAGCTTCAAGGGCTTTTCCAACCTGGATGATTCTGTGATACCCATAAAATTTGTTTATTTCCTGCTTCTTCCTACCATTTCAGCACGAAAAGGCAGCGGGAGTCACTGCCCCAAAGCAGAAGGGATGTTGCAGGGTGGCCGCATCCCACGGGTCCCGCGGGGTGGCTGTCGTGGGAGGCAGCCCCGGTGCTCATTGCTCAAGCAGTAGTGAGAGAAGCAGCTTTTCTCACCGAAAATACTCCTCGCTGCAAACCTGGTGCCTGAGGTTTGTCAGTGGGGAGGGAAGGGTTTGTGTTTCTGCAGCTGGACGAGTCCAGCGATTGTAGGAAGCTGTAACAGTGCCGCTACGACAGGCGCTGATCGGAGCGAAATTCTGGCCCTATTAGAGTTAACAGGAGTCTTGTTTTTGACCTCGGTGGGGCTGAGGATTTTACCCGAGGAGTATTAGTCATCAGTATCAAGATGAATTAGACGGCTTGTCAACAAGAACCAGGCAAGGTTATTCCCGTGGGCTGCTGGGCTTGGAATGGGAAAAGCTGGAAAAATAATGTCCAGCTTATTCCATTTATACCCACAACGCATGCGATGCCTGTGTGTAATACCTAAGCATTTATCGCCTGTTTCACTCTGTTCCTGTCAAACACACTGGGGAATGCTTTGCTCAGGGAGGCGGGAGGGAATTGGAGGGTAAAATTTCCTTGGAAAACTTCCCAGAACTGGGCTCAGCTCTCATAAACAAGCCCTGGGAAGGCAGTTTCGGTGTACAACCTATGGTTCACATTTCTAGGAAATACTGTCAAGCAGAGCTACTAACGGCCCTGTGGAAGCGCACAGGGCTTGGAGAGCTTACAGTCTGGCCAGCCCTTCCTTGGACACCATTACCCGGTTGGTTTTGAGAGTGTGATCCCTTTGAGACTCACTAAACACAGCAAAAATGTCCAAAGTTTTAATCTGAATTTTTAAGCATAGGCAGTTTAGCACTGGGGAGGAAACAATTTAATAAGGAGGTTTGTGGGAGAGCGCTGTTGTTTGTCATCTGACTCCAGAAGGTACGATCCTGCGGTCTGGGCGCAGAAATATCCCTTTGGGCAGTAAAAACTGACCAGCACAGCGTAGGTGTCAAGTGATCAGAAACAGTCTTTTGTGAAAACTTCACAAGAAGGGATACAAGAATTTTTTGGGGAATAACAGAAATAAAATAGAATAGAAATAGAAAAGAATAAATAGAAATAGAAAAGAATAGAAAAAAAGAATGGTTTGCTTGTGAGCAACAGAAAAAATAGATGAAGTAGTTAAATTTGTTGGAGAAATCAACGATTACATATCATTTGCCTGGCTAAATATCATTTACCCTCATATTTATCTTACAAACCTTTCACCAGGACCTGCCTCGCTCCCGAGCTGTTGAAACGGGCAGTTTTCCTTGTGCTGGGGCTCAGTCCAGACAGCAGCCCCAAGTGCCAGCGTAAGCTGCTCTTGTTTGACTCACTGTGCCGCCTGCTCTCGCTGACTGCGGCCGTGCAGCAGAGACGAGCCCGGGCAAACCAGCCCTCGCTGCTCCTCTCCCTACAGCCACGGGCGGTCAAACCATGCGGGACACGGCCGGGGAATTGGAAGGTCAGAAATCAAGAATATCTGTGTGTTCTGGAGAGGAGAGAAGGGAGCCGGCCGCAGAAGGGGTCCTGTGTTCTGCACGTCTCGGGGTCAGCGGCCGCTCCAAGCCAGGCAGGGTCAGCCCTCGTGATCCGTGGACGTTCCCTCAGTGTTGGGAGTGCGGGTCTGCGCAGGAAACCTCATCTCAGCTTACAGAGACACCAACAGCCGTGAGCAAGGCAAGCACAGGAAGGAAGATGGTCACGACAGCACTGAAGGAGGGGGAAGAGATTCTTCCCCATGAGAAAGTTTTCCACAGCCATGCTGCTTACAGACAAATCTGCTCTTTGTTTGCTCGTCTCTTCGCAGACGTCCCGAGAGGAGACGCGCACACAGCTGCACCCCCAGCATGCACCAAGGCTCCAGGGGCGCCGCAGCAGCGCGCTGCAGCGTGTTTTAGAAGCGGTGATGGTAGCAGCTGCTGCATTTTTGGCAATCCTCTTGCCCCGCTATAGATCATCAAATAATTCCTGCTGGAAGGGACCTCGGGAGGTCACCCAGCCCAACTCCCACTCACAGCAGGGCTTTGGTCCAGGAGATCCCCACTGGGTTGCACCGGACAGTGCTTGAAGCAACTGCAGGCCGCTGCCGTCGCACGCCGCTGGCAGCCGGCTCACCCCACTGCCCGACACCCCACTCTGCCCCGACTTCGCCAGCGGGAGAGTCACTCTCCCCGCGTCGTGCGAGCCCACAGACGGGGCCCACGCTCTTGTCCTCTCTGCAGAAGTGCGACGTGATGAGGCTGGTCTACAGCCCGCGAGGTGCGAGCCAGCTCTTCTCTGCCAAAACCGTCGGATTGTTCCCCTTTGTCGTCGCACTGTCAGACGGGCGAAGAAGTGATGCTGAAGTACCAGTTGTTCTTGAGTGTAATGTGAGGCCACACACTCGCCCCGACTTGGATTCCTGAACGAGACATGTGATATGGCACAGAAATCATGGTGGACATCAACACTTCCAGGAAAATGTGGATTATTGTCCTTACATAAAAATGTTCACGTAAACTGGAGCTAAGTATTTCAAAGAATTATGTTTCCTAGAGTTATGCTGACCTGTAAAACCCACGTTAGGTTTGTAAGTTGCTCGCATTCAGGGGTGTTCATGGCCAGGTTTTGGTCTGGTTTTCTAGTTGTGAGCTCAGGTTGAGATCCTAAACTTCGGTCTGTCACCCCAGTACGCAGAGAGGGCTGGAGGTGGTTGGTTTGGGCTGGGAGCTCTCCCCATGGGCAGCCTGGCCTCAGGGCCACCTCCTGCCACGGCTCTGGGAGGCGATTCTTCGCCGGGACCGGCTGGCTGAGCCCCCGCATCGCAGCCAGAACCCCCCCAGACCTTGTCTGCTTTCATATCCCATGGAAACAGCACTAGTGCTGCCTGTGGGGAGCGGGAGGGAGTGCGGTACCTGACACATCGGGTGGGGTTAGCGTCCGGTACGGCCAGGGCTGGGACTTGTCCCTCTCTCTGCAGGAGCGAGGCTCCTTTCCTCTGGAAAACACTGGCTGAATAACGGGATTCTTCAGCAAAGGTGAACTCACCCCCTCAAAGAGAGACAATGACATCTTTTGTACCGAAAGTTGTGCAAGACAGACGGCAGATTGTTTCCTGGCAGAGAGGAGCGGACGCTCGGCGGAGGCCCGGCGCTGGAGCCAAGGAGGGCGTTTGAATCCCTTTTTCCGGGAGCACTGCCACACACGCTCGCGTGCCCAGGGACCCTCCGCCGAGGCCGCCGGGAGCTCTCGCGTCGTCTTCGCGGAGGGCTGGGACAGTTCCTGCAAGGGACGAGCAAGCAAACCGAGAAAATGCAGCGCAGTGGGAACTACCAGTATGTTCCCTGTTCAGAGGGCAGCAGTTATTTAAATCTAGAGTGGTTTGATACATGTTATTTTAAAAAGAACCAATAAAAACTATTTGTATTTGCTCGAGAAGAAAATTTGCAACAGTGGGATTTTTTTTTTTTTTAAATCTCCCTGCTCTCATCATAACTAGATTGATGATTTCTGTATTTCTCTTTTTAGGAGATGACTAGAATAACTTGCCAGATGAATTTCTCTTTTATTTTATTCCAAGTTTTAATTTAAGACAGGAGAAGTGTGGCTAAGCTTCTTATTTTATGCAATTATTTTCTGGCACAGAACCCGGGGTCTCTCTAACTACACAGCTATGCATTCCATATTGTTTCAATCACGTGGAGATTGAAAGGAAGGATGTAGGCGACGGGTGACAGCCAAGTGCTGGTGACAAAGCCTTGAGGCAGCAGGTGAAGCAGAGCCATGTTTGCCCCTTACACGAGTTTCATGCACAGACCTGGAAATCACTTGACAGTGAAGTGGGTGCTCAGCCCTGATCTGCGCATCCGTGAGCTCTGTCAGACAGGCGACAACACGCGTTCGCACCTACATCCCCACAGACGAGCAGGAGCATTAAATCCATGACGTAACGCGTAGGTGGTGGACTGAAAGCTGGCATCAAGATTAAGAAATACAGACTATTTTGTCTGTAAAAAATGTTTCCAATGGCCAACTTACTGGATCATCGAACTCCAGTGACACGCCTTGGTGGGCGCATTCGGTGTTTAGTACAGGATGTAATTTTGGATGAGATGTTGAGGGATGTGGTGTAGGGGAGAGCTTTGTACAGTCGGGCTGATGGTTGGACTCGATGATCCCAAGGGTCTTTTCCAACCTGAATGATTCTGTGATTCTGTGGAACTTGAGACTGTAAATTCACAAGTTCACACCTATGAATTAACTTCATTCCCATTAGACTCAGCTGTGTGTCCTGTGGGTAAAGTAAGAATTCATTGGTCCAGGTATTAAAAATTAAATGACCAAAATCTCCTTTCCTTGTCTGCCAGAGAGGCCGTGAAAATTTCCCATCGTGTGGCTTTTCTTACCCTTGCTCTGCTGCCTTTAAATCGAGGTTTGGCTCCACGGCTTCGTTTACATCCAGAGGCTGTCTGCATCGAGCCTGCTTCGTACTCTGCGCATGCATGACCCTGAACAAACCATCCCACAGCACTGACATAACAGTAAATAAAGGGTCACAGACAAAAATGGTGAACCTTCCTCAAAGAACCTGCTTTTGGTCATCAGTGTCAGGCTTGGATTGGACTTCATGTGTTTTAGAGGCACAAAACGTAATAGAATTTGCACGTATTATAATATTTTATCGCAGCACACGTTGCCTGGTTCCACGTGAGCGACGGGGAGTGGAACAGAGTTCTGTACTGGGAAGCCAGACTCTGCCCGGCCAGGGGACCCACACAGACGTCCACAGACTTCCTTGGATAGGCCACTCCCAGATGGGCTTTCCATATTTTCTGTAACTAAATTAAGCTTTAACAAAGTCGTTCTGACCACTTCATTACATTTTACAACCTAACACTCATCTCCACATTTTAGTTGTTACAAGATTTCTCAGGAATTTGAACATTTCAGCATCTCTCCGGAGCGCTGAGAGCATCGGGAAGTCTGGAGCTGGTTAAGGCATCACATGGGCCATTGACAGAGGTCCTTCTCTTTCCCCTCTGACATCGTTAGTGTCGATCCAAATTTATCTTTTAGATCTACAAACCTATGGCCAGTTTTAAAGCCCTCCCTGATTTTCCATCATCCAGGAACGCTTCAGCAACTGCTTTGTTCTCAGCTGCTGCCCGCGCAGTGCGATCCATCGGCACTTCCTTCTCCAGTCACCACAGGAACGTTGGAAGTAAAATATTGTCTTTTCAGACCAGGGCTCACTGACCTGCCAGGGCACGGGGGCCAGGCCAGTTGTTCGACACGCACCAGGAGCCCGGGCTGGAGCGCTGGTTGAGATGCGCTGCTGAGCTCCCTGGGGCTGGAGGAGGCTCCATCCCATCAGCGCTGGGAGGAACTGGGTCTCCGGAAATACTGGGGACCCTCGAGCAAAACAAAACAAACATACGCTGACTCCCGCAGGAGTCGGGGAAGGAGCGTGAGAGCATAAGGAAGGAATTACCCGTTTTGTTTCACTGTCTCAAAGAGGATTTGGAGAAAATGTGGAGTTGGAAAAGATGTGATTTGGGATTGGTCTGACTGGTGGTTGGTGGCCCAGGAGGAGGAGGAGGACAGCGAGGCGGCACAGGCAGAGGGATGGGGACCCCTCTGGGCTGGAGAGATGGTTTGGAAAGGTGGTATCGTGGCTACGGGTGGGCAGCGTGGTGGCACCAGGCAAGGCCATCATCCCAGAAGGTCACTATCAGAGCCTGATCACCGCAGATAATCCTGCCCCAAACCATTTTTGAGCTTCTTTGTTTTTACTTCCCACCCTGCCCACACATGGCTACAGCAGAGCCGCAGCGCACAACGTCTCAGCATCTTTCTGCCAGTTCCTTGGTGCCCCGCTGTCCCCCGGGGCCTCCATAAACATCACTGTCAGGTCTGGGAAATGATTAAAAATAATGGGAAAAAAACAAGCGGAAAAACACAGACATCCCCGCGAGTGCAGGCAACTAAAAAAGGGGACACAGAAATAGCAAACAGCTTTTCAAAGTTTAGCCTAATTTTCCTTTCTCTGTAGATGGAAATTCATTGCACTGGTGCTGCTCCAAGCTCCATGGCGTTTCTCCCCAAATATTTGATGGTGCTTTGGTGGATGAGGTTGAGAAATCCCTCTCTGGAGCCACCAGCTCCGGCTGCTGCATGGGACCGGGCAGCCCTTAGCTCTGACCTGGCAGCAGAACTCAGGCGCTCCCATGCTACCATAAACTAATTTTTCCTTATTCTAATTCGAATAAATGTTCCTTACCAAACATTAGCATCTTACCTGTCAGCATAACAAATTACAGAGCTCTGGAGAGACAAACACCAGCAACACTGGTACTTGCAAGTTACCAAACTGCAAAGATAAATATTTAGATGGCACGCTACAAGGCTCCAAGCTTCAGGCTGTAAACCCCGCTGAAAAACCACATCAAGGAAGAAGGTACCAAACCACCCCGTTAAATCACTTGGATCCCGCTCCCTCCGCACCTCCTCCAGCCCTGGCCTGGCCCCCTTTTCCCAAAGCCAGAGAATTTCAATGCAGGCAAAATAATGTTTCTGAGCTGTCCGAGCAGCAGCAGCCCCGGCGAAATCAAGAGAGTTGGGGAATGTTCAGGATAGTGGGAAAGTTCCGAGGTATGCGGTCGTTCGAGCTGCACCCCGGCGGAGAACAGCGATACGAGACACAAACCTCGCGGTGACCGCCGAGAGCAGGCTCCACTCGGCACCACCAGCGCTCACTTTACTCAATCACCTTTAATCCGACTTTATTTCCCAGGTCTTTCCCCTTGCCCCCTGTTCCCCAAGTGCTTCCGATGAGCCCTGGCAGGCCCCTGCCGTCGCAGCCGCCCGAGCAGTGCTGCCACCAGCCCCCGCTGCCCTCCCGTCCGCAAAGCCAAAGCCAGAACTCACCCAGCAAACGCGACGGAAAGGCGACAAGGGAATATTTCTGAAAGCAGATTATATTGCTGTGCTCTGCAAGGAACTGTCAAAAAAGCTGTGGGTTCCTTCTGCTACCGAGTAGAAGCTACACGTCACAGTAAAAAGCATTACAGTTAATTATTTTCCTGATTTTTTTCCCCCTCTTAACTCCCCCTTTTTGGCAACAACTTTTTGTCTAGGTTGGAAAATTTAAAATGGATACATTTTCTAGGTTGGAAAATTTAAAATTTTATTTCTACTCAGCCTTAAATGTTCTCTGAGTCCATTTCCTCACTTGCAGACTTTTCATTCTTTTTTCCCCCTTTTTTCCTCTTTTTCTTTCAGCTTTTTCTACAGTACTTCCTCCACTTTAGAATCATTTGAGAGTGACAAAGAAAATCAAACAAATGGAATTTTCCGATTTTGGAGAAGTTTTGAAAAGTTACAGAACAGAGAAGACAATTAAAAAACGAAAGGAAAATAAATTTTTAAAATTACATTCAGTTATGAAGGGGAGAAAAAGCAGGGAAAAGGGAAAATCAAAACAGTTAAATATTTAACTTTTTTTTTCAGCACTATTAAATCTTTAAAATTGCTCAATCCAAACCTGAAAGAAGCAGCAAATTTGATTTTTTCCACAGACACATATAAACAGTAAAAGGATGAAGTACACTGAGATTAAATAAGAAGGAAAATGATCTCTTTACAGGCAGAAGGTGATTGAGGAAAGCAGAAAGTCCTTACGCACTCGAATGCTCTTGCCGTGTCCGCAGCCCCCGAGACCTTGTGCACCTCAGATGCAAAGGCTGAGGGGTTGGGGTCCGGGTTTGTTTCTAACCCCGTCTCCTGGCTTGCAGGCCGTTAGGTTGAGTTTAAAAACCTGCATTTCCCGTGGACGCAGAAGCTGCTTCCACACCAGCCAACGTCCCAGTGCCGGGGAGTGCTCCTGCACCATGGCACTCCATCCCCTGGTAGGGTCATTGATGCCTCAGACCTCTCCCACGGCACAAAGCTCTCCCTGGCTCATGCTAACTCATGGTTTTCCCCACAGATTCCCGTGGTCCAGGAGCCGGCGGGGCTGTTGGAGGTGAAAGAGGTCCCCGGCACGGCGCGGTGGTGCCAGTGGCTCTAGAGGTAGGTGGTGGCCTCTCGGCTCTCCCGCTCTCTAGCCTGCGCGACGGCAACGTTGATGCACTGAAGCCACTCCTCGGCGTTCTTCTCGTCTTTGGCCTTGAAAACATAGGTCTTGCTGTCGGTGAAGATCTCAAAGGCCCGGGGCAGGCTGCGGTCCCTGCGCTTCTTCGCCACCACTTTAACGCTCTGCACCTTGCTGAGCTCAATGGGGCAGTCGTCGGGGTCATCTTTCTGAAACACAGGGAAGACAGACAGAACCAAGTTCATCTGGTAGAGCTTCCACCAACTTAATAAAGAGTTGATGTCTCTAGAGCTGGGCTCGTAAGTGTTGCTCCTGCGGGCAAACGCACCGATGGGGACTTCCCAAAAGAGCCTCAAGGGGAGCTCAAAACCCCCCTCCCACGCAGCGCCGTGGTCTACTGCACCCAACGGCCAAGGGTCCACAGCGACGCCCGCGAGCTCTTCCCCCTCAGCATCTGCACTTTTTAGTTCCAGCTTCAGCTTTTAACAGGGGCTTGGATTTTCCTTTCTCTGGCTTTTAATAACGGTGAGCTCTGCTAACGGTGCCCAGCACAGCTCGTGCCGATGGCAAATGCTTCCTACATACGAAAACCAGCCAGTCCTTGGGCACTGAGGAAAGCTCTTCTCTTAAGCAGTGGTAAGTCCTTCCACTTCTCAGAGTCTCCACCCAAAACCAGAAGCAGCAACTCCTTTTGCAGGTTTTGACAACAGAACAGATACCTTGAGTCTGACTCAGGAATGTGAGGGAAACGGGGGCATTTCTCAGTGGGGAGTGGAGAATGCAGGACAGCTCAGTTGCAATTTTGTTTGAAATCGTATAAAGTAGGTACATCTAGGAAATCTTAATGTCATTGTAAGAAACATGATGCAGGGAGCGTAAGAGAGAGTTGTACAAAATCATGGAGGTTTCCTGTCAGAGAAGAGATTTGTGAGCTCCTAAAAAACGTACAGATTGGGTCTCCAGGTGAGAAGTTTAAGTTTAAGGCCCTGATTCCTCCAGAATATTTATGTTTCTCCTGGTGAGCTTCTTATACTTTTTACCAAGACGAGTAAGGCAGGTTTCCCAAAAGCTTTCTACTCCTGTTGTATAGGAAGGATCTGGACTGATCTGAGTGTGAATTAGGGGTTAATAATCTTGCAGGAGCTGAGCACGACTCAGTGTGGGAACTGCTGTCTCCAGAGCTGCTCTCCCAGCAGGCCAGCTCTGAAACATGGGACCAGGGCTGGGCACGGACGCTTCTCCTGCAATAATGTCTCAGTCCTTCTGGGAAAGAACCAGGAACATTTGACAGTTCTAAGGAAAAACTCACGTGAAAAGGCCACCCAAAAGAAGTCCCAAGCCCAACGGCTGTGATTCCTCTCTGGGATGTGATAGTCCCCTACCATTACCCCTGATCTGCCAGTTTTCCACATCCATAATGAATACCCAGGATGCGTTTCCCAACTTTTGGAGCTCTCCTCTGTTGCATACACATGTATTATTTTCAGTCAAGGTCTCCTACATTCCTGAAGTGCCAGAATCCCTGGGCAATCCCCTCTTTGTGACTCAAACCAGCAGTAAAGCCCATCCCTTGACGGGAGCAGCTCTCCAGCAAGAGCAGCTGGCCCAAACCCCTGGCAGGGCCAGCGGCTGGGTGAGCGGACAGACCCCACCGGGACACGGGAGGTCCCTGGGCTGCGAACGGCGGTGCCAGCGCAGAGCTGTCATCTTGCCGGCACAGCTCCTGGTGTTGCTGTTGCTCGTTCTGGGATGGAACATTTATTTATCTCTCCATTCATTTTTGTCAGGGACCCTATTCCAGACCTGAGAATTTTTCTTTGGAAAGGATAAATGGATATTTGAAATGGATAATTTCTCACTAAAATGTTCAGTTCTGACCAAACAACTTTCCACAAACAATGAAGTTCATCTCCAATTTCACATGGGAACAGACATTTCCATCGATTCCCTGTGCATGACCACAGGACCACAGCAGTGGCACCCTCCCCTGCTTCCACAAACACCAATTAAAGCTTTCTTGACAGTATTAAGCTGGCTCTGCACTGAAATCTGACCTGGGATAAACATTATGAAGATTTTATCACAGAAAATGCAAAGAAATAATAGACTTGAGAACTAAAACTTTGCACCCTATGAGCCAGAACCTTACATTTAGGAGACTAGCTAGCAAAAATTGTATACCCCCTTTGTTACCGCACAGCATTTGCCCTCAAGTTTCACTAAAGAAAGTTGATTGTACCCTAGGCACATTTCTGTGGCAGGAGTTTACCACAATTTTCCAGGAGTTTAGGATGTGGCTCTTTTTTTGGACCTCTTATATGTTGGTTTTCTCCTGCCTCCCCTTTACCCACTGCCCATGCAGTTGCCTACACAGAGTGAGTATTGTCCACATGGTTACTCTGACGAAGGGAGGGTTCATGGTGGGGCTCCAGGAATAAGCAGGCCCAGCCAGCTGGCCATCCCACAATACCTCCTCTGTGCTGGTTTGTATTTTCCAGCGAGCGGCGTGTCGAGCCCAAACACCCACGCAGCACCCAGCCCTGCTCTGCAACGCCAGAGATGATGGGGCAGAGCTCTCACGCTCAGCCAGGCAAGCGCCGTCCGGCTTCACAGGCTGAAACAAGCACCAGCTGCAGCTGGGCAGGAGCCTCTACCACTGTCACCCTGCACCTTGCAATGCTTTTGACACCGGCACCCACCCGGCGAGGAGCGGGGCGGATCCTCCTGCCGGCTGCCGGAGGTGTGCAGGAGCGAACCTCCAGCGGGGTCTGAAAATCACACTTTTATCGTCTAAACCCCTTCTGTGAGGCTTCATACCTCCAGTCCTGCTTAAAGGGTTGAAAATTTGGTGTTTGGTGTCTGCAATCGTCAGCCCAGGGAACGTGGGCAACTTAAACTGGTGGGCTCAGGGTTGCTTCAGGCTGCAAGCCAAGCAATGGTTAATGGCAGGACTTGACTCAAATTTAGGCCAAAAATGTAGAAGTAGCAGAATATAACACACCAGCTTGAAAGACCCAGGTGTGATAACCCCACTGCTGTCCCCGGGGAGGCTGGACACCAGCCTGCTACGCTGAAGGTATTTGTGTCCAGGTATTTGCCTTCAACTTTAAAAAAGGCAAAGAAGCCTTGAGTTTGCCAGTTAAAAACGGGAAAGTTAATTTATGTGATTTATGCTATGGAGCAAAATCTGCTGTTCAACAGTCTCATCCGCCAGCTTCACCCACCTGCGCTGCATTGCACGCTCCCCACGTGAACAAGAGAGCACTGAGAACGCAAATCTAAGGAGGCAATCGCATCCCAGGGGTAATCAAGGCATTCTGAGTGCCTTAGGCCTGGCTTATTTGGAGAACTAATTAAAGCCATCCCGTTAGATACATTTCTCTAAGCCAACTGACTTGTTAAAAAATGACAATTATTCTGACACTCTTTCAAAAGTGAGCATCAGCCAGTACTGAGCAGTACCTGTGGTACATGTATCACTAAACTGTCTTCAGAATCTCAACCAAAATATCAGAAAAAGTCACTAGAAATTAAGGAAAAGGCTATTTCCTGAACTACTTGCTTTCAGAAGGATTGTATTGTCCCATGAAACATGTTCCTCCCAGGCAGGACACCCTGTTGTATTTCTTATAGGAAGGGGCTCAGGAAACCATTTGAGAAGCTTAAAGAGCTTCTAGGTTTCTATAAAAATAAAAATTATTTACCAGAAATATTAAGGTTTGGCTATAATTGAAAGATGCAACTATTTTTGGATTATCTAAGAGAGAGCTCTTATAACAAAAATAAACAGACTATTTTGTACAATGTTTGATAATTCTCGTTGAGAAAAGCTGAGGAAAATTAGTTTCTAATAACTGAGAAGTAATAACTAATGGGGACTGGATTCAGTTACCTGCTGTTCCATGCCCTGGGACACACTTCTCTGAGTCTATCAGTGTAAATTTCAAATAATTTCACAAATTTCAGGAGAATTTCTCTGAATTTATGTGATGGTAGAAGTGAAAGCAAAAAAACCTCCGTTCCTTTGGGAGAAAAGCATTCTAGCATCACCTTGCTTTAAACACACTGGCATTTCCTGTGCAAATAACACCAATTGTAATGTCGTCATCTCGGGAACAGTTATTAACGTACAAAAGCAGGCAAGGCTTTCAAAAAAGGTGAACAGTCATTTGATTTTGGAGACTGCCCTGAGGCATTCAGAAGGGCCTGACTTTCCAGATACTCTGAACGTAACCATCTCCCCCCTGAACACGTCTGGTCCCATGAAAATCGGGGACGCAGAAATGACAGCTCACTTGCCGTGGCTGCTACATACCTCGCTGTGCCATGCCATGCACTTTGCATGTGGAAAAAATACATTTACCTGAGCAGAATTTATTGAATTTGTGTTTATTCAAGGAAATAAAGAACCACTGGTCAAGATGGGAAACTTTTTTTTAACCTACTGTAATTCCTTCAGGAGCAGAAGCTTTTGGAATATCTGAGAGGTGACTGTGGAGGCAGAGGGGATGATGCTCAGGCACAGGGCACCAGCTAGCAGGGTACAGATCACTGAGTCGCAGTGCCGAGCCCTGGACAGTTGTTGACTGAACAAAAGCAGGCTGAGCACTCTCAAAAATCTCACGCTCTTGATCCAGAGAGAAAAATATAACTAAAGCTGGTGAGCAACCCCTTGTCTGGGTTCGCCATGTGGGTACAGAGACCACGGGCAAAGCCGAGTGGCAAAAACCTCTGGAAAATGGTGTTGGGGGGGAAGGGAAAGAGAAAAATCAAATTGATGGTCTTTGGACTTACAGATTTTCCTTTCCGAAAAAGCAGCTGGTTGCCAGCCAGAGTGAAGTACCGAGTTTTCCACCTTTTGATAAACTTCCACCGGACTTGCTTCTCTTTAAGCTTGCCTTCAATCAGAGGTTGGCCATCCTGATTTACAACTGGGGAGGTGAACACACAATGAGGGGGTTATTTCTGTCCTCCCTTTGCCCCAGCCGAAAGCCCGTCTTTTGCTGCCAGGCAGAAGAGCTTTTTTTTGCAGTTTAGCTGTGTCAGCTCCGAGACCACATTCCTCCCGACCTCAAGCATTCAGCTGTCACTGCAGTGAGATGTTTCTGCCCTTAGCCATGTTTTGCTTGGGAGGCCTCGCAGATGGAGCTGACGGCTCAGACCCCTCTGCCCATCGCTCCTTCTACTCCCTTAACCATCACGTACTTCTCCCCACCATGCCGCCTCCCAATTGTTCCTCAGCCCCGCAATAATAATTTATCATTTCATGCAATTAAAAGTAGACATTCACGTTGTCTCTGAGGCTTTAATCCACGCTACAGAGCTCAGTACAGTTGTATTCCTGCTGCGCAGCATTTCGATAGGAATATTTTGAGGATATCACTCTCTGATAACTGCAGTAGTTTGCTTCATTGCAGCAGCAGCCCTACGGAGAAGGAATTAAGAGCCAGAAGTGGGATGTCCATGTGGGGCTGAGAGACCAGGTGCCATCCCACGGGAACAACTGCCAACCTCTTGTAGGTAATTCCAGCCCAGAAATGGAAATTTTTGCTGAGAAAGGGGTTGGTGAGTCCCAGGGCTTTGTCTCCGAGACATGACCCTTCCCTTCCTCACCCTCCCAAGACACAACTCCTCCCTCCCTTGGGAAAGGGATGTGTTTATTATCAGCCCTCCCTTATCCAGTGTTCGAGCAATAACCTAGCCCTTCATTTTGTAGAGGTCACTCCCTGTTTCATCTTTATTATTTTTATTATCTTTTCTAGTTTTCTCTTCAGGAATGTTTCAAAAGTCATTTAACATTAGCAATCTATTTTGTAGCAACTAATCCTTACGACAAACCCTGTTACTTAAGTCTTCTAAATTCCACAGCACTGACCACTTGGGAACACAGTATTTTCTATCACTTTTGCATTTCTAAAATAATACCATTTATTTTGACATCTGGACTGCCAAAGGCCAGAGCAACTCACAGCTCAGCCCCCAGGGACCCGGTGCCTGTCCTGCTCCCTCAGGAACCGTCAAGGTCTTTTCATCATGTTACCCATTGAGGACATCGAAGTTTTTACCATCTTGTGGCAAAATTTACTCACACACTATTAGTGTGTCATTGGCCAATAACACTGCCTCACCCCTAGCCTGGGGGGTAAGAGCTAAAACAGCATTTCTGCCACGCATGCACGTAAACGCCGTCCTTACAGAGCCTGCTCTAAATACAACACGGGTAACTCTGCCCAAACCAAAGATGACGAAGGAGGAGAGGGAGAGTCACAAAAGCTTCTGTTCCCCCCGATGACCCTGTGCTACAGTGTCTTGCCCAGGAATAATCTGAGAGATAATTAAAAATATGTAGTGTACAGTACAGAGTACAGGCTGTGATTGGCATGGAAGCAGAACAGGCACACTCGGAGCCTTACCTTCAGCTCAGCCACTTCCCAGTCCATTCATCTATAGTGGTCTGAAAAGGGACTTCAGTTTGCCTTAGAAAAATAACTTATGTTTGTCACTATAGAATTTCCTTCAATCAATTCCCTTAAAAATAAAACCCAAATAAAGTCTCTAGGAAAGGAAAACATTTTTTTCCCCTTATTGCAAAATTATTGCTACATTTAAAATTACTTTCAGAATTCCAAGCACTGTGTGAACATTGGGAAGCCTTGCACCTTCCTTTACAGCGTGTTTATAAGGATGTGGCCACCTCTGCCGCCAGCCCCGTTGCCACTATGGTCACCTGTGATCAGTACTTGCTGGCACTGACCTCGGCTGGAAGCACACGAGGTTTTGGGAGCTGGAAGAGCGTTCCCAAACCCTGTACGTGAAAAACCCAGCAACTAAGGGGTCACCATGGGCTTTAAACCATGACCGCAGAGCGGCCTCCAGCCACCGCCCTTCACCTATGGGGCAATTTAAAAATTCTCTAGTTCCACGGCTGGGTTTCTTTTTCCTTTCTTTTCTATTTTTACACCGATAGATGGGACACAATGGATGAGATAGACCAAAGAGCAGACCAAGGCGTAAGCAGTCCGACAACGGATGTTTTTTGATGTGATGTTTGACTTGGAGCCCTTCCCAGCATCTGTCAGCTGGTCAGTTAATCTCTGGCTGGCCATACTTGCATACCTTAGCATTAAAGTTTATCCAGTAAAGTTTTTTCTTGATAAATGTTTGCTATTGTCTGTGCATGAGCCTTTTAGAGCCCGAAACACAGTAGGTTGGTGTGATGCTGAGGACAGGAGGTGAGTGGGGTGGCCAAGTGCAGCCCCCAAAGGTAGCACCTGGATTTTCCAAGGTTTTGTAGCTTTTTGAGCACATACTTCTCTTCGCTGCCTCCTGTCTGGTAGAGGAAAAACAAACAGCGTAACTACAACGCATCAGATTTAGATAAAGAACGTATTTTTTTTGCCCAGCTTTGTTTATACTGGCAGAGAGGCAGGCTTTGGGGGTCTTCAGTGTGTACGATTGCAATTTCCTCAAGAAAGACTATAAATATTTCTGTCTCTGTAGAGAGGGAGTTTCTGGAAGGAGATGGACTGAATGAAAAGGGAGGTGGCCAAGTTTCAGCTTCCACGGGGAACTGCAGCTGTGATTTCCGTGACAAAATGAGGTCACTCTGCTCCTCGCAACCCGCCGCATCCCAAGCTTGACGCAGCAGCTCTTTTCTGTAGATTTGCACGCCAGCACCGCTGCATTACACCCCCCAACCCGGCATGGAACAAAGTAAAACAGAGGCTTCCTTGCTCCCTGCATCATTTTCGTCGCTGCAAAATGGCACAAATTTACAGGGAAGCCGGTGTGGGGCTGCACCCATCTCACAACACGCTTTTTAGTGGGACGGAGCCACATTTTACAGTATGCCCATTAAGAAAAACTTTGCAATTGTGTTAAATATTGTTCTCAGAACTACTACAGATACACAAGTTCACTTGTTTTAGAGATTTCCTCAACCAACAATCTCTTCTCCCAAGTCTTTCAGAGAAGCATGGTCAGGGTGAGAGCTGTTTTCAAATAAATATTCAGTTTATGTGAAAAACCTGGAGATGGGACCAAGAAAATGCAGAGCTGAGGGGATTGAGAGTCTTCCTTGGCCATGAGGATGTTACGACGTGCAGTGACGTGGTGCTTCTGCAACAGCTCTTTGCTGGCAGCCTCTGTCCTGCCTCCACGCCCCGGTCTGCTGCTGGGGATGTGCGCAGGAGCAACAACACTCAAAATGATGGATCTGGGGCTGAGTACGACATCTGGGGTGAGGCTTTTTAAACCCTCTGCTGAACAGGCTGTGCAGAGGGAGGTGGAGAAGGCCACGGGGAATCTCCCTGCTCTATGGCAGAGAAAACCTAAACAGGGCAGAACAAACTGCCCAAATTCCACACATCCCCCCGCCTCCCCCATGTGGGTTTCTGAAGCACTGGTCCAGGGCAGATGCCCTTGGGAAGGAGCCTCATGCCATGTAGTCTATGCTGAATTTACACTCATGTAAATTAACTGCTGATGAATGGATGGCAAAAAAATCCTGCACAGGCTCACTTCCCATTTTCTAGACAAGAGAAACAATATCCTGTGTCAAAGCTCCCTGATAACAGCTAACCCTGTTCAAACAGAGCAGAAAGCAGCTGAAATCCAGCTCACACAGCTAACAAGATGTTCACAAGATATCATCAAATGCCACTGAACAAAAAAGTACTGGAGAAAATAATAATCCATTCTGAGCAAGGAAAAAGCTGGGGGGTTTTCCAGATAAATTTGTTTCTGCAAAAAATCTGGCTTCACCTTGAGCTGAGCCTTGGCTTTTTCACCCGGGCAGGACCGTGTGCTCATTTCTGCCTCTGGCTGCGCTGATGCCCTGTCAGCGGGGACACCACCTGCCAACAGCAGCTTCATGGGGGAGATGTACTGGGAACAGAAGGGCTGGTTTTCTTCCTAAACAGCTTTCTGAGGCTGTATTGGGTGTTATCTGGCATTTCTGCAGCTGGGATTTGATGGGAGACCCATAATGGTCATCCTGAAGAGTCATTCCTCTCTGGGAGCTGAGCAAAAGGCCAGTCCCACAGGGCTGGCAGCTCTCTAGCAGCTCTGAGTACAAGTCCTCATGTCCTCGTCCCAGCCACTTCGTCTTCTGGTAACTTCGTTCCCCATTTATAAAATCAGCATTATAATTTCTCAGATTTGTGAGAACAGATAAAAAGTTTTAAATTTTTATAATTATTCTAATCTAAACTGATATTTTGCTTATTGTGCAAGTGCCTCATCAAATTTCAACCTTAATGATGTACAGGGTAATATCCCTGTCATTCCCATAATTTGCCGTTCCCATGTGCACTCTTGGTGGAGGATGTTTTCTCACCATGAGAATACACAGTTTGGTGTCAGGAAATTACCATCTCAGTAGCATGTGGGTGATAATAACGGTGCATGGCTCCATATCGTCTCCCAAGATGAAGTGTCAGAACCACTGTGACAAACTCTACCCAGCGAGAAGCAGAGAGCAAAAAGCTGTGAATGTGAGAAACTCAAACCAGCAGCACCAAGCTGCAAGCTTTCCTGGAGTGTGTATTAAAGAAAGAGGAGAGAAATTCACTTCGATAAAAAATTGACAAGACAGGAAAAGAATTTCTACTCCTACATGATAACAAAAAAGAATTCATCATGTGCACAGTGACTTCCAGAGCACGACGACAGCTGTATAAACATCTAGATACTGCAAAAGAAGGACTTGATATGAAAAGACAATTGCTCAGTGGTTGGACCTTGTGCCTCTACCTGGCTCCTGGTCACCCAGGAATGGCTTCGATACCGATTCCAGTGCACTAGGAACATGCTTTAACCCAAACTAAGAAGGTGTAAAGCACAAAGCTCAGGGACCAGAAGACACCAAGATGGTTGGTGGTCAGGAATGCAACATGAGAAAGGAAGACAATGTGCAATTTTGGCCTAAAGTGGATTTTTATGGCCAAAATCTTTCAAAAACAGGATTTACTAAAGCAGTGCTGATCTCCCTTTAAGCACCCGGTGGCTGGAAGCAACGTTAACAGAGCACTTCTTGTGTACGTCCACAAAGAAGCCCATGGGGAATTCTGATGTCAGCTTCCAAAGTCGTTGTAATGAATCTGATGCCAGTATGTCTGAGGGTCTGATTAGAAGAAAAAGATTCATGAAAGATAAGAACGAAGCTCTTTTCCAATATTTTTCTAAGTCCTTTTGCTTATTTTCATTGCGGTTAACTTCACAGAATCACGGAATAATTCAGCTGGAAGAGAGCTCAAGGAGTCTCTCATCCAACCTCCTGCTCAAAGCAAGGTCACCAACAGGGTCAGAGTAGGTTGCTCACGGATTTATCCATCCGGGAGTTGAAAATCTCAACAACATCTCTAGACAAGCTGTTCCAAGGCCTGATTGTCCTCATGGTGGGAAAGTTTTCCCCTGTAACCAGTCTGAACCTCTCCTGTTCCAATTTATGCCCGTTGTCTCTTGCCCTCCCACCACACACCACCAAAATGAGCCTGGCTCCATCTTCTTGATGACCTCCCTGTAGTTATGGACAGACTACTATGAGTTCCTCTTGAGCTCTGCCTGCACCAGCCCTCATCCCTCAGCTCCTCCTCACAGGGCAAGAGCTTCAGTCCCCAAACATCTTGGTGGAGCTTCTCCCAGTCCTTACTGGGATTCTACTCAGTCACCACTGCAGGCATTTGATACCTGCTGTGTGCAGAGTAGGAGTAAGTGCATGGAGCTCTGGTAGCAAGGGACATCATGAGGAAATCCATACTGCTTCAGAAACGCAGAGCTTTATTCTTCTGTCTGAACTCTCTCCAAACCCAAATTTCAGTAGCTGGCGGCCCCACTGCTTTCCAGGGCAGAGCAGGGTTATGTGGAAGAAGCATCTGCGCTTCTAATACAGTTAGAAGATTTTTTAAAAATGTCATCAGCTGCCAATTGGAGCCCACACATTCCTTATACACATATTAATTATTGGAAAATTATGCCTAGTTTTGATTCCTTCACCTTGCATGAATAAGGACAAATTAGAAGACCTCAGAAAAGTGATACAAGACTGATTTAGGACTGATCTTTCATCTGATTATTCATATCACAGGAAACTAATAAAGTGTGTTCTCCTTAATTTGCCCAAGCAAAGATCAAGATGTGACATGATAAAGTCTACAGAGATTTCCTGCAGAGCAGGGAAGGGCACAAGGGGATGCAGTGCTTAGAGACAGCCTAGAAATAAACCCACATTTTAACAGTGTGGCTAAATCACCTGAGCAACATCTTAGGCCTGTCATGGATCCTCCTTCACTTGACTTTTAAAAATCGGGTTTGGACATCTTTAGGAAAATACACAAAAGTAATACAGATCAAAGAGAAAACATTTCTTTGATATAAGCATTATAGGACTAGATTATTTGACTATTGTTTTATAGAAGGTCAAACTAGGTGATCACATCATCTCAGGGTTTGAAATCACTCTGTGTGGTGGTATGCTGACATGTCTGATGAGATCTTTAGCTTGAAAAAAGGAGCTAAAGGATTCAAAAAGCTATATTTACTATATATTTGTCGTTATTTTTTTTTCTCCAGAACACACAATAGAACTAAAAATATTACCCAAACTCAAAATAAAAAGTTATTTACTATAATATCCATTGCTTCTAAACCCATCCCAATATAGAGACACTAACTCCAAAATCAAAACCCCTGAATACTACCCATTGCTGTAAGTGGCCATTGGAATTATTTTCTATTAATTGTATCTTGCTTTCTTTGCAAAACTACAATGCATCAAGCTTTAAGTAGTTTAAGTACTGAATAAAAAGTAAAAAAACCCTCCAAACTCTTCCAAGATGCACTCCAGACAGATAAAAAACAAAGCATTAAATCTTGCATTTGATGAAACAAAATCATCCACAAAAATTCAGTCCAATCATGAATGATCTCAGTGATAATAAACTCCTATTAACTTGAAAGAATGGAATGTGTGGGTGGCAAGCAGACGAAGATAAATGCAATTAACCTAGGGGAATATGGATTCACTCACTCTCATTAATCATCACATTTGGTTTTGTTGAAAACCTGGAAAGGACACATTACCAAATGCCACTTTTTATAATTTTCAAGCAAGCATTATAGCTGGGATATTTCAGTTCACTAGATAATCACCACTGCTAGCAAAAGATAAATGTATTCAGAAGTTAATATGGTGTAGGCTATTCTGAGTGAATTGCTTTTTTAAAAGAGGAATTCATAAAAAACCCCTCAGTTGTACCCGAATCATTGCCCATGGGCACAATGGCTCTTCTGCAGCCCACAGGGATTACCGCAATTTCTTTGTAAGCTTCCAGAAGAGGGAATGTACTGCAAATTCCCTCTCTGGCTATCAAGGGGTTTTACTGAGTTTTTTTGTGCAAGAGCTTGTGAAGCCCACTGTCAATACAGGAGGATATGTTGAAATGAGGCTCTTAAAGGCCAGCTTTTCCTAACGAGAGGCACACACTGCATTTACCAAAATTTCAAATGCTTGCATCTGTGCTTGAACAGTCATCATTTAGAAAAAAAAAATTAGTGTAACCTGGTTTTCCTAGCTCTGAGACCAGCTGCACAGCCAGGGCACACATGTGTATTTGAGCAGATGCGTAGGATTTGCGGGAACGCTCTTCCTGGGTGGCAGGAAAAAAACACAATTTGGGAGGATTTAACAGCACTTCTGGAAAAGCGTGGTTGTATAAGAAATGCTTTGCAATCAGAAGAATGCATGAGAAATATTCAAACTTTCTCTGGGTTAATTGCCACTTTGGGTACATCCACCACATTGCTTAAGCATAACTGCCTCTTTCCTCACAAACTGCCTCCAAATGTAGTCTGGCTCCGAAAATCCTCCCAGCTACATCTGAAAAACACATCATTGATCTGGCATCCTAAGGCAAGATCAAGGCTTTAAGGCATGATGCTTTTCTAAGTCTGGAGGATAAACAGCATCTTGCAACACGGCATCCAAAAAATGCAACAAACCCCAACATTAACAAAAGACAAAAGACAATAATAGAAAAAGAATTTGCCTCTGAATTCCTTCTTTAAGAAGAATTTGGTTGCTAAACAGCATTGCTGAGAGGAAGAAATTACTTTCTTGTCTTTCAAAAGTATTTGAGATTTCAAAGGGTCTGTCCTACTGTGGAATGAAAATAAAAGATGTTTTACAGCCTTTATGTTTCTTACCAATTCAAGGAGACCTCCGAATCCTCTTTCTTGTGTCAGATCTTATAAGCCCAAAAAGACTCTGGAATGTCTCCCACTCCAGTATGACTTTTCCCAGCTACCACAGCTCTACATCACCAATACTAAGGTGAATTTGTCACTCACCTGCAGATTTTTATTCCACTGAGCACTATCTTCCACGTTCCTTTCCTACACCTGAGCTTTTTTATAACCATACAACACTATTTTCTTGGTCTTCTAAAGACTTTTAGAGCTGAGAAGCAAACCATGATAATTCACAATGTGCCTTTCTTACAAAAGTTTCTTTAAACTGAGAAAAAGAGAGTAATCACTCATAAAAAGGACAGTTACAGTCCAAAAATACTCTGTGCCCAGTTCCTCCTGTTCCTGACTGTTCTCAAAGATATCCCTGAACTCTCAGCCCTGGCTCTAAAACAAAGGATAAATGGTGATTTTGTAGATGCTGACATTCAATAAAGTCTTCTCCCTCCTCTCCTGGGCTCTGGCAGCAGAGACAGCCCGGTGGCTGGGCAGGGAGGAGGGCAGGCTGGAAACCTTTCTGAACGGGGGAGAATTACTGTTTTTTCCACTCCTAGAAGAGGCAGTATCATTTATAAGGGCCTATATAAATACCAGCATATAGGAATGAAAGTCTAATTTGTACCTGGATCTGCTGGGCCAGCTTGATGAGGGCAGCCCCACCTCGCCCAGCGCTCCCATGCTCGCCTATCTCCACGCAGAGCAGATTTTGGCACTTTTTGGGAAGGACAGAACTGCTGCGCTGCTGAGTGGAAACCACCCAGGCCAGGGGGGGCAGAGCTTTGAACATATTAATCCCTTCCGCTGACCCCAGCGTGTAAACGGAGACCCGTATTCCCACCCCCGGGGCAGCGGGATCCGCGCATGAATTTCATCGCGGCCTTTTCGCAGGAGCCAGGGGAAACGGCGAACCCTTGGGAGCGATGTGACCTTCTCCCTCATCTCTGGGGGATCTTGCGACACCAAATCTACGACCTACAACAACACGGCGATGTGATTTATCACCAGGCTGAAAGGATGATGAATAAGCGAGAGGCAGCGTGCCAGCCCCCCGCCGCAGGCACTCCACGGCAGGCGTTATGCTCCCGCTTCCCCCGGAGCGTCGGTGTCGGGCAGGGAACGTTGGTTTACCCCACTTGAGATATCTGAGTGCTCTGCAAACAGCCTCAAGAGCCTCTTGTCAGTGGTACAGAGAGAGCCCCCACTTTTGTAAGCTCTTGTACTAACCAGAGAGCACTGAAGAGCTCCCTGGGAATCGCTGCCTGCTGTCGCAGTCTTTTATTGCTGTTTGCCTTGAGTTCAGCCCCATTTAAAAATACCAGCTCTGTACTGGTGGGGTCTGGATCCCAGTCCCAACGCCGCGCTCCCAACACTGTGGCACCGCGTCCTGCTTCCAGCCCTTCTTAGCCCTCTCCTTGGAGGACGCGGTACTTTGGCAGGAGAGCGACAGGGAAACAAGGTGTCAGCTGCCCTTCGATGTCCCTGGACTAGCATCACCAGTAAAACCCACGGCATCAAGGAAATGGTGCTGCATCACCCCAAGGTTTGCCTTTGCCACCTTCATCTGGCCTGTTGGCTCTAATACAGCTTGTCCTACCAGCATAATCACAGAATCATTCAGGTTGGAAAAGACCCTTGGGATCATCGAGTCCAACCATCAGCCCCACTCTACAAAGTTCTCCCCTACACCACATCCCCCAACAGCTCATCAATTATCTAATAACATCTAATCAATAGCTCGTTCCAAACACTCCCTTTTTTTGGACAGTTAAATATCTTTGGAAATTCCAAACAAAGCTATTTCACTAAGCTTTGAAATTTTAAGCAAGACATACTGTAGCTTGACATACATCTATCACTGATGTGATGGACAAACCAAGCAAGACCACGGTACTGAGATGAAATTTCAGCTCAAAGCATGATTTCTTTTACGGTTGTTGAGTCCCACGAGAGTTGTGGAAGGGGGAAGATGGTCAAACACCCATGAAATGAGCATGGGCAGCCCAGCCTACAGCAGAGGCTGTGCCACTCTTGCAAGAGTTACTAAATTCAGGGTTGATGAAATATAAATTGATGCTAGCTGTTAAAATAAATAGCTGAAACAGCCAATTATTCAATGGCTTGGCCAAAATATTCAAAATTCTTGGCCAGATTTGTGCAGACTTTTACAGAGTGGCAAAAAACATCTAAGAAAAAGGCCATTTCTCTGAATTTCAGCGCACTGATCTAAAACACATGGGTATCAGAAAACTTCAAAAAAAAAAAAAAGGTCATCAGGATCTTTTACCTGGGAAAAAGCGTATTTTCCACTCAATCTGTTTTCTAATATAGCTGAGGTATTATGGCTGTTCTTAAGCAATGCCTTGTTCCTAAGAAGACGTGTGCTATGGATTCAGTTATATCAAAGCAAATAATTTTGAGAACAAAGACGACGTGAATCGTGTAGTATCTATGCCAATGTCCCCAGACGCGTGGCACCTCTGCAGTCTCCAGAGGACCTGGGCCGTGGTCTGGCAGATGCAACTCTCTTATCTGGACACTGCAAGATGGGCGCAGATCCCTCCCACTCCCCAGGGGTTAGCAGCCATGCAGATTTATGAATCTACATTAATTTTGGATTGTATCCTCTAAGCATACACCAAATAAGGTTTGTGCTTGGCACTGTATCTCACCAGAGATGCTGAGACGAGCAGAGTTTAATGGACAATTCTAATTAAAATAGACACTGCCTGCGCTATGCTGGAGAGTTTGCTTTCCTTTTTCCTCAACCTCTGCCACCATCACCAGAGACACAGCGTCCATCCTCCACCCCCCACAGCTCCCCTGCCACGCGCAGCCCACCAGCGATGAAGGCAAACCACTCACCTGTTGCCTTTTCGGGGTTATTGCACATGAAACATTGCCAAGCTCCCGCTTCCTCGCTGTAGCCGAATAAATCAAAGAACCTCACTTCTTCCAGGTGCATCTGCACATGGTCCAGGTCCTAGGCCAAGAATGAGAAAAACCAAACTGGCTGACGAGGTGAACCGCCACACAGTTAACAGCTCGTAACCCGGAATCACAGAGGGATGCGCAGCGGGCGCCAACGAGCGTCCTCTTCCCTGTGTCTCCTGTGGGCAAACAACCTGCCGGGGCACAATCACAGAATCATCAAGGTTGGAAAAGACCTTGAAGATCATCTAGTCCAACCAAACTGCTAAGTAGGACACATCTCCCTCTCTCTATCATCAGTAGCAGATAATACAGAAATTATATATTAGTCTGTAGGAAGCAGACAACTGGTCTGGGATATTTTTTTGCCTTCAACACTGCTGCCAGCAGTGTGCTCAGCACATTTCCCACCAGCTGAACCCCCTTTATTACCTCCAGCTGTCTCAGGATTTTTGGAAGGACCCAGAAGGTAGTGGCCTCTGCTAACACACTGCAGTGCTGGGGACTTCCTTCTGCCCAGCTGGATCCCTCATCAGAGCAGGAGTTAGTGGCTGGGTACCACTTTATTTATCTTTTTTCTTTTTTTTTTTTAAAGAAAAAAAGGAGGCTCTGCACCCAGCCCCCTGTGAGAAGCACCAATACAAATGTTTAACATGAATGTTAATATGAACATTTCTAAAACCACAGCAACAACAAGGACTGATTTAGCCCACACAAAACATACCCAGGTAAATGTGACGTTATTCTGCCAGGGAAGTAAAGATTATTCATCTGCAAAGTAACCTGCACGTCTGACTTGATCAAAGAAACTACAGAAAGTGTACTTGCAGCTTCAAGTATGGGAAAAGCCAATGGATACTCCTTTTGAGGCAATTAATAACACAGTATAATTCAGTGAATTTTAAGCCGCGTTATTTAATTTTGAAACAGATTGCGATCTCATACTTAAAACAAACATTGGTGTTAAATAACAGCAACCAAGTTACTCACTGAAAACACAAAGGGAATTGCCAGGACCGCTCAGAAAACACTCCTATTTATTTGTGTGGGTCTTCAAAGATCTGCAACACTGCACGCTGCAGCCCAAAGAAAACATGGATTTACGCACTCAGTGGGGAAAATACCATCCTGTGCCAGGGACATTAGTTCAACGCACTGACCAAGGCTGTGCAAAGGATGGAATTGTTCGCTTCGGGCCTTTTCAGACAAGTTTTAGCGAAGGAGAGGGAGCAGGAGGCTGGCTGGCTGAGGGAGACCCAGCAGCATGGCATCTCTCCTCCCCAGCCTCTTTCAACCTGGGAAATGGCTGGGAAAGGGCTGTTTTCACAAGAACTGAAACACTCAAGACCACTTCAGACCTCTGGCTTTCGTTCTGGATAACAAGCTCAGGTGAGCTAAATGCTGAGTTTTAATTTGAAGGGGCTCTCGGTTGTCCCCACCCTCTGCACACCAGAGACCATCTGCCGATGGGTTTTAGGCCATCAGAAGGAAGAATGGCAAGGCAGAACAGGGAGCACAACTCACATCACCTGAGAAGCTCCAAACGACAAAGGTTTTCTTCCCTTTCCAGCAGGAACACGCAGAGGAATGGGCTTCACAACACATGGGAAGACAACAATCACATGATGAAGGTCTCAGACATGTGTCGGCAGGGCAGCAGCCCCACAGCCCAGCTCTCCTCTCTGTCCTCACATGGGAGGTGAGCAGCCAGGCTGCAGCAGAGAGGTCCCTGCACTCCCTGGCACCTTGGTGGGCTCCCTCATAACGCTCGGGTGGGCAATTCCTCGTCCTCCTGCGCCCGGGTCAGGGCTGCATCTGCTCCTCTGCGCAGTTGGCTGCTGGGCTGCCCTGCCCCAGCACGCTCAAACTGGCTTATACTGGGGACCACAGGTAAAACTTGATTATTTCGCTCTGTAACTGCTCTTTAGACGTTGCTGAAGATCTTAGTTTCCTCCCAAGAGGAATTCTGTACATTCAAGGAATTTAGGTGGCCGCTGCGCTGTGCAGCAGGAGTGCTGTGCAGCTTCTCTCCGCATTTCTCCAGCTGATCAGTGGGCGTTGGACCTGACAGCCCAAGGCTCCCTGCCTCCCTTCGGATACTTCGTGCGTGCTGTGGGATCCTGAGCAGATCCCAAGCAGGGACACACCACACCAGCCCCTCGGGGTCTCCTCCCCACTGTGGGCTTCCAATGGTGGGGCAGATATCCCTGCAAGCACACTCTGCCCCAATGTGCCCCGATCCTCCTCCTGCTGTGGCATCTGGGAGGACACAAAATGGGCAAAATAACGATGGTATTGCTCTCAGTGGGTCTGTGCAGGGCATTATTGTGGATCATGCTGAATAAAAAGCCTAGGAGCTTCTCCTTCCTGTGAAAAAAACTTTTAGTGGCTGCAATGAGCCCACACTAGCCTGAAAGAAAACAAGTATCACTGAAATATTAATGCAGCAATCTTTCTTTTCCACTCTGTACTCTAGTACGCTTGAAATAATCTGCAATAAGTTATTTATTTCAGGAGGGGAAGCATGGGGGAAAAGCCTAATTGGAGAGGAGAGATTTATATCATCCCCATGCTCCATCATCTTGAAAACTTCACGACTCCACTGTGAAAACGTGGTGCTTCTTTCTGCTGCGTAAACTGAGATAGCAAACAAAGGCAAGGGAAGAACAGAACTAACAATGGCTTGAAAATTTTAATTATTCTCTTGCAACGCTGCTCAAAAGAAGACTCTCTTAAGGCATCACATGGGGCCCGTAAAGTAGTCACCATCTCACTCTTCTGACACAGCATGAGTCAACACAAAGAATTCGGCAAAAACCAGCTTCGTTTTTGTAATGTGGCCTGCGTGTACTTTGATAAAGAACTATGAAGCAACCGAACGGAAATCTGTAAGGATGTACATCTGGAAATGCTTTACTTCTGGCACGTTTTAAGCCATGTTGTGTAAATATTTTTTGTGGCATGAACAGGCTGCCCCGTGGAACACGGCATGCTTTCTGTAAGCCAGGTATTTGCTGCAATTCCTTGCACATGCGTGTTGGGCCAAATTCAGAAATCGCCTACAGTGATGTAAATCTGAAACTATTTCCCAGAATTTCCTCTGAAATAAATCATTGATGTAATAGATTTTTCTCCAGGTTTGCAAAATGCTTGAGAACACATATTGAAAGAAAAAGTCTAAATTCATTCACTCTGGATTAGCCACAGGGTCATGGGGCAAATGCGGAGGAATTGCAGAGCACGTTGCAGCTCTGACTCCACTGGGGTTCCTGTTGGCTGCGGGGGGTCAGACCTTCCCCGTGTGCTCACAGCACAGAAATTCCTCGGTTCTGATAAAGCGTTCAGAAGCTGCCATCACATGACACATAAAACTTAATATAAAATATAATACAGGATGCTGACACTGCATTTATATGAACAGATTTCAAAATATTTTAAATGAAGTGCTACGCTTATTGAAACAACCACACACCCATAATTTTGCTTCCTGCACTACTGGCAGAGGAATAATATTAAGAACTACAATAATTTTGTCAAATCATTCACAATATTTAAAGTTCCATTAGCAATGGGAAGAGCTTCTGAAACAAAAACTTCAGATTACTGCAGAAGCTTAGTCTGTCAAGCAAAGGAAGGACTAGGTCATGCTGGGAATGCTCCAGCTAGATTTTTTTGGGAATGTAAAAGCTAAAGGAAACCTTCCTTATGGCAGGCCCAGGTCTCACTCCCAGAAAACTCAATGGGACTTTTCTCAGTAAACTGAATGGAAATTGCACTAGAAACAAACTCAGGTTCTGTATTAATAAGCAAAACCAAAACTGAGAAAGTAAATCCAGCAGCATACTGTGGGGACCAAGACTGAATATTAAAGTCTTTTACCATTTCAGATGTATTACATCTGCCTGACTGCCTTCAGCCTTCGAAGGCTGTTAGGCAATCCACAGCTCCTGGAATTACCAAACTTCAATTCACTGCTTAATTCATGAAACCAGTGAAGATCAGTATCTCATTTTCCAGCTCCACTATTCTGGGGCCTCGGAGATACTCTTACTGTCACGGAGTGATGAAAGTTCCCAAAATAGGCCAAATGCTAGTATCTGAGCAGCAGCAGGATTATGCAACCAATGCGCTGGAGACTAATCACGTTTCTAGGGTGTTGGACACGTTTTGTAGACTTTGTGTGCGTGATGCACAACATCTAATCCTACCCGTGAAGGCATGCTCTTCCCTAAGCTCTTTATTCACCCCAAACTCTTTTACACTCCACCAGCTCCGACTTTCAACTAGTAGATCTTGGCATGGACTCAATTTAAGCCAGTATTGAGCAGAAAAGCAGTTCTAATGCCTTCGGATGAGTCAGGCTAGGATTTCAATAGCAGCTAAAATACTTAGCGCAAGCTCCACTGTGTCTAAGTAAAACTGGCCCATAAGCTGCGTTTCAGCTGTGGGGATCCCCTACTCCTCTTACACACTGCAGCAGGAGTTTCCACTTCAATGCAACATTATCTTGGGGGTTCAGAAGGTGTTTCTAACAAAACTCCTGTTTTTAAATCAGCCATAACCTTAGTAAATTAATCTTATTCAGTCAGACATCTTCATGCATACAATATTCTGAGAGAAAGTATTTTAAAATCATGTTTGACAATTCATTTCATCCAATTGAGCTGGATGGAGATGTTCAGGAATAAACAGATATCCTTTTCCAAGAAGCCTGATTAATAGCTTGGAAATAGCATTCATTGAAATCCCGGAGATGGTAAAAAGCTTTGAAAAAGTAATCTTTTAAACTGATGGGGGTAACTAATGGTGCATGTGTGACGATCATCTCCATAAAATCCCAGTCTGTGTTTAACTAGGTGAATTTCCAAGTGGCTGCCAAACGGTCCATCATGGCAGCTCATCTGAATCTAGAGTTTGAAACCCAGAGCAGGAAAAAAAAAAATCCATACGTAGCATCACTAGTTTTCATCGTGTTGGGAACAACCCACGTAGAGCACATAGGAGGAGAGGGAGGACAAGCCTGGAGACCTTTCAAAACACAGTACAAAATGACGCCGTGGACCCTCTGCAGAGGCTGAAAATATAACGGTCAGTGAATGTTTTTTAACCACCCCACAAGCCGAGTGCTTTGCATAAAAGGGAGGTCGGAGGCATGTGCTATGGATCATCGTAGGGCTGTCCAGGAGCAGAGGATGTGGCACGTCAGTAAGCGCAAACACTCGTAAGATGCCGGAGCTAAGGCAAAAAAGGGGAAGGAGCAGGGAAAGGGGTTTTGTTTTTCACAATCTGAGCACAGCAAAGTCTTGCTGTAGCTATTGTAAAGGTCTTTGTACAGTTGTTCTAAAAGTCAGGGCAAAGTTCTTCTACTATTTGTTTTTTTCTGAGAAAAACCCAAAATGCTTACCTTTTGGTGTGGAAATGTTGACTGGATCATGGCAGTTTCAAAACTGTGCGTCCCCTTGAGCTGTGTCTTCTCCCACAGGGCCTTAAGGACTTGAACAGAATTACTCTGTATGGACAAAGGTTCTGCAAACAAGCTCTAAAGAAAATGTTGAAAACAGGATTTCAAGCTTTTTTTTTACTTGGCCATTAACAAAGAACATTGTGTTCTTACAGTGGGACAGCCATACAAATAACCAGGGATTAGTTCATTTTTCTGTAAGGAGTTAGGATGGATCAATATGCACACAATTAGGTAAATCCTCAAATATTTCATTTCCTTTGGGGATTTTTTTTATTGTACGCTACATGTCTTTAAGGGCTGTCTCACCAAAGATTATCTATCAACTACCACTATGCATAGCAACTTGCATGTCATTTTTGTGTTGAAATGCTAATTTCTCAAAATGCTAGCAGCACGGGCCTCTGTGAGCCAGATGCAGATCTCAGTGACATGTATTTTTTTGGCAAAGACAGGCCATTTCCCAGTCAAAGTGGAGATGCTTAGCACTGGTGTTGGGTTTGTACGGGTTGATTTGGATCTGACTGCAGCTCTTGGTCCTCGTGCAGGGAAGAGTAACAGTGCAACGTTTGCAACTGCACTGAACAGAGAGTGGGATGAAAGGCAAGAGAAAAAAAAACTCCACAGAACACGTTCAACACAGATTTTGCTGGCAGAGGAGGGGAATTTTCATGCCCTGAACATTCACAAAACAAGATGAAACCTGGGTTGGGTTGGGTGCTCTCACCTCCAAAGCTCCCTATTTGAAAGGACAGCGAGGATACAACCTTATCCTGCCTTGAAGGATTCTAATATTTCAACAGCATGAAGTTCTTCCTTGTAAAACTGCACACAAAGTCAGTGTTACAAGAACGCTACCACAGCTGAGAGAGCTTAGCATTTTTGCCTCTATCTGCTACATGATCTGGTAATTAAAAAATGCATTTGCATGCAGGAGCCAAGTTGAGTGCACGAGCAAATCTGATTTTCCATATTTCAAGTATTTGATTTCACAACTTGAACAACGTCCTTTTAACGTAGGTTTCCTGGATGGATGTTCCTTCTTCTCTTTCTAAGCAGAAACCCAACACTCCTAATCCCACTGTCTGGCATCCAACTGACTCAGACACACTTCAGTAAGACTCAACCAGGAATTTTATCATGGCTGAGGCAACACATTTTTCTAGCTAAGCTGTCAGAAACAGCCAGATCGTTTTGTCCAAATTAAAAGGGAGAAGCAGTCAGCTCCAGGCAGCCACCTGGCACAAGAAAATGGCAGCCCAAATTAGTTTGTGTTTGGCAAATTAATGAGCGACTCTAGGGAAGGTGTTTGAAAAGGACATGTCAGGCAGCCCCTCCCTCGCCGGTGCTACCGCAGTGGCATGACACTGTCCCACCTGATGAGGGAAATTAAACCATAAATCATATAACGCCAGAGGATGATTTTAATGAATGAATCTGTGAAACTAAGCATCTTGTCTATCAAATAACCTCTCCAACATCACCCCTTATTCTATTTTTTTCCTTTTGTTAATCATTGCTTAACTGTAAGACAATTTCTCAGATCTCCACTGATATACACTTCTCTTCCTACTACCCTGCACTAATAATTTGCCATTTCACAACTTCCATCCAAGGGTTTCAAAACATAACTATTCACTAATATTTTTAAAATTAAATAGAAAGCAGGATCATGAAGTTAAGAATCTGTTCTCAAGACCTGGGAGAAAAAGTCTTTCTTGCTTTTATTTTTGCAGAATGCAATGTCAAACAGAATATGGAGCAACTGGCAAAAAAAAAAAGGAATAAAAATACGGTAACTAGTATTGAAATCTTCAGAAACCATGTATTAGTTGGCTGTGAATCTGTGACAGATCTGCTGAAAACTACATTTTTATCACCAGCCTTTCATTTAACTTATTATTAACACACTATAAATACATTTCATGTCAAATTTATCTCTTGTACAATTTCACAGGCTTAAATAATGTTATCCCAGGGCTGAATTTAGTGCCCTGTATTTAATTTAATAATAGTTATATATCCAATACTTAAAAGCTTTAGGATTTTGAACAAAAGTAAAACATAAGTTAACTGACATTAAACACCATCCTGATGCACAGCAGGCTTAAACGCTCAGTGCAACACAAGAGGAACCTTTTTTTTTTTTCCTATAAAAAAAGCATATTAAGTGCTGTGTTTACAGCATGTTTGTAAAGACACAAACTAAACTGAGTTGCTTTGAGCCTGGCCCCAGCAGCACGGGGGGATTCTGCCGGGGTGGGGGGAGCCCGGGGCCAGGGGTAGCACTAGCAAACTAGCGAAAGGGTAGGGAATAAAAGCAAAGCTTTGGAAAGAGTAGCTGCAGTGGGACAAAGGCAATTACCCAACCTGAAGCAGGGAAAGCTGTGGGAAACGGGGGACCAGGGTTTGAGGGCAGCATCCAAAGGAAGCCCGTGGGGATGAGGAAGGGGGGCAATGGGCACCTGAGCGCAGAGGAATGAGGAAATAAAGTAACATTGCCCCCGTGAGCTGGGAGCGATCCAAAGCTCAAATGTTCTGATAAAAGATGGAATTGGCAGGGCCAAATTCAGAGTAATCTGGGATGGGGTTAAGGGGAGAGGTTTTTCAACAAAAAATGTCTCAGGAAAAGGCTAGGCACCCGGGATTAAAGGTGGAGCAGAGGTCATTGCCTTAAAATCCAGCGGCAGAGGCTGCGCGGTGGTGAGCGAGGTACGCCAGCTCTGCCGCCCCATCTCCTCTGCTGCTGCTGCTCCTTGCTCATTTTCGTGCGGTTTAGTACCTTTTTGTCCATATTTTTCAGCATCTGTTTTCTTCTCATCAGGAATAAAATGATACATTTGTAACGTAACTCATTTATTCTCTCTAGGTCGCATTAAAATTCAACCTCTTCCTTCAGGTTTTCATTTACAGAGTAATTCACCTCTTTTATTTTCCCCTTTCAGCTCATCTTCTCATTCCTATTTCTGCCTCTGCTCTTTATTGCTTCCTTTGCTCTGCTCTGTCACTCCCTCCCTCCCTGACCATCTCCTACGGACCTGCATTTTTGAAAAACATTTGTTGTATTTATTTCTAGGAACAAACACTGGGAAGATTGATTTGAACCGTTAAATTCACAGCATAACTCTCTGGGCATGTTTTAAATTTCAGATAAATCTTTTGTATTTCTAAGATTGCATTAGGGTGGGATGAATTGTGGTGAACAGCTCTGCATAGGTTAAGAAACTGAACCTTACTTTTTAACACAAAGCCCATTTGTTTCATCTTGAAGTGTGAACGTAGGGTTTTCTCTTACAATTTCATACTATTTGTAACTTATTAGGAAATTCCATGTATGTCCAAATACTGGGCTGTATTTGGAAACAGTATTGAACAGGAGAAAATAGCTTTAGGGTTGATAGAACAGCACTGATCAGCTTTGCAAATCCTGCTCAGTCAAAACTTCTGCCGTAAAAAAATCCCAGTGGGTGCTGCACCTCTAACCTCCACCTGCAGCCTCGGGGTTGATTCTGCTCCCCTGCAAATCCGCTGCGAAGCTGCTGCTTGTTGGTGAGGCACCTGGGACTTACTGCAAGTTTTGCCCGAATGAGGACAACAAGGTTTGGTCTCACTTTCTTATCCCCAGACTTTGTAATCTCTCCAGAGAATTTGAATTTGTTGTATTTAATAAAAATATAAAAACTTACAAACTGCAAATCACTTCAACCTACTATAATGACTTTCTGAGAAATCACAAGGGTCACAAAACACTGTGGATTAGAAGCATATTTAAAGAGACTAACAGTTAAAATATTTTTCTCCAAGTACAACATGAACAATAGAGAAGTGCCACTAATGTGTACTGCACACACCTGCTGAAAGAGGAACATGATGTGGATCCACAGCGGAGGCTGCTGGCTGATAAGGGTAAAACTGGATTTACTGTACAAGCAGTAATGGCCCTTCAGGGGACAGCTGAAGAACAGCTTTGCTACACAACTTCTAACAGCATCTAGAAATAAATATACAGAACATTAACATCAACTACGTAAAAGACAGAAACCTAACTGCCTGTTACCAGTGTACGTGCAGTCACACAGTGCGTGGGCATCTCAGGCTGGGTCAACTCCTGCGGCGTTCCGAAGGGCATTGCTGTGTCTGTGCCCTTAAATTAAACACAAACCATCTGACAGCGCTAGAGAAATTTAGTCTCCAGTGCTTTAAATCTTATGTAGTAATCATTTACTCCCAAATGCGAAAGGTGCAAGACAGCACACAGTCAGGCTGTTTATCTTTTTTGTGCTTTCTCAGGCGTTCGGTACCGTTGTTTGGCTTATCGAAGCAGACAGATCTGTCAAAACTGTGCATCACTTATTTTTATTTAAAGAGTTCATTGGAAAAAACATCCCATATTAGGAAAGAGCCATATGGGGGCCTGACATCCGTGGGATCCTTGCCGAGACTTTGCGCAGCTGAAAGCTGGTGTCTGTAGGGGTGGAGGAGCGCAGCGCAGCGCGCAGCTCCCAGCGAGAAATGGGCTCACTCAGGAACTGCTGAAAGCCTTTGCAATGGATCCTCCCGGAGCCCAAAGATGCATAAATCGATTTACAACATCACTGTGCACGCAGCACATTTGCTGTATAGGCCATCTGAGAAATTAATCACCAGAAATACTATGCTTTCAAAGAAAAGCGTTAGTGAGTATTTGCTGAGCCCTGTGTCACCGCGGGGAGCCGATGTGCCACCTCCTGCCCCGCACCTCGAGGACTCCCAGCCATAGCCCCTCTCCACATCCACCCAGAAGCCCCAGCCCTAGAGCTCAGCTCCCCCTGAACCTCCCTGTGCAGAGATGCTCTGACTTCTAGAGGCTCCAGGTCCTACAACCCCCATTTCTTACCATACTCCAAGTCTGCTGGTCATACTCAATTTTTACACGCTAAGCCAGGGAGCTGCAGTTTTTGCAGCTGTGCTCCGAGAGGCACAACACACAAGGGACAGGAATCATTGCTGCTGTCACACCAGTGCCACAACTGCCAGCACAGCCACAGACTTCGCAGCAAAAAAACCAACACACAGAGAAGGAAAAAAGCACAGAGCTCCAGGTCCAACCAGACAAGAGGCTGCAAAGACATTCACAGTTACCCACCGGGAAAGGTGGGACGTGTTCGTTCACAGGTGAGACTCAGCGTCACCCACTCAACACACAGGTTTTCTCCAAAAGTGCAGTTTGACTCCCAGTCCCAGCTCCGGGGCACCACAATTCTCACTGCTCTATCAAATACTGACCGTTTATGCCATCTGTGATCATGTCATCTGTTGATAAAAATCCCACCGTGGTTACACACAGTCCGAAAGTGTCCTTTGGGATCAGCTGCTCAGCAAGAGCTATAAGCTACGTAATGTTACCTGACTCTGAACTTCCCATGCTGGTTTTAACTGGAAATTAAGCCCTTGAGAAACATGATTCTGCTTTTGCAAAACGTTGACCTTGAACCCTTGTTTTCTGTCTTTGGATGACTGCTCATAATGATAACAGCATGTTAGGCATAACCTAATCGGAATTCTTTATTAATGTAAAATAGTGGTATCATTTTATCGCCACTTTGAACAGGAATAAGTGGCTATCCAAGGTAAAAAAAAGCATGGAAAATGACATGGAGAGCCTTAGACGATGACCTTGATGCAAACACAGGAGAGTGCTGCACCCTCTTCACCCAGCTGGAGGGTTGAACTTGGAAGGGAGAGGAACAGCGGGTCCCACCTGCACTTATTTCCTAGCTAAAGGCAGAAACAATCGATAGACAGACAGACAAGCTGCCCTGCAGCGCTGGTGAGCCCACCAGACTGAGCCATGCCCAGAGCTGCTCACCTCACTGGGGGCCCTGCCCTGCCAGCACCTGCGGGGTCAAAGCCAAAGGATTTTGAAGGAGAAGAGAGCTCCCGCGGAGTCGGCCAGGCAGGTCTGGCCGCGCGGTGTCCGTGAAATGAATCATGCAGCTGAGGCGGCTGACAGGGGCCAGCTCTGCAGGGAACGTTACTCAGAGTCTCGTGCTATCCCGGTGAGTCACCGTGTGGTGAAGGTGTAGGAATAAAATGCTGTAAGAAAATACCCGAACTGGAAAAATGAGTTGTAACTTTTTAGAAAATGTGGCTCATGGGAGGCAGTTTATAAAGCACAGCCTTCTGGATCCACTGACAGTGTAAGCCAGCAACCGGGGAGACTGATATCAGAAGGCAGCCTTTCTCTCCAACAACAGACCATCTTGAAATACTTGTTATTTTTAACACTTTTCACCTAATCAAGAAGTGAAAGCGTAGGAGAGAAATGTAATAAATTCAGTATTTCACATAAAACCACAACGTATGAGGAATTTCACCAGAGGTACAAAAGGATGGGTCCCTAGACCAAAAGTATCAATGGATCAGACTGTCACTGAAAATGCAGAAAATTTAAAACTGGGATATTGGAACCTGCCGAAGATGCTGCAGAGAGGCCAGATGGCTGTTAGGCTGGGAGAAAAAACTTCAGAAGCTGGCAAGTGGAAACCACTTCATTATCCTTTAACAAAGCTGTTTGAATTTGCTGAGAAAAAGAAGTCACCAGTGTCAAGCTGGGGCTGCAGAGCTCATTGAGACTCCGCTGTAGCACAGGACAAGAGATCTGAGATGTAAAGGCACAGGAAGATTAAAGTTAGAGTTCGCAAAACCCAGAAGAGTCACTACACACACTGTGGGGAAACACACACAAGCCAAAGCAATGCATAATATTTGGAAGTGGGCACAAGAACCAAAGCAGATTGTAGCGACCATAGAGCAAGGGATGACAACAGCACTCCCTCCTCAGAGGAACACTCACATGCTATAATCAGCAACATTACAGCAGGTGAAGGTTGGATTATGTGGAAACCAATGGGGGGTCATTAATCTTTAATCACAGGCAGGTGCATAAGCCAATATGGGGGCCAGAACGAGCAACAGTGAAAGCAGAAGTGATGGTGAAAGCAGAAGAAAAGCCAGACACTAGGTCAGAGGGTCAGACCAGGCAGTGAGCTTTCCTCCCAGAGAGGGAGTTCATGAAACAAGTCAAACTGATGTTGAGCTGAACCAGACTACAAACATCATCCAGATCACTCCCCTTCAAAGAGACAGGAGGAAGGACCTAGACCAGCCCCAGCTCTCCTAGCCCACAGGTGAGCCAACAGGAAAACCCATCCATATTTGTCTCAAGAGAATGCGTTTAGCAGAGGACAACTTTGAAAATGTTTCCTTTGCTTTGAGACAACAATGGAAAGAGGAGCTGAAGAGGGGCCACTGCTCTTGGCTTCACCAAACATACCAAAAAAAGAGTCTGGCTTGTTGGTGTTAGGAAATATGTCACTCTTTCCTCTTGCGTAGGCCTGAATAAATGAATATATTACAGGAGAATGTTGCCTTGAAGAAGGGAAGAACCCACACAAAGGGGTGGCTTGATGCCAAGCATTGGGCATCTGTAGGCTGCTCTTTGAAGAAGATGATACTGATTTGTGCAGATTGACTAAATCCTGTGGAATGTGGAAGTGCTGTTTGGGTTGTGTCAATCGCCCAAGCACAAACATACTCTAAGACCTACAGTGGGACAATAAGAGAAGTGTGTGTATGACCGCAAGCTTTCAGCAGGAGAAAGCCAGGGCTTAAAGTTAAACCAGCAAAGATGCAAATGCTGCTAAACTGAGATAACAGTTCTGAAAAGAAAATGAACTTAGTTGCAGATCCCAGATACATCATGCCCATAAGCAACACACTCACCTTAGCAGGGAAAAGAGGGGGCATAAAACCCACTACTCTTGGATTAGTGGCTACGGGGAAAATTTGAGTTTAACCTGATGACCCAAACCTACTGGTTCATACCCAGACCTGCCAGTGTTCATGTTCAATATGAAGGGGTTTGAGAAACTGAAGCGGTTAATTAGAGCGACCCTAAATCCTGGGACATATTAAAGCACAAAACTCAATGATTTGGCTGTTGACAATGATTTGGCTGTTGTCTTCCAGCAACATGGTCCAAACTAAAGACCCCTGGTTTATGCATCACAGATGCTAACAAAACCTTAACTTCAATACACTCAACCAGAAGCAGAGGCTTGGCCTTGGGCCATGCGTGGGAAAAGTTTAGTGCTTCATTATGGGAAATCACTCTTAGCTAAAAATGACCATAAACCATGTACGACCACTGCGCAAAGGAGCTGGCAGTCAATGCCTTCCTCTTCAGTGAGCATGGTGGTTATTTTTTCAGTTATAAAAGTATGAATTGACAAGAAACCTGGGAGGCATTGAAAGGCTGCAGGCAAACCCTGGAGTACATTAAAGTGTTCAAGGCAGCAGAGTCCAGAGCTGGATTTCTTGTCACCCACAGTAAGTCCCCATCAAGCTGATTAAATCCCACCTGGGCAGTCTCCCACCGAAGCCATTGCAGGGGCGAGCAGAAGGTGGCAGAGCTCCAGGATATCTGCCCCTGCTCAGCAATTAAGAAAGGGTGCCCAGTGCTTAGGGGGATTGTGTTTGATGGGACTGTGAAGGGGGTTCCCAAATGCTGCAGAACAAAAAATTCCAAAGGATATATGGAGAGACACAAAAACCTAACAAATTGCTTAGCAAGACGCTGTGGATGACACTGAGAAAAATACCGAGGCTGATAATACATGCCAAAATAAATGTCAGCTCCAGTGCTGGAGTCCACGCTGGCTGAACAAAAGGTTAGTTCCCGGAAAAAAGCAGCATTCATTTGTCAATACCAACTGAAAAAAGCCTCCTACTCAGACAATCTTCAAACCTTTGGTATGAGATGAGCAATTACCCATAGCTATTTCTGCTACATTTCATATGCTGAACTTGGCAATGTCTGATAAGAAGCCAAAGTGTACTAGGTGTATTTTTCAATGGTTTGCAATGAACTACCAGTTTTATCATCTAACAGCTAATCTCAGTTATCCCAAAGTCAGTGGAAAGTGGAATTTAACTAATAAACCTGTTCTGATGAAGACTAAGATGACCATGATCCATATCTACCACTGTTACACTGTATTTCACTCAAGTGCAACCCAACACACCACTACCATGGAAATTCCTTTTTATGGTCATGGGAGACCTGTAAATAGATAGGCAAGGCAAAATGAGTTGGTCATCATCTGGGCACATGAAGCTGCACATGTTTTCAAGTAAATGACGAGTCAGAAAAATATTTACATTGTGCCATTTCACAAAATGTTTAAAATGGGAAAAAAATAATTATCATTTTAATGAACAGCACCATCAGAGACTCACGCTTCTGCTCACAAGTAACCCCACCAAAGTTTTCAGAGATCTTTAACCACTACAGCTTTCTCTTTCTAGCATTACAAATAATAAAATAGGTCTAAACTTCTATTCAAGTGTAACCATGTCAGTAGAGTTCTCTTGTACTACATCCCATACAAAAAACACTGCAGTTGCAAGTATGGTTCAACAGGTTATCAGAGTCTGCTGTGCTCAAAATATCCCCCAAATGTCTGTATCGTATATGGCAAATGTTATCCTAACACCCTGCAGTGGTTCGACACTAACTTTTGTATGCTACGTTTTCATTTTTAAGAAGCCAAAGTATTGAATGCTTCTAGAAGTGACAATATTACTCTTCACATGTATTTCCCCACTCATGTAGCAATTTCAATTCAGTCTGTGCACTGTAGCAGAGCAATAACATCCACCATGCGTTTTGATATTTCTAGTATAATACTACACTTTCATAATATGTTATTCAAGGATCCCAACGAGCTGTTATTTAAACCTCAAAGCGTCCATCACAGTAGGTTATTTTTGCTGTGGGTAAGTTAGAAGCGTGGCAGGATCATTTGGGAGCGCAGCGTGGGTGTAACACATCCCTGTTCACACATGTGCTCAGAGATTAACCAAGAATGAAAAAGGTGTTTTTAAAATCGCTGCAGCATTTACAAATTGCATGGACTTATATACTCAGTATGATACGCAGTTTAAGAAGATACATTTTGGGCTCTCCTAAATGTATGTAAGTTGGCTGACCTCTAGGTAAGCTGTGTTGCATACTTTTCCTAGTCCATCATTGCAAGTTATATAAAATACTATGAACCAAGTATCACCCTTGTGCAATCCCAACAGATTTCAGAGGAGTAAAAGCAGAGATAACACAACATAGTGAGACCTGTTCACACCAGCAAGACTTGAGGACAGTAATTTCTAGGGAAAACAAACTCACTGCCTTTGCACTTGGCGATGCACAGGACTGACAACGGGGAATCTGATGAGCGAGCGGCGATCAGGTCTGTAGGTTTCACTAGGAAAGGGGAGTGTACAAAAATTTTTGCTAGGAAGAACAAAAATAAATCACTTGCAGGCTTGACTTAGTGAAAAAGCTTTGAAGGTGAAAAGAAACCAGTCTCAGCCTATGAAGGTGGAGACAACTTAGTTCCCTGAATCTGTGTGTAATTCCACATGTGGAAATAAGTAACCGCTCACCCTGACTTCGCCTGGTAAGGGAAGGTTAATTTAGCCCCAAGAAACTTTCAGGATATCAGTGAGATACAACACACAGGAGAGTCCTGTCAACAAAACCTACCTGCCCTGCCACAGCTCCCCCAGCACATGGCACATCTTGGTGAGTGTGGGTAATCCGATGTTGACTAAAGGTCCTTTTGATGTGATTTAAAGCAATGAAGTCCAAATTATGGCAAAGATGGATCTGCAACTCTTTAAAAGAATTGGTCAAAAGTATGTAAGGGAGAGAGGAAGGAAAAAATTAACTAATTTCCCCAAGGACATTAAGCCTATTACGTTGGTCACATTTAAGCTACACAGTTACAGGCTCTAGAACCAGTTTTGTACTTTAAAAACTACTGTCGCTTCTAAATGCGGAAAGCAAATTTGAAGCAGAGTGTTTATGCCAACTTCTATTTCACTGAGTAACCTGTCCCATCTGGCCTAAATTAGGATTTATGGAAATTTCAACCACTAGATCTGTGACTCTAATAGCACTTCTATCCTGCACAGGCTCTTAGAGGCTTTGATGGGGGAAAAAGAAAAAAACCCGGAGAGACTTGTCTTATGACTATTTAAGAGTGCTAGCTCTTGGAGCCGGACAACAGATACCATCGTTTTGCTTGGGTCAAGATAATCCCTTGTACACATCAACATGTCAAAAGATACTGTATGAGGAGGAAAGGGACAGGTTAGGGACAAGCTGATATGACACCAAATACATCTTTGTTGTGGCTCAGTACAGGCAGCCATGGGGTCTGAACGCCGGTCACCCTGTAGCCATGCTGCCGCTCTATTGCTTGCGGGAAAAACGAGCTGCTCGTGCACCCGGGAGCTGCTGCCAGCGGAGCCACGCTTGGACTTTCTCAGCACATTTTGTACATCTTGCCAGCACTCCCTTTGGTAACGGCAGAGAAAAAAATTTCTCAGCACTTGGGATCTCACAGCCTGTGAGCCCACATCCAGGCGGAAAGGTGGCCAGCCTGGATCTACCCCAGCGTCGGGGAGGGGCCAGTGAGCTCTGGTGCGAAGCAGGTTTATTAGGCGAGAAGTTTGGGTATGTTAATGAGAGTTTTGTTTAGGCTAAGCACCAGCTCAGTTAACTCGGCAAAGGAGAAAAGTTCACAGCTCTGCTTCGCCTCAGCAGCAGCAAAGCAAAGTCTACTGCTGCCGAGTCTCTGGGGTAACCACCAAACAGACAGAACAAGTGCTTGTTTTAGCCAATTACTATGAATTATCCCTACTGATGAGCACCTAAGAGAAAATCGAAAGATTTTAGAGCTCTGGGCATGCCTCCACTCAGGCAGCTCCTCATCTCAGCATCCCACGGGGCATCGTACCTGGCTGCACCCGCGTCCTGCTCTCCTGCATCGCTGCCAGCAGCAGCTGCTGGCACCTGGGGACATCTTCTCCATAAAGAGGCACCAAGGGCGAGCTCTCCTGGGCTTGGCTTAGAAGGAGAGTCTGAGTAGCACGAGGAAAGGATTTTAAACCCTGAAGAACATGTGAAAGGTGACACAAGGCACAGAACAACCCCACAGAGTCACCAAATGCCCCAGATGGCAGAGACCCAAGATCCCAAGGAAACCCTCCTCAAGTCAGGAAACATTTCTCATCACATCTGTTGGCAAGTCTCGAACTTCTAGCAAGAGAATAAGCAACAACTTGTTTTTCCTACAGGAAACAAGAGAATATATGTTGCAATTTTAAAGTTTACTGCTAAATGGTTGTGCCTGGGGAAAAAGAACAAAATATAAGCAGAAGAATGTCAGTAGAGTTGTTAAGTGTTGTTTATTCCAGCTTAACATGCTGGGCTAAACCAGGAGGGACACAGGCGAGTGGGTACAGAGTCACTGGTTCTCAGAATAATTAATGCATTATTTGATTTACATTGGTAATCCTTTACTATTAAATAAAATCTGTTAATAGGAGTAAAAGTATGCTCATAAATTTCCCAAATAGACTGAAAGCCACCCATAAACATGAAACCGAGGAATAAGAAATGGATATAACTTTTTAAATTTCAGTTTTAAGCCTTTTTCAGCTTCCTCAGTTTCCTTTGCCCAATCTCTTCAGTTCGGATTACAAATAAGTGTTCAAATAATAAATACATTTATAGGAGAAAAGGGTAACTTTTAAAGTGACCAGCTTCACGAAATGCCATTTTATATTTTTTTAACACTACTAGCTTTGCATGCATGCCATAACTCAGTCCAACAGATTTCACCTCCAGTAAGTTACACAAAAATTAATGGAGAAGGAAAGACTATAATGGGGTCTGGAGAGGCCCTACAATGCACTCAATACACAGAGTCCAAATCTGAGCAGCAAAAGCCACATTTGAGATCATACAGATTAGTTTAACTTTATAAAACCCTTTACCACTGGGGTAATGAAAAGCCCACGTCATTTGGGCAGGTACAACAGTAAAGTTTCTCTGCCCCATTGTCCCCTCCTCAGAAGCAGAAGCGCATTGACCTTCTCACTGCCTGTATCAATGACTGAAGTGCAAAGAACCCGTGAGGCGTGTGCAGGAAAATGGGGTCCTGGGAGAAGATCCCGCTCCTGCCGCTGCCTGGCTCCTCTGCGTCCCCCAGCCACCTCTGCCCAGCACCCCCAGCCTGGCAGGGGCTGCCTGCTCGCCCTGCCTGCACAGCGGCCACTGGCAGCTCCCGGAGGAACCGGGAGGTCTGTCCTGGTCGAACCCAGGAGCTCAGAAGTCAAAGTCCTCTGGTTTGGCTCTTGATAACATCACCCCACCGGGAATCTGCCAGCTACCAGGTAAAGCCCATCTGGAGACCAGCTCCAGCCTGTTTAAGCTGATGCTTCCAGATTAGGTGTAAAACACACATGATTTGCTATTATCACGTATGTGAGGGCAACAAGTTATGAGCGTGTTCATGTTCCTGTTACGCTCCCCGTTGTGCTGGGAGTTCCTCCGCGGTCTGAAGACGCAGGTCACCGCGAGCGCGATGGCCATCCTGAGTTAGCACTTCCATTCTCCCTGCCCGCCCTCGCACTTGGGATGCATTTGAAATACCAGCCCTGTAGAATAAAATGCCAACTAATATTATTTTTGGCCTAGCAGCAGCAGAGTTGATCTCTGGAAATGCTGGCCTGAGCCTATGCAACTTTGTGGTCCCACTGAAGGAGCAGAGGTCCATCTGTTCCAAATCAACGTTTGGCTTATGGAATGCTGGAATTTATCAGACCGGTGCAGGGGTGAGCACTGCAGGGGAGCAATGAGCTTTTCCATCTACCCCGTCATATGGTACCGATTATCTCTCAGTACAGCATAAAACATAATAACAACCAGATTTAGGGCCAGCACACTGCAACCTGTTTCCCCTGCTGCCTCCTCCTCTTTCAGCATTCTGTCATTAATCCCACAAAGCGTTTGCTGCCTGTATTTCCTCCTGTAGGGCACCGAGGAGCCAGGAGTGACTTACTACTGTGAAATGCTTATAATATTTTTCATAGGATGGCATTGCATTTTGAATGTGACTTCAGTGACCAAGGACTGAATGATGCACTAGATCTCCCCAGGCTCTATCTGGTTAAAAAGGAGGCTAGGCAGGCTAGAGATGTGCAAATCCTTAAGCATCCTCTACACACAGATATTATGAAATGCTTTCTTTCCAACAGCTCACTTGGCACTCGACACTCACCATTAATGGTGGCATTTTTATCCCAATTATCTGAAGAGCAAGTAGGCTTAGAGTGGAAAACAAGGACCTGCCCTCAAGTTATAACCAAATCCAGCAGCCGTACAGGCTTGTGCCTGGGAACCGTCTGACACCAGCCCCTCCCAGAGGCAGGATACACATGGCCGTGCATTTGATCCACCATCCCTACACATCTGGGAAACAAGAAGAGTAAGTCAAAAATCATCCAACATGCAGGATTCTAAGTAAGACCCAGCAAGGTTAGAGCAGGTGGAGCCTGCCTGCAGGGTGTAACTGGGGCTACACAGGGTCAAACTGAGTGGACTTGTGTCTCGGGTGGATGTGGTGGCACTCCCAAAGCCAACTCTGTCAGTCCTAACACCAATAGTGCCTAACGCAGGAATGCAGCTTGCTCAAACCCATCCCCAGAGGGGTACACAAGACCTAGAAAAGCAGAAAGGCTGAAGAACCTTTCAGAAAGCACGTACTGCAGCCAACAGAGAAACTGCAAATGCAACGCAGGGATCTTGAACCCTTGTTCTTAATCACTGGGACCCCAGCCACACAAGGCAGCGGAAATCCTGCCCGGTGTACGCTGAAGAGTGATAACCAAACTTGTGAACATTCAGAAAATTATAGATGCACAAGTCTGGGCCACTGCCACCTGCAAAATCCTGGAGGTACCGATAAGATATAAGATCACAAACCATCTGGAAAAATATGGGCTGATGAAAACTACTTTGCTTAGCTCCATGAAAGCTAAAGTGCCTGACAAATATGGTGGCTTTATTTTTTTTTTTTTTTTTTTTTTGAGAAAAAGATCTACAGGATTAAGAAGATTAAAGTGACTAACATGACATAAAAGAAGGCTTCAAATCACTTAAGGTATGGCAGAGATGCGAATCTGGGCAAAGTGGTTCAACCTAAGCAGGAACTGAACCAAACCATGAGCCCCAAAGTGAAACAAGCTGAAATAAATGGATTTTTGTGGTTTCAGATGCCTTTTCTCTGCCCCAGTTTAAATCCCCTCTCTGACTGCAGTGTTAGTTCCAAAAGATTCACTTATGCACATACACACATGCATCTGGTAAGCTGTTGTAGCTTCTCTGTTCTTCAAAACACCCTCAACTTGACCATTTTCTAAGACATTCTGGCCAACAGCCCAGGCTTAACCCTGCTTCTGCTGTAGGATCATCACCCAATTCACAACTTTCCTCTGCCTGAAGCACACACAGCCAAAAATAGTAAATACTAAATGAGATAACAGAGCTGAGGACATGCCAATTTTTCAACGTGTATAGGAGGCATCTTCAAACTGTCGCAGACAGATCATGCATCCACCCTTACAGTTCTTAACCTGTATCCCTTCACAGCTGTAAAATCTAACACTTCACTTAATATAATGTAAGTTTTGACATATAGCATAATTTAAATGAGCTTATAAATCAACAAGGAAACTGAAAAAACACACCTTGTAAAGCAAAACTATTTTGTGAGGGCTAAGACCTACACAGCAAATGTCTGACTCAATAGCAAGAAAGAAAATTTGCAAATCCCAGGCAGTGTTATGGGGCAGAAGATGCAGTCAAAGAGATGCAGGGGACCTGGAGCAGTCATCGGCTCTGCCCCCTTACGCTCAGAGCCAAGAGTGCCTGTGACACCGGGAGCTGTAGCAGCAGTACAGCTGGCTGATGGTGTAAGGCAAGCGTCGGAAGAAAGAAAATCGTATATTAAATCAACTGATCTATGTGGAAAAAACAGAAATATTTTAGGGAGCACCAACGCTTCTTCAGATCTGTCAAACTTTGCAGCCTCAGCATTCCAGGTTTCTTTAACGTGCTTTTAGTCTCCACAACCTCCTCTGCTGGCGCAAGCTAGAGAGCTTTTTCTACTCTAAGCTGAACCTTTTTTATTGGTATTTAAGCTCATTATTTCTTGCCTTGTCCATCATGGGCTGTTCCCTTAACTGTCTTGCACATAGCTAAAAATTGTTATCAAGTCCTACTTCAGTTTTCTCCTACTTTGGTTAAGAAACCAAATTTTCTTAATTTTCGTCCTTTTGAGGGATGCTGGAATGACAATTCTGATTTGAGTCAAAGTCCCACCAGTTCCTTATCTTGGTATTATCTCTCAAAGGGTAAGTAAAATAGCTGTAAGTGAGGAGTGCAAGAGCGGAACAAGCACACAGCAGGCATCTCCCTCCTGCTCTCCTGGTACCCCCATCTGTGGCTCCGGCGTTTCCAGCATCAGGGGTGGTATTATTTTGATAACCCTTGAATGGCTCTAATCCATGAATTTACCTAATCCCTTGTGAAACCAGGTACTCTTTCAGCATACTTAATGCACTGTAGCAATCAGTTCTGCCATTTAATTACATGTACCTAATTATGTGTTAAGAGGTGCCTATTTTGTGTATTTTGAATTTGCTTCCTGACAACTTCATTACATGTTCTCTAGTACCGGTATTAGGACAGACAGTGAGCCACCGCTCCCAATTAATCTTCTCAGTCATTCATGATATTGCAAATCTCTATCAGCTGTCTCTTCCCCCGATTGTGGAGTCCAAGCCCATTTTTCTTCATATGGAGGTCTCTGATTATCCTCATACTCCTGCTACCAGTCTCCTTTGTCCTTCAAGATTCAGGCTCCAATTAACACAGACAATAACATTATGATGTCATTTGATATATCTATTTTTCTTAATAATTCTTCTCTTGTCCATTTGCTTTTTTTGTCAGCTGCTGAGCACGGAACTGAACGTCCTCTGTCTTTCTGCAAGGCAGTCTGGAAAACCGTCAGCAGCCTTTTGCTTTTATTCCCACTACTCCTGATATTAGTGCCCCCGTACCTGGCAGAGGCCGTACACGTTAATTCTGGATGTACCCAAAGGTGCACAAGCTTCTTCTGTTCTCACCAGTATGACATCCTTCTACGCCATCCCAGCCTCAGCTTTAAGCAATAAGGAATTCACCAGTTCACAGACAGTCTGCCCAGAGGTTAGCCATCGTCGGCATTAGAAATGCGAGCAGGGGTTTGAATTCTAAGTGAACAGAATTTGGCCCATCGTTACTTGGCAATTCTTAGGAGTGACGTTAGTGCTCTCTTGACCTGTGTGCCAGCTCCCACCTGAAAGCCCGGGAAAGGCGTGACAAACAGAAGGGTATGTGGGGAAACTTGCACTCCCCATTATGAGCACACTGCAGTGCTATTTTCTCACAACACAGTTTGCCACTGTTCCCTTCAAGTACTCTGTTCCACAGGAGATTGCTCTGAAGTGCCTATCTTTTAATATTTTCCAGGTTTTACATATTGAATTTCCAGTTCAACAAACTCCTACATAACCAACATAAAATTAGCCACCTACGTATATTAATATTTTCTAACATTTTTTTACTATTTTCTAAATATTTGAAATGTAAACCAGATACATTTGAATGGGTCTTTATAGTGTGCAGGAATCACAGAAGTCCAATAACTGTAAGGTTTTTGATGGAATGGTTTATGTCATATCTGAAATATTAACAAAGCTGTCCCCTGTGTAATGAGCCAGACTGCAGTTCTTCAACATATTTAGAATGAGTCACATAAATCTCCTGTTCTGCACATATGTCCCTACTCAAAGAATTTCCCTAAGAATGCTAGTTGAGGATTTTCAGGAAATTACAATAGTTTGAATGAATTTAGAAATAGTCACATGCTTAGAACATATCATTATAGGTACTTCAGAAAGGAAACTGAGCAATACATTTAAAAATATTCAACATATTCTATTTGATTAATGCAAGGTCATAGCATTCAGCACTTCAAAAGCCAGATTGTTCACTCATGTTTCCACTGCAGTTCTATGAAACAAAAGTTTTATCATTAATTCTACCAAATAACTATTTCACATAGTAAACCTGGAATTTAAGACATTTAGGAAATTCTTCAGAAACATAAATTTTTAAAATATATATAGTTCTACCCCTTTTATGAGTGGAAACTGCTTTTCAACTTCTTGACCACTGAAAAAGTAAACAAATATTTTATCAATAAAAGTTGGTATTTGATGGACCTGAAGTTACGTAGCGTTGGAAGATGACGTTTTAAGTGGCTGCAAATTAATTTAATTTATTGAGTCAGCTACTCTTTGGAATCAACATGGCCCATTGAAGGGTTGGGCCATAAATCGCGCACGACCACCAGCAAGTGGTTAGGTGCACACAAATTCACATTAGAGGAAGCAACTGCAGCTCGGTACCACCCCGAGGCTCACAACTCAGCCTGAAGTATTGCCTTCAAAAGAGGAGTATCAAAGACCCATTTTGCAGTGTATTGCCCACCTCCCCTACAGTCTCACAAAACCAGCTTTCTTGCACTTGAAAACAAATACCCACACCCTCGATGAAAGCAGGAAATATGGAACAATCCCAGGGAAGTGGTGAGATAGGATCCAAGCCAAGCACTGGGGAATCTCATTTTGTTGCACCTTCAAGGAGCTGTGTGCTGACCTGAGGGTCCTGACCTGCTTCATTTCTGGTGTATCTTCTAAGTCAACTGATTTAATTATATCATGATAACGAGGACGGAGACACAGATCTTCTCCAGACCAACTCAGCAAGCCAAGGAGGAGGCTTAAGTATTAGGACGGGCTTACCCATACACCTGCGTGGCCAAGTCCCACCCGTGGCACGCGCGCTCTGTTTCACCCAACGCCCCCGACCGTGAACACGGCTCTGTAACGTGCAGCCTGGAGCCGGGTGACGTTCCCCTCGCCTGCCTGCCCTCCAGATGTGCCCAGAGGTGCTGCCAGCCAAAGCCAACAGCCACGTCTCTTCAGCTCAGTGCGACAGTCCTGCCCTTTTCCAGAGAGCTCAGGGTTCGTTCCTCGTGCCAACCCAAAGGCAAGCCCTCACCTTAACCTCCAGGGGAGCCTGGCACGGGCGAGGGCTGCACTATATCCCTGAGGGAAAAGAACAACAGTCCTGGAAGATTTCAAAACGCTGCAATTCGTCAATGACATTATTTTATAAAACTATTCCTCCCCATCCATGAGCTCCGTGCTAAAGGATCTTGGCTACCCATTTGCTTGAACCCCAGGAGGACTTTCAGTGTAGTGTTGAGGTTCTAAGTGAAAAGGCTCAGAACTCTTACCTTCAATAACACACTGATCAGGGACAGGAATTTTCCTCCCCATCTCGGTGACATATGCTTTCACTTTACCCAGGTTTTCCTTCAAGTGCAAGTAGAGCTTGTCCTGGTATTCCACAGGGCTCATCACTGCCTCTGTGCTTCCTTCAAGGGCCTTTTCTTTAGTAGCTTCTGACAAATTTGCCGATTCTGGGTAATCGATACTTTGGTGAGAAACCAAAGGATTTCCCAGTTGCATTGCTTCATTATCAACACTAAAAGGCAATTTGTCATTTTCTTGGCTAATGTAGATCTCGGTGAAGGAGATGCCAGCAGTTATCTCCCCGTTCTCCTCGTCCTGTCCACTCTCCAAGTGTACCCCCTTCATGCGGACTGCATGCAAAGCGAGGCTTTTGGATCTGGAAGGTGATTAAGGAAAGGAAAAATGTTTTGGAATAGAGACAAGACACAAAAATCACCTGAATGCGTGGTCTTCTGCGTTACCTCTGTGCAGATGGTTCAGAGAGCCGAGTGTGGGGCTCGCTTAGCCTGAGGCAAGTATCTTTTGGTAAATATGCATTTCATAAGCAAAATCCAAGCCACAACTTTAATAAGCAAATGAAACTAAATAATATCCATATATCACAACATCTGCATGCCATGGAGGGAGCTAGTCAACCTATCTACAAGAAACTTATAACCCCAGGACTGGAGTATAGGCTTTATTGATCACATCATAAAAATGCCATCCAGCAGCCATTTCACTGAGCCAAGATTCAGCCTCCAGTTCTTCACTGCCCCGTACCTATACGCCAAGGATGAAGTTAAGCCTCCGTAAGAGTAAGAAGGATAGAACTGAAGTCACTGAAAGGGCAAATTCTGGAAGAGAAAACCTCTGCCGTGAAGCTGCGGTGCATGGGCAGCCTGAGGACACCGTGGGTGCACGATGCTGTCTGAGCCTTCATCTCACCCAGGGTCCCAGGAGAGTCGCACTTATCTCACACGGCACATGGGCAAAATTCAGTTCAAACATACGATATGTATTGTTAGCAATAATAGCCGAGAACTGTCTCTGTATCCTCCATTCTAGTAATATCTGTATGCAAATATTTTCCTCTCCCTTGTGCTGTTTTAGGGCACAGAAGATATTAAATAATTTAGATTTTATCCAGCCTTTGAATTCATGAATATAAGACTTGGTTAAAATTAGACTTACAATGCCCATAGGCATCATGCAAATGGATCAAATCCTCAGTGTTTGGATAAAGTTTTATTACAAAAATGATATTCATGAAAACCACTCACACTTTTTACAGAGCCATACCTGTTAAATCTCATATCCTTCCTTTCTTCTTTAGAAACCTGGCCTAAACTGTATCTCCGCACTGAGCCAGGAGTACTGTTGTCGACATTTATTTTCTCTTCAAAAGCCTGTATTTTAACTTGAAGCTTTTCATCTTCTTCATTTCCACTCATAACAGATTTTAAATCATCCAGTGGTACAGGAGATTCTGTTTCAGTATCATTTTCCATTCTAAGGAAGTAGAAAGCAGAGAATTAACTCTGGCATGCTGTGTTCATAGTGATGCTGATGCTGCATTCCTGCCTGTGACCTGTATTAAGTATCTGGTAAAATAATTATGTTTCAGCAGAGATTCTCTTAGAGGTTGATTAATCATTTTCAGAAACATCTTCTAGATCAATGTCTCTGTCAGATGGACCAGAAACATTGAACATTTCTGACAACACTGGATTAGAAACTGCATAAGCAAAACCCAACTCTTCCCCTGATAGTCCAATACCAAAATTTTTCAGCTGAACTTAAACCATTCTCAAGCTTGCTAAACAGTGACTTATTACATTATTTTCATAACCCAAAAGTCAAGCTAATTTCAGAGTTTATAGAAGTCTGTGGTTTTGAAGGTTTGATGAAAGTACATGCAGTTCCTACCGAATTATTGTACTCCGAGTAAGAAAAGTATCTTTCAAAACTCAGCACATGGACAAAAATAGGCTCAGGAAAAGTTCTAAGCAATGTGACTGAAGTTCAGTAAAAGAGAAAGAGAAAATTAAGAGTTAAAATGAACTTTAGGACTGCAGGGGAAGCTGGTTTATCTTAAATTTGATTGTTACGTCAGTCTTAGGCTATGTAACCTCTTAATGCAAAATTCAAAGATAACTTTAAAATAAATTGAAGGGAAGCTGTTAATCTTAAAGGACAAAAAGAAATCTGTCAAATATACTGCTGGCAAATTTGCTTTCTAGTGATGAAAATATCCTCTGACCAGTGAAAAAAACCTTTGCTGGAGGCCCAGCAGTGCTGGGGCAGGGGCAGCAATTGCCACCAGCCAAAGGCCCAGGGCAAGGCCAGGCACACCGATGTCTTGCCCTAGTCCAAGCGCAGCTGTTTCCATGCCCAAATGCAGGTTTCCTAGATTAAGGTTTTCAGGCTGGATTCCCCAAAACAGGGCTTCTGAACACGGAGCTCACTGGGTTCCTGTACAGCTCGCAGCGAGACTCAGATCCCCCGAATATTGGGCCGTTTACCAGAAATCTAAACCTTGGGTGTCTGTACTCTCCCTCGAAGACGTTGCTTGGCCTTTGTGCAGCAGCAACAGGACTGAACTTCCCAGGGAACCAACAGCACATGGTGCCAAAAGCACTGTTGCCCCTTCCCCCCTCCTTCAGGGACGTGCCTTCTGCTGGGGATTTATATGTTCCCATCTCACTCCTGCAACTATGGAGTAACTGGACCAAAAAATCATGAAGACAGTACAAAGACAATCAGAAATCTCCTAGAGAATCGAGGGGTATTTGACAGTATTTACTTTGTAAACTCTACCCACAGCTCCAAAACAAGCTCATTTTGTTTCTGACCATTTCTTTATTTTTTTTTTTTTCCTGACGAGCAAACATCTGAATAGCTAAATCTGTAAAATATGGATATGGAAAGCCACAAATGAGAGTTTTAACACAGCACTTTCAAAGCAGCAGAGTCTCAACAAGTCATGCTCACAGTCAGAAAGCCTATTAAAAACTCGCAAATACTGCAAATTACCAATTGTGGAAACAAAAAAGCATGTTTAAAAAAACCCAACCACTAATACTGCATCACAAAATCCACTTTTTCATTTGTTTTGATAAAGGCAGTTCAGGATACTTCTCAGGGGAGTTGGCAAGTTTTGTCTTGTTTTGTTTTTAATTTAGGCAAGATCTCATAATATATTAACACTGCAGAATACTTTGAAAAAAACATTCTTCTGTAATAAAGAACCTTGGTATGACCTTTACTAACAAATCTTTCTGGAGATGTGGGACAAGATTTAATTTATTAGAAAGCTGTCACTCCAACATAACCCTCAACACTGCTTCCATTGTGGGAACTAAGCACTAAGAAAAATGTCTGTTACATATGTAAATACATATAAAGCCCTCCGGCTACAGAGCGGGGATTGATGGACTGATGGGCTTTATGAATGACAGACCCAAAGCAACAAGCCTTGATGATGCTTGGAAATAAAAATGGTCTTTTATAACAGCACCTTTTTGTCCAGCATTCTCCCGTTGAGCTCTGATGGCTTTGTGAAGGAAACACATGAAAATGCTTCTGCTAAAGAAACACGTTAATGAATCCTATTTGCCATACGTAAAGCAGCAGTAAGTTAGGGCATACAGGGCTCATAGCTGCCTGGTGCTCCTCAAGTTTTGACCCCTTTGGGGTCCCCAGGGGATCATTTGCTCTCACATGTACCCGCTTTGCGCTCGCATCAATTCCCGGGAAGCCAAAAGCACATACCCCAAGCAAAACGTTCAATGAAGCCTCCACCCCACGCCCAATGGGACGCCTGGCAGGCCTTCCTGCTGGCCTCCCCTTCCAGCAACAGTAAAATAAACTATTGTTTGAAATCTTGGCAAGAGACATTTGGTACATTGCTGAGGTTGCTGGAGCAGGATCAGCTTACACCAAAGCTCAGGCTGTTTTCAAGAGGAAAAGGATGCACAAACCTATCGAGAAATCCTAAGGATCTGGCTTGCAAAGCCAGTATTAGGCTACTCATCATTTTGCTGCTTTTAAATTCTCTGTAGAAAGAGGCTTAAATATATAGGTCAGCAAGTCAAGAGTGATACATTAATTTCAAGAGCATTTCTCCAGACCACCAGCGCCATTATCAACATCACCAGCCAGGTACTTAAAATGGGAAAAGGAGCATACACAGATAGAAATTGTTAAAACTACACTCGAGGTGGGATTGCTTCCAGGGCTTCAACTCTGCGCGGACAGAGGCAACACAAACGGATCGAGTGCAGGTCCTTGTGGTTCATCAGCATACAGACGTAATCACCTCCTCAGATACGATGGACGCGCAGGTTTGAAGAAGGGAAGCAGTGGATAGCAATAGCAATCTCAAACCTTCTGGCTCACAGCTGGGAAGCCCATCAAGAGCTTCCAAACATGACTAAGGAATGGTGGTGGAAACATCACCAGCTAGATGATGTTCAAGGCTGAGGTGCCACAAGGAGCTGGAGGCTGCATCCTCCGGCCCTTCAGACACAGCCTCTGCACTCACAGGTACTAATGGTGGAGGCCAGAACATTTTAATACTTGATTTTAACAGGGTGCAGGCAGTGGCACGTGCTGCCTGCAGGGCAGCTGCTCCCAGGGCCAGGCAGGACATGGAGTGGCAAGGGGGGTGGATGCTTCTTGGCACCCGCACTGCATTAAATCACACCACAGTCCCTTACCAACACATCTTAGATGCTGTTACAGCTCTCTTCACCACTCCAAATGTTGATTTAAAGAAGGACAAATACTGTAGAAAATGAAAGGCAAATGAATGGTGACAGAGTGATGCCATGTACTAGACCTATCCTCTCCTTTAAGGAGAAAAGATAATTTCACCCAGCCACTACACTAAAACGAGTAGTACTGGTATAGCCTGTTATGCTCAGTTCTTACCCTGAACGAGGGCTTGGAAGCATCATTAAATTTATTTTCTTCCTTTCCTTTCTTCCTTTCCTTTCTTTCCTTTCTTTTCCTTTCCTTCCTTTAATTGACTGTGCTATACTTCTAGGTTGGATCAGTCCATTAAAACTCTGTATGTGTTCTTAAAAAAGCACCTCTGAGACTGAATAACTTGCAATTTTGTGACAGTAACGGGCAACAGAGCATCGCATGGTTTTAATTATACTCTCCACTAGCTGCATGTAAAATTCCCTGTGTCAAACAACTCCAAGCCAGCCATCGCTCTAAAGAAATCCATTTCTTCTTATGTAAACACACAATTCTGGAAGGAATGGTTATAATCCAGCCACACATTTTAAAATCCTGTTTCCCTTTCACAGCACAAAGACTCTGGATTGCTGCTCTTTAAAAACGCTGCAGTTCAGTAAGAGCAGCAGCTCTGGAGCGAGGAGGGCATTTCTACCTTGATGTCTGGGCCGGTCCCACTCACGCTACTACGAGTCAGAATAAACGCCGCTTAAATCAGCAGAAAACTCTCACTTTAGGCTTAATTGCTGCGCCATACTTGTTATTGTCCAATTTAGCTGATGCTTTGCTTGATGTCGGCCTGAAATATAAAACCAAATACCTAAAAAGCGTAATACTGAAAAATCAGTGTTTCACTGTGATCTCTTATAGCCATGTTGAGATAACAAGATGGTGGCAGCTGCAAGCAACCAGTGTCACAGAGGATATGGGGTGGGGGGGATAAAAAAAAAAAAAAATAAAAAATCAAGAAGCAGATGGAGAATAAGAAATCATTTCAGAAAGGTTTGTTTGAAAGGGTCCAGGCCCTGTGGCTGGCTCGAGACAGCTGCATGCGGGGCAGAGCCCACTGCAGCAGGCGTGTCCCAGGACACTCTTCCTTACCCAGAGAAGCATCAGGAACAGCTTTTTGCATCCCATCGCTTCCGGCTACTCTCACGCCCGCCTCGTGGCGAGCATGGCTGCATCCCAGGGGCTGTCCTGTCTTATGAAAGCAGCAATTTATCCACAGAAATGTTAAAAACTACTAAGAACAAAATAAACAGCGTGGAGGAATGCCTATTTTAAGTTCCTTCCACTGCAGACATAAGGCCAAACTCTGCCCATCCTTAAAGCAGACTAAACCCTGAGCAGCTCCTCTGCAGCCCTGCGGTAAGGTGGGTGCATTTTCATGGCCTGCCCCCACATATTGCCCTCCAGAGCCTGGCCCCATGGCAACTTCCACACTCCAAAGACAGCAGTTACATTTTCAGCCACTTCTACACACAGCTGCGTTCAAACTTGTCACTCAGAAGCAAATACAACTTAAACAAGCGAGTAACCAAAGCCTTCCCCTTTCATGCTCAGTAAAATCAGTAGAGTTTGCTTTCTGAAGGAAAATAAGGAGGTTTTCTGAAAAATCCCCTGAAAAATATTATCATTTCCTCCCTTCTCCTCCCCCAGACTCTCCACCCAAGCAGTATTTTGCATCTGTAACCACACTCATGCAGATGAAGAAGCTTCTACTCCCCAGCAAAGCAAGACCTTCACAAAGGGGAATTTTAAAGAGAAATGGGAAAACACAGCAACAACATTTTAGTGAAATCCTTTTCTTGTTTTTTACTTCTATCAGCTCTTGAGATAAATGTTAACCACAGAAGATAATAAGGAATAGGAATATCCCAACATTTTAGCAAATAAAGGAATTTTTCCACCATAAATCAAGGGACCACGATGGGCCATGTGAATAATTATTATGCTTTGTTACTGAAGCCTCAATTCCTGTCCTGCTTCTCTGCAGTTCCCTGAATACGTGACATCCTTCTGATCCCTTCCCTGAGTGACATCTGGCACACTCTTCTTCACAGTTGAGCTTGACTAGTTTGGAAAGCGTGTCTGTCATTTCATGCTCGCTTTGCTACCTCCACAGGCTTTTTCATTATCTTCAATGAAACTTTTCATAAAATGACTGCTGAGGGCTCGATTTCAGCTGAGGTTTCTGTCACCAGGTGAAGTTCGGACATTTCTTACAGCCTTGGTGTAAAATGAGAGACTATATCAGGGTTCCTCTCCTTTTTCATTTTTAACTCTCTCCAGGATACCAATTAATTGTTTCTTGAATGACCTCAATGTTTTGGCTCCAACTCTACAAGTCTGTCTCCAAGGCTATCCTTCATAGTTATGAGTTTTCTGACATCTGTGTTAAATTTTTTCAAAGAATTACTATTCCTTCGTGCCCTCTTGACCTATTTCAGTATACACAATGATAATTATAAGTCTCTCCCTAATTAAAAGTGACTACCACCATATATTTAAATAACACTTATATTCTTACCGTGACAAACGCAGCAACGCTCCTAATACTTTAACCTTAGATTACACATTTAAAAGAAGCTGAGTGAGCAGAACATCTTTTTGTGCAAGCTTGAGAAACTTTTTTCAGACTTTTTCTAGCAAACCTTTATCAGGGAGCTACGCCAGTCATTGTTCTTATCAGCTTCAGTGGTTATCTTCTAGAATAAACTCAGTGATAATTGTGTAGCCTGATTTCACCGATTTATTTTTAACTGAAGCTTTTTAGATTGCTTAGTCTGCTTATCTGAGACATGGCTTTTTTCCTGTTCTTTAAGTGCTAAAAGTTGAACAGCTTCTTTATTCTTCAGTGCCAAATGATGCAGTTTCTCTTGTATGTTGTTCAGAGGTCATTCTGCCCGGTAGCACAAAGCCGACGTCTGCTGTGCACCCACAGCTCTTACTGCCACCCTTTAATTACAGATTTCTGCCTTACGTATATTTGAAATGCATACCTCAAGTTACTTCTACAAGTAGGGATGTTGCCCATCAGGTGTCTGCAAACTATTTTGTATGTTTACCTGACACTATAAACACAATCCAATGGCTGTATGAGTATATACTGGAACGACACAAGAGGGATCTCAAAATCAATATGAAAATGGCAACGTAGCAACTTAGAGGAACTGTGGTGCATCCATCTTTCAGCTGATCATTCATTCATCACAATTGGAATATATTTAATATAAATTTATACTGCCTCACACAGCCATGGAGGTGGCTGTGGCTTTATCACATAAAAACTAGCTTTACCTGGTTCCTGACATATTGTCATTCTCTAGTTGTCGGACGAGGAGCTTGGCTATGGCAGTGAAACTGTTGCTCATGCGGTAGATATCTCTGCTCTGGGTGCCCAAGATACTGGAGAAGGTGTCAGTGAGACTCTTAATTTCCAGCAAAAGAATATGGTGAAATGAGTGCTCCATGTTGGCCAGCTGGTTCACCAAATACATCAGGCATATTCTGGCTCGCTCCTAGACAACATGAGGAAATAAGAACAATCTTAAACAAATGAATTCATTGTTTCCTTGGGCAAAGGAGGTTTGTGTGCACACTGCTGATTAAAATACTGACATTGGGGAATAGTGGCTACCCCACGATAACTAACAAAAAAGCAACTGTGTCAAACTCAGAGTTTGGTTTTTGTGTCTTACTGATGTTACATTTAGTCCTCTTGGTATTGCCTAACCTGCCAAGTTCAGTACACCTTGTCTCCTCCTCAAACCTAGAAGAGCCTCTCTGAAGGGCCCTGCACTGCTCAAGGGTGGCGGGTCAGCCCGGCTCAGCGATCAGAGCACCGGCAGCAGAGCTCGCTCCCCTTTCATCTTTGATGAGCCTTATGAGCCTGGCCAAGCTACTTCACCCCCCTATACTCAGTTTCTGTGTCCTTTTTTTGCTTTATTCTGTGCCGTTTCTGAGAAGCGAACTCTCTCATAAGGGACCAAGTGCTCACACACGCTGCTCCAGCTCTCAGGGTCTTCCCTCTCCCCCAGGGTCGTTCTCCTCACGCCCGGCCTGTTGCACGCTGAGCTCGCGGAGGTGTTAGCATGGACACAGACACATTCTAACCTGTTGGCAGAGCTCAGCTCAACACACCCTGCGGCTTGGGTCTGTGCTGGTTTGTGGCACTGCATGACCCACGACCAACTGTGGGTTTGTGTCTTTGTTACAGCCTCGTTGTGTTAACAGGCTAATGTCCAGGTTTTTGCTTTGTCCCTGCTACTTTCCACTCCACAACCGCAAATTATCAAGGGTCACCAGGCAATTGCAGTGAATTCTGCATATGCCATTAGCTGTTACAAACACTCTGCCAGGACCATAAAACATTTCCCAATCACGACCTCCCTTCCTGGACCTGCTGAGTGTTGCTATATTTGGCGGTGTCACCTAAGAGCCTGTCGTCACTGGTGCTACCCAGACCGAGCCGGACTCCCCCGGCACAGCGCCTGCAGAGGAGCGAGGTGCAGCGGCAGAAGCAGGGGAACTATCAGCATCTCTTCTCGCTAATGGTGAGAGGTTAAAGGACCTCGTAAATCACAAGGGTTCTCTCCTTTCACAGCAATTCATTTAGGAGCAACACTCAGATTAGACCCGTGACTAACACTGCAACAAAGAGAAGTTTAAAATGAGATTTCATTTTGAGATCCCCTTGCGCGCGATAAGGTGCTGTCTGGCGGCTGTATCAATCACTGCCAAGGCACTGAAGTCTGATATGCCCTCTGTAGCCAAAGTTTTGCTAGCCAATTTTTCAGGGGGATGTGAGCTCACCGATTTATCAGCGAGATCACTTCCCCCACAAATTGGGATTAAAGGGGCTGTTTCAGATCATAATATTAAACATGCAAATATTTTCTACCAAAGATACTTTATCATCTCTGCTTGGCAAGGGCACACAATTCCAGTTCCAACTATTTCTGTATGTACATGTACAAATTCTCATAAGAAAACAGAAACCCCAAAGGTGAAGAAACGCATTAGGATTCCTCTGTTTTAATTGTCCTAAGTGTATCAGGTTCCACAGTCCTAAAAATATCTAAGTGGGAAAATCAGCAGAGAAAGCAGCAATTAACTCAGGAGCTCATCTCAGATCCTCCACTGGGGTAACTGGGTAAGGCTCCACTCAGGGAAACCCATGTGGGACTCAGCAGATTGTTACAGAAATTGGGAGATATTTTGCTTTTAGAGCCTGTGCTGAAATGCAAGCAAAGGCAAAAATAAAAAATTCTCTTCTTCCCAAGGGTTAGCAGAAAAGGAGGGAAGTCGTGTGCCATACACATACTCCAAACACTGCGGGGCAGTAACATTATTACCTCTTCTCTTCTGGGACCTCATAACAGGAGAGAAAAAATTGCTGGAAGTTTGATTCCAAATACAGCTGGGCTATAAAAATACATGGGGGACTTTGGCAGAACATGGCCCAAGCATCACAAGCGAGACATTTTCTGAAGAAAAAGTCAACTTATTTCAAACAAAAGAGGATCTGCTACACTGTGCCATGACAGAGATAAATGAGAAAAGCGCATCAGACAAATTGCTTCCCTTCAGCCATATGGGGAAAAACTACAGCTACGTCCTCGGATGGGCTGGGATGGTGTGACGGAATGAGCTTTTTTCTCAATGGCTTGAAAGAAGTTGACTTTTTGGTACATATTCACTAGTTTATTTGGAAGACAATCCTCCCTCCAAGAGATAAACACAGGCTCAATTAACATTTAAAACACATTTTTGTTTCCTAAACAAACTGTGCAGCAGATGTAACTGGAAGAGAAGTTTTGACCATTTTCATGTCACTTTGATCCAGCTGGAGTGTCTCCAGCCATGCTGAAGTGCTGCTACTCGCCTGGAGTGAGGCAAAAGAACAATAAACTCTACTGAGTAATATAATATGTAACTGTTATACAAAACAAAATTACAGCAAAATAGCTCAGCATGAAAGCAGTCATTATCCCTGCCACAATTTTTATCCAAAATTTTTCAGAAACTCTATTTGGATGTACATAACCCACTGTTTTTTTAACAATGCTTATTTTATGTATTCGTGTAGTTTTTCATAAGCATCCCTTGCATTTTATGGCATTACATCTGCCAGTAGGTGAAGATCTAAAATACAAGCAATGAGGTGTGGCAAAATACTTTGCTTTATCTTAAAATCAGGCTCAGGAGACTACAAAAAGAGATCACAAGGCTTTCAGAAGCAACTCTGATTTCCAGTGGCTTCAAAACATACAGTTATTGGAAAAAAAGAAATTACTAAAACGTTCAGTTGACCTATGCCCCAAGATGGTGTTTTGCTTTGCACAAATTTATGGTTAAGGGACAAGTTCTGATTTCAGCTTCACCCACGAGACCGTCACTGACATCAACAGAAGCAGTGTGTATAAACAAGGGGGCAACCTTTAAAATAAAGGGATCTCTCTTCAGCCAAAGCTCTCATCTCTCCAGGGGTCTGTCTGAACTGCCAGGGTGGAGGGAGCAGTTCAGTGAAAGCACAAGAGGTTGCTTCTAGAAGCCAGCAGAAAGGATTTGCTGCTCATATCTGCAATCTATACCATAAAGGCCAAGTCTCAATCCTCGCCACCTCTTTCCCCCAAGTAAACCTCCCAGTGAAATAAAATATCAATAAATAAAATTCCCACACTACCATCGTTGTTTCATTTCCCACGTGTTTTGCTTGGCCGGGAAGGGGATGCCGGTGCTGATTCGCATCTATAAGTAAGAACTAGCAGCGTATCTGTAACGTGGCTCTGTTACAGGAAAAGGAAGAGGGGGAGAAGTGACAACAGAGGTTTTCAGGAAGGCATTGCCATGGTGGGCTATGAGACGAGACCGTCAGCAGCGCGTGTGTCCGCAGGGACCATTTTGCTGCTTGCACGTTTCTACTTGGACCCGAGTTAAATAAATGAACTGGCTGCAGTAATGTTTGTAACTTAGCAGTTACGCTTAGAGATCAGAGTGCTCTTTTAATTCTTTCTTGTGGGTGCGCTCATTGTTATATACTGAGCCTTTAAGATCTGTCCAGCTTTTATGATGCCAGATGTGTTTCTGCTTATTTTATCGCAGGCTGATTGTCTGCATTGCAGTGAGTCATTCCCCATACATCAGAGAAATCCATGGCTCTTTTCTTCCTTTCAAGAAGCCTGATCTGCACAGGAGCATGAAGAGACACGACCCATCTCTTGGCTCAAAATAGGGTGGGGGCAAAATCTGCACAAGGAACCAGCGGAGGAAAGCAAATAAAACCTTTACGATGGAAAAGGAGGACTATGAGAGATCTGCTGTGTTACTAAACACACAAGAGGCACAGGTTCCCTTTGGTCACCACATCTGGATGCAACCCCAGGCAATTGTGGGCCAATGAATGTCCCATCAAAGTAGCTCCTCATACCCCCACAAAACTGTGGGCCACAAAACACTCAAGTTCCCTGAAAGAACAAAAAAAATCCTTAGGGTAAAGAGGCAAAACTCACAAGAAGGTGAGAAAAAGATCATCAGTTATGTCTGTGAAGGAAGAGGGAACTTGCCCAGGTGATGAGGGGCAGCAGACCACATCTCACATCACAAAAGAGGGAAAAGCCCCATGAAACAAAAGTGTTCAACCTAGAGAAGAGGGATTCAACTTCCCCCAGATCTGCCTAAGCCCCCCCAGCAACTCTAGTGTAAGTTTTGCCCCCAAAATGGTGACTAGCCTTAGCTCCAGGATGCAACACCCAGCCACCACCCAAGCACATTTTAAGGCTCTTTCTGCACTGTTTATACCAGAGGGAAGAACCAAACCGGCAGCGTGGCACTGCCAGAAGCACATCCAGATCCTTCAGATCCAGTGGTGGGGTTTCACAGGGTGTGTAACCTGTGGCCAGGTGACAGTGCTGTGCAAGCCTGGCATTGATGTCAGGAGCCTCACAGACTGATAAAGCTTAAAGGTGATTGCAGAAACAAAATCAAGTCACCGGATTGCTGGTAACTACTTAGATATTTCAATCAGGGCAGATCTTCCATAATCCAGAAGTATTCATGCTTTTTATCTTTTTAGAAAGCAAAACAAGGAGAGGAGCCACTCATCTCATGTTGGAACGTTCACCTCTGCCATCCTTTGCGTGTTGTTTTTATCAATGTTTTTGAGTATCTAGTGAAAGGTCTCCCGGCTGTCACCAGAAGAGAGCCCAGTACAAGCAGATGACAAGCGTGCCATCTCTGCAAACACGCAGCGCTCGTGGTGGCAGAGCGGGCTGGAATGCACTCTGCTGCCAAGTTAGCAGCTTGCAGTTTCTTCGAAAAATAAGACATATGACAGAGGACATAATGCCAGTTTGACACTTCTAAAAGAGAGATTGGAGATTAATTATTCAACGCAGGCTTGCTCAGGCTGCACATGCAATGCTTGGTAGCTATGTGTATCAGCACAAACCAACCAATTAACAAATACAAGAAGAAAACATTCTGCAAATCGTTTCTTTGTAAACTTTCTGTAGTCTATAATTTCCAACAATATATGAAATACAACATGTCCAGTTGGTTCCTTGCTTATTCTTGGTATTGGCATAAAACAGTAACAACAAAAGGCAAAATAAATTCAGTCCCTTTTAAGCAGCAGAATGCAGCAGAAAAGGGGCCTCAGATACACTCCCATGGGAAGAGCCGGTTCAACACGCTAAAACACAGAATCTGAAATAAATCCTTGAATTCTGATCCCAGCTGTGCTCATTTGAGGATTAGCTAGTTATAACCTGTAAAGCTTCTAGGAGATGTTGACTCTTAAGTAGTAAAAGCAGAACTAAATGTGGTCAGCTGCAGTTCTTAAAAAGGTAAACTTTGCTGGGGTGATGTAAGTAAACAAGGAGGGAACAACAAACTTCATTTGCTCACAGTCTTCAATGTGATTTTGGCTTCTCCCTCTCCAGAAATAAGATTTACAAAGCCAAACCAAATCTGGTTTTGATTCTCAGGAGATAAATTGCATTTTAAATGAATATAAAGCTCAAGATCAGCAGAAACAGCAAGTGGAGTGTCTTCCTGTGTGATCAGACACCCGTTGCCCAGCCAATACACACTCAAAACTAAATGCCAAAGGAGAAAGGATCGGCCTTATTGCAACAAGTGACATAAGAGTGGCACAACATCCCTCCGTGCCAGTGACCGGGAGAGCAGAGGGGCCGCCCCCCGCCCCTCTGCTCCTCCCTGCCTCCCACCAGGCTCCCCCATGCCACAATATCCAGTTAAATTAGTGCAACTGTCTCATTTAAGAGTATTACTGAGAAAATTCTGAATTATTAAAAAGGTTGCACAAAGGAAATTTACCCTTAAACTTCCCTGCGTTTTTCATGTGTCTTGCTTTACCTTGAGCATAACGCACCCTGATGCCCTATGATGGGTTTGCCCGATGTGCCTACACGAGGGTAGGCGAGATGCTTCGAGGTGCACCGCTGGTCCTTCATCATCGAGCCGAGTCGTTACCCAAACACACTGAGAGCTGCCAGCAAGCAGTGGCACCGGGCACAGAGCCTGACCCCCAACAACACCCACACCGGAGATTTAAGGGACTGACTTTGGATAGGGGCCAAAAGAAACTGCTTTCTCTGGAGATTCTATCTCCACTATCCATCATCTCCATGATGACCACTATCCTTAATGAAACCACATCGTTATCTGTATCTAAAAGGCAGAAGTCATCTTAAGGCAGAAGATAAATACATGGAATATTTTCTCCCGCACAGCCAAACAATGCCACTTTTCTCCCCTCCTCCTTTGACTCCGCTGGAGGCCAGTTTGGAAGGAGGATGACCAAAAAGTCTGATGCAGGAAGGCAAAACCTACAGTGAAATCTCTAGCCTTTATGCAAACTCCAGTTGACTTAGTCCAAGTTTTGCCTCAAGGATCACTGAAAGGACACAGAAACTGCGGGATTCAGCTCTTTGCTGAAATAAATTATCCAGGTTACTGTACAGCATCAGTGCCACACTTCAGCAAATGGTTAGATTTATTACATACCATTAATTTGCTGCTATATAATCGAGTTTTGTCCCAGCCATAAAAATTTGAATTATTTAGCAGAAACTCTTTGAGTTCAGCAGAACATTATTTTTGCCTTTACAGAATGGTGATTTGAGGTGGAAGGAAAATGTCTATTAACAGTGGTGAAAGACACATAAACTCATACCTGGGAATGAAAATAAAATCTCATTAGAAATCATGATGTGTCATAAGTAACCAGTTGGGTGGCCTCAGGACACGCAAGCAATCAGGTAGTTTACAAGCTCGTGGTGGTAATCTCCTCTAGGGTGTATTTTTAGGAGCGGGGGATAGCAGCAGGGTAAAACGGGTCTCGTTGGGGTCTAAGGCATCTCCCAGTCCCAGCAGGACAGGGCTAACACGGGACCTTCATAAGCAGCATCCCTCGCTGCTGGGCTCTTGGGCTGCCCATCAGAGGTGGTATTTTAGGGAGGACAGAGGGCTCTGGGAGCTGCCTGATGGTTTTTGTATACACAGTGTGTTTGAGTCTGGTCATGTCACCTGGATTAGGTGAACATCGCTCCTGCATCCAGACCGCACAGTTATGACTAAAGCAAAAACTTCAGTGCGAAGTCATTACGCTGCCATGAAACTCCCATAACTTTTTAGGAGTTTGTCACTGTAAATCCTTTCTAGGCATAATGTTCCCATTGGGTCAGATCCTGAACCAAGATGTGGTGAGGCTTAAGCCCAGCATCACCACCGAGTGTTTTCATTATAAAGACATTTGTCTGAAGTATCCAATTAACTATGGCTACAAAGCCAAAAAAATCTGCATTACACTATACGAGAAAGTTCATATTTCACTGCATGATTACAACATTCCTGAAGGCTAAATGCATCTAAAATATGATATCATACAAAGGGTGTGCAAAGTATGTTTTTCTTTTTCTCTGCCTTTCATTTCACATATAGGTACACGGCAACCTAACTTAGCTAAGCCCCTGGGATCATGACGATTATGTGCTTTTATCAAATAGGAGTTTTAACCATTCCATAAACAGACAATTTGTATAAACAGAGCGTATATGTGCACAGACCAGATACACAGTAAATAATAATTTTATATTTATCTTTACAGTTATGAGAATTTAAATATTTCTCTTTTTCACACTCATTAATCTCTTCTAGAAAGTTTCCTTCTTTCCCATTAACCTGAACCCCATTTCTGCAGAGACCCTTTACTACGTGACTGCTCCGTGGTTAGAAGATCGAAGGGCAGTCCTAGTCACCAAAATACCACATCTGATTTTTGTGGTACTTGCTCTCCTAGCCACGCTGGTATTACAGTCTAGACCTATCGTGGTCTCACGAGCAGGAGTATGTTCTGGGTAGGGCAGTCTGGTTACTCATGAAGAAAAGAATACTTAGATGTATTACTTTATGCAAGATTTAGAAAAAAAAACCCAACCCAAACATCAAAACAACCCAACCCTAAAACCAACCAACCCACTTCTTTTGTTTTTAAACTTACTTCATCAATATGTCCAACAGCTCCAAAGATCTTTGCTGTTTGCCCAATCAAACCTGGAAAACTCTCACCAATTTCTTTCAGCATTGGAAGAAAAGTGGCTAAGGCTGTCGGTTCATAGCTGGATATTTCTGTAAGTATATTTAGAATAATGTCACTGTGGTTAGGGTCTCTCAAGTGTCCAAACAGAAATGGAATACACTCTTTCAGCACCTATTAAAAAAAATCAGACAGAAACGAGTCGTGAATATAGTTGTCAGTTGTGAACACGTATAACCAAAAGAGGTCCTGTACATTGGAGTGATAAAAATAAAATCAGTTTTCCACCCTTGCTGACCTTTGCACAGAGCTATTGCTGAGGTCAATCGAAGTTCAGCTCAACATATGGAATAAGGGTAGGCTGTAGCCCTAAAATATTGCAGTTATGCATATATAAGTAAGGAAATGCTCAATTGTTAAAAAAGACAAAAAAACCCTCACCAAATATTTCCCTTGCTCTGGGCCAGTCCTGTACTTTATTGATTAAAACAAGATAAGACTTAGCCTCCCCCAATGATCCAGTAAAGTACTAGTAGAAATTTTTGGTTTCTACCGGAAACTAAATAACGTGACAAGGTTAATAGCTGGAACAAAGGAAAAAATAAGAGGCAAATCCTCATCGCACAGAAAAATGCTGTAGGCAAGATGTCATTTCTTATAAAAACACAATTTTCAAGAGGCTGAGGGTGTAGTCCTTAAAATCATCTTACAAACAGGATACAGTGTATACAACCATCTACTGAATGATTATTTTTCATATAAACACACGTACGTGCACACTCACACACCCACCTCTGATTCAGTGAAACTGTTGCATCTGTGTAAAGACATTTCAAGGCAGAAATGGGGCATAAGGTGACCCATTCTTCTGTTATTTTTTTGAGGATTATCAGTTTTAGCAAGTTGACACCTATCGCTCTGGCAAAATACTGCAGGTGGGTGGCTGAATAAATTGTTAGTAGGAATAAATGGTAATAATAGTAATAATGAGAATACAAAACAACTTCAGACGTGTCAGCTCCAGCGTAGAGCCCTGCAATAGCCAGTGGTGCACCCCAGCTCCCTTGGCTGACAAGTCCCTTGCTTCCAAAAGGAGCTGCATTTCATCTGGGACTGTGTACTACGATAAAGCTTCCTCAGCTACCTGGGGGAACAGTACTAACTACTGTTAATTCTTCTTTTCCAAAGATTCTATGAATTTCATGAATTCACAAAGCAGGTAGTTTTGTGCCTTGTTCTACTGTGCTGCGTGCTGCCAATGACACGCAGTTTCCAAAGCATGATATGTCTTGCCTTAATTAATCTCCAGCTCACTCCTAATTAATTCCTAACTCATTTTGATTTTCCTTAATATGTAATTTAACACAGTTCATATGTTCTAACGGAACCATAGCTATGGGAATTCATACTCAGCTGACAGAGCAAGAGCCAAAAAAAGTTGAAAACAGTTCTGGTTTAACACAAACTTTTTGGTCCAGCAGAGTCATTGTTATGCTCTCTTTATGATTAGATGGAGAATTTGGAATGGAATGAAAGAATTCACGGGGAATTAGCATAGGAAAGCACTGTCATGCATGTTATGGGACTCCTCACTGTTGGGAGAGCAGCTAGCAGGCAGACCTTGCCAAGTCATCTGAAACAAATAAACTCCTCCAAAAGGAGGTGCAGCATTTAGCAGTAAGATCTTCCAAACAGTTTTACCCCCAGTTCTTTCTTCCTAGCCACGATCTGGAGGAGCCTGAGGAGGTGGTGGTGTTCGGCTTGATCCAGCTGAGCCATCAGTGCCACCAGCTCTCTCAGGTGGAGGTTTATTGGCTGCGGTCGCTTCTCGTACAGAGCAGGCAGGACACGCAGCAGCAGCGAGTTCCCTGAGAACAGAGGAAATGAGAGGGCAGTGACTTGATGCGTGGCCGTACCCTCAAGCTGGAGAGAGCCCTAGAAAAATCAGCACACACCTGGAGACACCAGTTTTATTTAAGAGTCATCAGTACAAAACCAGGGAGGCATAAAACACACTGTAGAAAAATATATACTGGACCAAGAAGCCCAATAAATAGCCTAAAGAGAATTAATCATTGCAGGTATAATGATGTAGGTGTAAAAAAAAAAAAAAAATCCTATTAATTATCATTTTCATTCTCAAGTACAATATCATGAGAAGTTTGCTTAACGAGCTTTCAGATTAGAATGATACTCTGTTAAATCCTAGACCAAACTAACTGCGATTTAAATTAATTAAAAAAGAAAGAAAGAAAGAAAGAAGGCTAGAAAAGACATAAAAGCTATAATCCCTTTGTCGAGATTCAGACTTTCAAATTAAATAAGCAGCATGTGGAAAAAATAGCTGGTTATTAAGAGAACTAAATATGCATGACAGTAAATTTGAACATAAATAGTTAAGGATGCCATTTCCAGGAATAGAAAGGAGCCAGAGAGAGTCAACTGCAGACAGACAAAGATATGCAAAACCCTCTCTCACACGTTTTCTTAAGATGTCTGCGCATAATTCAATTTGAAGCCCAGGCTCATACCAAAATATATAACTTCACGTTGCTGTACATGCCTGCCTCAATATATTTAAGTTTCACTTGAACAACATATGGAAAACATCTGCCTATTGCAATGTAGTGTGGCTCCTTTTTGTAAACCCTTGAAAGTCCTTAAGGTCTCTTTGGATTTGGTTTCCAATAGGAACTAGCTCTCTGGCCTGCTGCTTTTTCTCCAATCTAAATCTGAGCTGCGTAATTTTGGAAGATAAGCAGGTCACTTCATGGCTGGTAGAAAAAGGATAGATGGGTTCAGCCTGGACGACATCGTGCTCTTGCCAGATACAGAAAACACACCCCGAGACACTGTTAGGCCTCGCAACGTCACCTCTGAGCCAAGTAACTCACGTCTAATTCATCGCAGGTTCAGACAACTTTTAGTCGAGCAGCTTGTAATGATCCCTAAGGGGTCCTTCTGCTTCGGAGGAGTGCCTCCACACTTCAGCCAGCCACACTTCTGCATCCTACCCTGAAGCATTTATTCTGCCTGAAGAATCATTGGCTTCTCCTCGAAGGCAGCTCTGAGCCCTCCGTACAACCTCTGCAGCGCTAAAGACAAGGTTCAGACCCCGCCTCTAGTCCCATGGATGTGGCAAATTTCTGTCTTGTTTTCTATATATAAAGCACAAAGGCCAGCTGCAAAGGAAAGATATTTGCTGAGGAATTACTCTAAACAAATTCACAAGCTGTTCAGTTCCAGCCATTTTCTAGCCAAATTTTTCGTGCAAATATCCTCCTAATGTTACAAGTCGATGTGTAAAAACGTGTCACTTTTGTCACTATCATACAATGGGATTCATGCAAAGCACCAACTCACCCAGAGTTAGAACCAAAATGGTGAGAAGATGTATTTATTGAACTTTTCTAGAGTCACATCTGAGTTCCAAATTGAAAAATTTTGTAACTGAATACACTAAAACTTATTTTCTTCTCCAGATAGTTTAGTGCTTACAGAAATAAGTCCTTTCTTTGCACGTGCACATGTTTAGCTTCCACTGGAAATTTTCTGCCCATATGGAACAGAGCCCTTAAGCTCCAGTTGAATTTCAGCAATGGTAACAATTGCAAAAGATGAAATTCCCATGTTCCTGGACAGGCAAAATTCATCTCAGCTGTAAAAATGCAGAGGGAGGGAATTCAGCAGAAACTAACAAAAACGAGCAGCTTTAAACAAGGAAAACCAGCCCTGAACCTGAGGCATGCTATTGCCTAAGCTGGGATGTCACAGATAGGAAGGTATCTGGAGAGTAAGACTAATTATTCAATCTGAGAAAACAAGCGTTTAAAGTATCAGATGTATTAGAGGAGTGATACTATTTGTCACGACACAACATGATGGATTGCAGCCACAAAACTCTGAACAAAAATACGTTGTACAAATGCAAATTTGGGCAGTTTCCCACAGCAAACATTGCTGGGTTTACATTTGCTAACCAAGAGAAATGAAAAGCGAAGGCAATTTAGAAGCAACCCCATCACACTGGAGTGATATTTAAGTGACCTCACTGACATGGAATTGCTTTTAATTGAATAACCTGTGTTTACAAACTCATAAACAATCCAAGCAGATACCGCAGTTTGTGTCTGTTCTTCATATAACTTAAGAAAGGTCATAAAGCACAACCCAAGTCACTATTTTCTTGTCTTTTCATGTTTCAAGCTAGCTCTGAGCACCTCTTGCTATTTGTTTGTCACGTCTTTTCAGTTTTTAAGGGATTTACGCACATGCAGCTCACCAACCTTTTGATTCTCAGTGCTCAGACAGTCAGAGGTGATATTGTGCCCATTCCCAAGTAATTTCCTTTCTTCCATCTTGCTTCATCTGTCTCAGTCTAAACTAAGAGCCTAAAAAGTAAGTTTGTTCTCCCAGAATGGAAAAACATTATACTCAACTCCTTAATTACCTTCTCTCTCTCTTCCTTCCTCTACCACCCTTACCCCCAATACTTTCCAGATTAGATTTTCTCAGCCTTTCCAAGCAGACCACACACTGGGAATTATGCAAGTCAGGAAAAGACTAATGTACAGTTGGGGCCACTCGATGGCTTTGCACGGCTGGCTGCAAGACAGGCAGGGAGGACGCAGCCGGGGCAACCCCAACCAGGACCATGCCCTGGGCACGCTTTGGCCACGCTCCCTGCACACATAACGAGCACCAAAGGTCACCTTGTGCTCAGTCTCTGCTCTGCCCAACCCAGAAGCAGAGAGCCTGGGGAAGAAGAAAAAAAAAAAAAAAAAGAGAAAGAGCCTGGTAGCATGCTGCAAACTAACGTGGACAGAAGGAGCTCTCAACGCTATACAGTGGTGTTTTGACATTCACTCCAAATTGAGTATTCAAAGATAAAAGCTTGTGCATCAAGACTAGTTTTTTCCCCGGAATGACTTAAGTTAGGCACATACCTCCTCGAAAACTTTTGCCTCTACTTCACCAAACCTTTGAGGTTTCTAATACATCGCTTCGACATTATTACTTATTATTTGCGTTTGCAGGAGAGCAGCTGTAGGCTTCACAGTGGCAGGAACCCCCTGTACACATCGGGCAAAACAGCGAGACAGTGTGGCACTTAGGAATTGCAGGGTGCTGTGGCCAGCAAGCCCAACGCCCAGGTAGCCCAGGTTTGCCCAAGCAAGGCTGGGCGCCGGGAGGCAGCTGGTGCAGCATCACCGGGCTCTCAGCAGTCTTCTGCAGCGCCCAGAGCATCAGGTAGCCTTGGGGTGCTGGGAACAAGCCTGGAGGAGCCAGGAGCGGGCTGGGGACCCTCCAGCTTTACCTCCCTCCTCAGTCAAAAGGCAACACCTGGGAAGTGCCTCTTGGTTCGTGCTGCAGGAGGAGGAAATGGTTGAGGCCACGGATTCTGTCTCAACTGCCTCGTGTGGCTGCACCTCCTGCTCCTGGCCCAGGTGGCGGAGGCTGAACGAGCGAGAACAGGGGCCCAAGGCCCTTGTCACACACTCCTATATATAGTGGTAAGGGCTAAAGCAGAGACTCAAATGGAAAGGGAACACAGATTGCAAGTCAGATGTGATTATGGGTTGGGTTTTTTTGCTATTCTCTGAATATTTCATAGCTAATATCTAATTTGTACCATATTACCCCTTATCTCACCTAAACAATGCATCTCAGAAATAATGGCCCATTGAAGTGATAAGCTTTCAGAATTTAAAGCAGATTAACACCAGTAACAATAATACTTAGAGCTAGATTAATGTCTAATCCAAGAGTGCCTTGTTTCATTTTTTTTTTTATTTTCCAAGGTTAACAGAAACAACTCTAATCATGCAGCTGCCACTCTACATGCTCCCGAAACAAAATATTAGCGGTAGCATATTATCCACATAGTTATGATGCTGTTATTGGTAATTAGGGCTAGAATAGCAAAACCCTAACAAGCTGTCTTTGTGAGTTCTCCTTTACTGCTTAAAGCAGTAAACTGTTAGTATATAATAGAAGTTTTTATATATAACCAGCAAAAAAGCTACAATATTTAGGTCAAACCATCCACATGTATCCAGACCAACCCTAGGTATGTTTATTTTTCTACCAATCCCCTCCAGAGCCCTTGCACGTACCAACTACAAAACGGGGTTTGCAGAGAAGGCTTTCCTGTCCACAAATAACACAAAATAACCCACAAAGCCAATGCTTGTAGGCAGCGAACTCCAAGTGATTGCAGCCCCCGCCCTCGCATCGCTGCACGTTACAACCACCCGCTCTCGGAGGGGAAGCGGCAGCTCACAAGAGCAGCTTTCCCTGTTTCTTCCCCTCCGTGAGTCAGTTCATCTCCCCCCAGTGCAAACCTGGAAGGCTGGAGTCGAGCGAGCTGCACGCCCCCTCCTCCTCTCAGCCAAAACCAACAGGCAGAAGTGCTCTTATTACAACACTGGCACCAGCACTGCTCATTCATTCAAGCCGAGGCGCTCGGAGCATTTATTAGGGGCTCCTCGCCGCGTCTCGCTCGCACTCTTGTCTCTGCTGAAGGCTGACTCTGACTTTAGCTCCAGACAGCCCAGCTATTTTCAGGAAGCAGCTCGAGAATGCGGCCCCAAGAAATACTTTCTCTGCTTATGCTGTTCTGTGTTTTCAGGGCTTCTGTTTCTGTTTTGGAGGAAGATGAGGACTATGATCTAATGTATGTGAATCTGGATAATGAAATTGAAGGTCCAGTTCTTGGTACTGAGGAAAGTAAGTAGATTTAAACTAAATTTGTGTTAAGGGCAGAATTGCATTCTTTGTTGCCTAGCTCTTGTAACAGTTATTATTATAAACATTTTTTTTTTTTTCCCCAGAGGAAGCAGCATGTGCTTGTATCAGTAGATTATTATGTATGGCAATTGCTAGAGCATTGGATGGTGTGCCTTGGAATTTACTTTATACTCTTTATTTTTCAGTTTTCCTGCAAAAGACTGCCGATGACAGTTTCAGAATTGCTATAACGCACACTACTTTTCTGTTTTGATATAGAAGGAAACACACTGACAGTCTGGAGCACATAAGCCTTGCACAGAGCCAGATTTTGTCAAATACTCCTGTTTAAAAATGTAAGTACAAAGGAATAGCAACATCTGTCTCTTCCATTCCAGCTGTTTTGTCCGACTGCCAACGAGAGCACACTGAGTGGGACAAGCTCTTCATCATGCTCGAGAACTCACAGATGAAAGAGAACATGATGCTGCAGGCGATGGATGAGGTCCTGAAGGTGGACCTGCAGACCCTGAAAGCAGAGCTGAGCCAGCTCACCACCAGCCTCACAGGCACCTTCGCTGCCACGGTCGAGAAAGTCACCTCCCGCGTCGTGTCACAGGTAGAGCAGGCGCTTGTGAGGAGCAGTGACCAAGCTGAAGAAGCCAAGAGGCTTCAGGAATCTGAGCAAGGAAAGGTTCTCGAGCACGTTCTCCTGCTGAGCCACAACGTGTCCAGCAGGCTCGGGCGGCTGGAGAGCGCTTGGCTGAGGAGGTCCGAGGTGGAGGCTCAGGAAACAGCTTTTCAGCAGGATAAATTCAGTCCCACCAGAGGAGACAACCTCATTTTGAACTCTCTGTGGAAAGAGCTACAGCAAACCAGAGCTGAACTGAAGGCATCGCAGACATGGGCAGCTCAGCACTTACTGCCAGCAGGTAAGTCCACATGCGCTGTGCTTTTCTGGAGAGCTCTCTTTGGTGGGCCTGTCCTGACAGAGCTCCTATAAACACCCCTCCTAAGCGCCTTCCTCTGCGTACAACCCCAAAGCAATCTTAGGAACAGCACAGCAGCTTTGAGCAGTCTCTGAACAGTCAGTGTAAGGTTAATGGTTGGACTAGATGATCTTCAAGCTCTTTTCCAACCTGGATGATTCTGTACATACAGGGAGGAAACCCATTAACCGTTCTCGAAAAAGAGGCACTGAGTTTTTCAAATGTGGGATCAAAGAAGGGTTTAATCAAAGTCCTTATGCAGGGCAAATCCAGCTAGCATCCCACCTTCTGCAGATTAAACGGTTGCCAGAGAGCAGGAAGCATAAAAATTATGTTCTCTCACCTTTTACCTTCCCAGCTGCTAACTCCTACGCACTAGTCACTGAGCTCTCCTGTTCTCTCCATGCATGTACCCGCTCCTTCCTCTTCCTAAACCAAACGCTGTCTCCTCCCCAACTCCCACTGCCCAAGAGCAGAGCTAGATCTGAGGACACGCTGCTGATGTCAGCCTGCTAAACACACTTCCCGCAGGGAGGCACGTTCACTGCATGCAACTGTCAGGACAGAATATTTCTTCAAGCATGGAAAAATTAGTAACACTGCGGTGGTGGGTTTTTTTCCCTCGATTCCAAAACATTTGTATTGGTCAACAAGAGAGATGGCCATAGAAAGACGAGCTCCTATCTCAAATTCCATGTCAGTTTTTCTGTGCTCTGTAATACGACACCCAAAAAGCAGCTACAACAGCGTGGGTATGGCAGAGCAGACCCCCATCTATTTAAAGTGTGGGTGCAGAACTGCTACATGCACAATGTAACTACGCGGAATATAACTCTGCCTACCAGACAGCTATCATTAAACGTGACTAAATGTCACTAACACCTCCTAAACGTTGACATGTCTTTAACGACTGTATTTTCCACAAATCTAAGTTACTGCAGCTCAAAAACCCCACAGAAATCCATGCTCGCAGAATCCTGCGGGCGTGTGCGAATAGGAAGTTAGGGGTGCAGTTACACCAGCCTTGCCCACGACCTGTAGCAGCACCACCAGTGTGAGCTCTTACACAGGTGAGGAAGAAGCAGAGCTTGTTGTAACTCCTAAAGCAAAGGCAACAGCTTACACAAGCCTGTTACAATACAAACACAACATAACAATAGTTTACATCAAAGCGTTTCACAATCTCATCCATCCTTTCATGTAGGGCATGGATTCAGCTTTATAAGTAAATTGCTTTTACTCCTTTATCATCACACTTTAGTAACTTTTGTGTACTGGGAGTAGATCTTACAGCATGCTCCTTTTTTCCCCAGACACAGAGAGCCTTGCCTTCCAGAAAGCATGATCTCATTCTTTATCTCTCTCCTGTAAAGCAGCCAGCCTCGCAGTCAGTTACTCTGCACTAGGTGAGAGTAAAAAACTTGATCAGCATTAAAGATCTCAGTCTCACCAGTGGAAATCCAGATTATTTCCACTGGCTCCTACGTGGTTTTATAAAAAATGTTCTTATTTTTCAATTTAAAGGATTCATTTTAAGTACTTGCAGAGTCTCTCTCTGTAATTTTTTTTCAAGCAAATTTTTAGCAACTGACTTTAATTTCTCACATCTTGAATTACTGCCAGCCATACTCTTGAGGGATTTTCTAATCACACTTTTTGTTCTTCAGTGCTGGTTTTAATTTTGTTTAGGCCTTGATAATAAAGCCTGAAAGCTTGCTAATTGAAGGCTTTTTCACAACAGCGTTCCTAAGTAGCATTTTAAGGAGTATCCCCAACAGTTGCTCAGTGACCCTGCCCCTCCTCAGAAGGGCCAATGAAGAAATGTAGATGTGCTCAAAGCTGAAAGGAAGCAGTCGATGAAATAACACAGCAGTGCAATCCTGGAGGGCACAAAGAGTCCTTCATTCACTAGAGCAGAAGTTTCCACATGTATTTTAGGCATTTTAGATCCTCTACCTTGTTTAAACAGGAAGTGAACCGGCTTAATTGTAGAAAGGGGCTGCTTTTCCCCCCCGTGTCACCTAGAATATTAAGTTATACAAATAGGGAACAGCACATAGAATACCAAAAATGGCTTGGCTTTAGTGATCACCACTTACTTTTCCAAGTTTCACAAATTTCTGATAGTGGTTTTAACTAATCTAATTTCTATTATCAACATATTAATTGGAGATGAGAGGTGAACTGTTTTAAAAATATCAGTTGTTTGCTACGTTTCCCCTGCTTAACCAGTGCGCATGAAAGTTTCTGACCAACAGCCCTAAAGGCAGGATTGGAAAAGGGAGTCATAATAAATAAATCAACACATCTCAGCATGCTTCTGCCAACACCCCCTGGGCCTGATTTTCAGTAGCCCCTGTCCCCTTCTCTGCTGCCCAGTTGTCCAGGGGACAACCACAGGACACCAAGTAACTGGTGACACAGCCGCAGCCTCACGCTGCTAACCCAGGGATGACACGGTATCTAAACCTGCCCTTTCACACATCACTGAGCCCATCCTTGCACCGTAACGTTGCTGCTTACATCACTCCATACTGAAAAAGAACACAAAGGCTGAAACAAGGCCTAAATGAAAGAGAGGGGACTCCTTTAAGAAGCCCAGAAGGGAGTGTATGTCAAGGGTCCTGACTGTCCATGTACAAATAGACTAGTTTTTATTTACTTAACCATCGTTCTAACTTTTTCAGGGTGTGAAACAGCAATTCTATTCCCCATGCGTTCGAAAAAGATATTTGGGAGCGTTCACCCAACTGCTGGAATGACCCTTCACTCCTTTACTGCTTGTATCTGGATCAAGGTGACTGAGGCTTTGGACAAAACTATTGTCTTCTCCTATGGAACCAAGTTAAATCCGTATGAAATCCAGCTTTATCTCAGCCGGGAGTCTGCAGTGCTTGTTGTTGGTGGTGACCAGCACAAGTTAGCTGTCAAAAATGTAGTTGTTCCTGGGAAGTGGATCCATCTCTGCGGTGCCTGGAGCTCGGAGAACGGCTCCGCGTCCCTGTGGGTGAAGGGAGAGCTCGCAGCCACCGCTGTGGACGTTGCCGATGCTCACACCGTTCCAGACGGAGGGATTTTGCAGATTGGTCAAGAAAAGAACGGCTGCTGCATTGGAGGGGGATTTGATGAAGCTTTAGCCTTCTCTGGAAAATTAACTGGCTTTAACATGTGGGACAGAGTGCTCAGCGCCAAAGAGATAGCAGCGCAGAGCGGAGAAGGCGCGTGCAGCATCAGGGGCAACATCATCGGGTGGGGAGTCACAGAAGTTTTGCCGTACGGAGGAGCCCAGTATGTTTCTTAAATTCTGCCAAGGCAGTTTCTGAAGCAGAGAACATATTTCATGAAGAGCTGAACACCAATACGTACAAGCAGAGCTGTAGGAGCCCGTGTGTCTCAAATTCCCAAGGAAGATTAGTATTGAAAGTTTACAAAATTAGGTACTGTGGAGATGGGATTCGATCCCTGCCTGCTGTTTTGGCAAAACACGGAAAAAAATCCCCCAAATTTATCAAGGTGTGATATTGGAAAAGCTGTTCCCGAGGTCAGACGACTGCTGTCTCTCTAGCACAGTGCCTTCTGATGTATAAAAGCGCGTGCCACTGTGGACTTTTCAGAGGCGAATGGTGCCCCGGCTGAGCGGTCTCTGCAGAGCGGACGTAAGGCTGCGCATCTGCCAGGCTCCTCCAGTCATCGGCTTCTGTAGCGCTGATGTCAATTGTACAGAGGAGCCACATAAACCAAGAAATGTGTTGTTTATTAATCGTTGTTAGTAATTTGTAGACTATAACAAAACTAGCTCCTTGTTTAAAGCATTATTTGCGCCACGGATTGACCTAACATATAAAAGTAATATCCCCCATCATAATCTGATGTTACATTTGGAGAAAACACAGCTGTATTATATTGTAAATTGACTTTGTAATAATTTTATTGAAATTATTTTTGTAAAGTTGTTCTGTAAATAAAGATACTTTACTAAACTAAAACTTCCCACACTTCTTATGAATAGAAACTCTGAAAGTAAATACCAGTTGGGAATTTTTCCATGTTTTGAACCATGCAGGTTTAGCTGCTGATAGAAAGAGAACGTAAATAGCAACATCTCGTACAGATGGAGAGACCCTCTGAGGACCAAAATCCAAGCATTAGCCAGGTTTCAAGGCCTGTCATGACTGCAGTCCCCCTTGTGAATGCTGCCACGTGCAAGGATCTGCCATTCTAGGAGTTCTCCCACACAGACACGGTCGCTTGTACAGAAGAGATGCTTTGACATACTGACAGACGTGCCTTGGCCCGAGGCTGTGCTAGCACGGCCCTCAGAAGCTGCGGGAAGGATTGGTTCTGAGATATCCCCAAATAGAAATCAATCAGTACTCCATAATACTGGCCCTCTGAGAAGGACATAGGCATTTTTGAGATATGCTTATATCCAAAGTAACCAACTAGTTTGATGACAATAGGAGTTTTGTACAAGGCAGAATTGATGAATATTCAGTGGCAGCAGCTTTGTTCTCTCACATTCACAAACTTATCCAAATTCCAATAAAAACATAGGGCTGGCTACAGTGCATAAGAAGCAGATGCAGAGAGCCAAGACACTGGTGGTGATCTGCGTGTAGAAAACCAAGCATGAGTAGACAATGATGAATAGTTACTCGCTGGATATGTAACCATTTATGATAAGAACAATTATTCACTACCTGTTGAAGCCTCTGAACAAGTTAAAGGAGAATGTCTTATTCAAAGCAATTCTTATTTCCACTGGAAGCAGCCCACCCTCTTCTGCCCTATTCACATGTTTCTCTTTCTCATTCTCTACAGATGTCCTAAGAACGCACTTTGAAAAGTTCCTTGCCATGTTGCTGCTATGCTTATTCCTGAATTTGACACAGCTACCAGATCCTTCCTCCCACGACACAAAAGTAGTAAGAAAAAGCTATGACAAGGTAATTTCCACTTTATTATGCCATTCAAGGGGGTTCTGCTTCATAACTAGAGTTATATGACCTGCTCCAGAGTTTTGGCAATGCTGTTTAAAGTAAAAAAAAAAAACCAACCCTGCTCTGATTGCTGAAATTTCTCCTATTACCCTGTAATAAAAACGTATCTAAATTTTAAATGCTTAGTAGTAAGCATGACAAAAATCCCTTACTAAATAATATCTGGAAATAACCTTAATTACAGAACAATGAAAGATTACCTCCATTCCTCCGCTGTCAGCCAGAAAACAGATCTTCAGAGTTACGAAAAACACTTGAGGTCCCACCATCGTGCAAGGGCAAAACCGCTCTCAAATCCTCTTACCATAGAGTGCCCTCCATTAAATGAAAACAAATGCTCACGAAACGCAGCAGAAAAAGCAAAATCCTTAAAAAGATTACCAGAAGTCCTTCCCGGCTACTTTTCTTACTGCACCTCATACCTGAAATGCTTTGTCTTGGAAGTAGCCTCTTCCTATCTCTGTTCTGGTTTGGCAGATGACCAAATGCTAAGCCAGTCCTTTCATTCTCACTGACTCAGCTGGAAAACTCTCTGCTTTCCAACTGCTTTGCTCTTCTTTTATCATGTCTGTGGACTAGCAAACCTTTCCCACAGTCTAGTCCCCTCCTGCCCAGCACCACAAGTCACCTCCATCAGCTTCTCTTTCCCTCCTAGCTTAACTATGTTTTTCTTTGTCAACAGTTACTTTGCCTGTTTGGAAACACTAAGTCAATAGTATTTTGGGGGAGTTTGGGCTCCAAGTACGGAAAAGCCACCGCGACCCTGCTCTTGCACTGCAAACGTAAAACTGAAGGTGCAAGCACAAGGCGCACGTGCCTGGAGTACGTTGCTGAGCCCAGTTCTGCTCTCAAACAAGCCTCTGCTGAATGCAACATCCACATCCCTTGCCTGAGCAGCTCTGGAAGGTGGAGCAGCCGTGGGATGCTCAGATTGCAGCAATGACTGCAGGGTAGTTTTGCTGCTGTGCCCTGGAAACAGGAATAAATCTGCCCGAGCCCTTATGCTGATGGAAGGTGTCAGCACAGGGCCTGTCAGCATCGCGGGCACGGTGAGACATTTGCATGTTTAGAAGCTGAGTTCACACAAACTGGAACAGAGTAGTTAAACACTCTTTCTAAAGAGCTCTTTTGTAGCTAATAAGATAAGAAACTGATTATGCAGCCAAACAGTTGCCCCAAGTAATCAAAAAAATCCAGTCGCAGGCAATGGGCCAAAGTCTACTATCAGTCTCCCTGGTGCCATTAGGCTGAGCCCTGTCTGCACAGCACCCAAACAAGGCCCTTTGTCTCCACGCTGCTTGGTAAATTCACCCCGAGCAGCTTACCCTCCTGCTTCCCTTCTCCCTTCAGCAAACAGTCTTTAAGCGCGGTTCTTAGTCTGCAGCAAACCAACCTTTTCACGCCCTAAATATAAGTTACATACAGTGCATTTAAGCCACTATGCAAAACAAAGCACTTTGCCTATTCAGAGTGCCCTCTTCCAGTCTGGAATTTCCAAACCTGATGTCCACAGCAACATCTGCTGGTAGAATAACATAAATACACAAAAACGAGCAGGCATGATGAAACCTTCAGCCGTAGGTATCACTTTTCCCAAACCTAAGACTATACCATAAAACCTGTTTTGCTCTATTTCTTTCTATTAATAGCACTGAGTTACAAGTGGTAATGCACAAAATTAAGACATAAATACTAATGTCACAAGCCTTAAAAGAATTATCCATCTGGCTTTGTAAGCTGTTAGCAATATTCTGTTCTTGGACTCTACTCAATTAGTATTATCACACAGCTCCTACATATTTATTATGTTTATCACACATTTATCCTTAAACAAAGTGGACAGAAATATGCAAACTCTATCATGATGTCTTAAGGACAAAATTACTTTCTAGCTTAGCTATCCCTCCACAACAGACTCCATTTATATTTTTAAGTAAATACAGAATGCACACACTTAATTTGAGGGCTTAACATCTTCATAACAATGTCCTTGGAATAATTAGACAGCAATTATTACTTATTGCTATTACCCATACTCAAAGAAAAACAAACTGATTTTACTACTGCAGTGGCACTACAGTGCAACAAATACTGAACTTTACTACTTCAACTAAATTAGACTTCCTTGCGTAGAGGTATGAATATTTTGGCTTTTTAAACCACAAAAGGAAAGTGTACAGAGGTTAGCAACAATATTCCATGTAAAGCTAATAATGTAAGCAAAATTAAAGAACCACTACAAAGGTTTTATAGCTTACATCTGACTATTTTGCCACAGAATGGGATTCATTTCATCCCCATTTATATTTTGGAGTATTGCCAAAGACACTAATAGAAACGATAAGAGCCCAGTAACTAGTGTCTCATATCAGGGCTTACCGTTTGAAGTCCATTAGTAGGGTATACTAACAAGTACAGATGTATTTCCTGCCCTGCGGGTCATCCAATCTATAATGACACTTCCATAGTCAACAAGGCTCAGTAAATTCACCTATTCTTGATATAGTCTGGTGTTAGATTGCGTCTACCGTGTTTTATCACATCATATCTAGATATGTCCATATGTCCGCTTTCCACATCCACGCCTCACACATGTTTTTATGTATAACTTGTTTGGTTCTATGCCTAATACAGCCTCACTAATCTAACAGTGGGCACACTGCAGGACGAAATCCAAAATCTCAGTGCGTTCATACCTTGAAGGACACTTCTGACAATGGTGTCTGTGTGATCAGCCAGCAGATCTGCTTTAGCGATTGCAGCCAAGGAGAGATAGCTTGACATATTTCTGCAGAGTTCCTTATTGCCCCTCTGAAGAAATTTCACTGCTACTGGAACAGCTAAGGCCATTACTGGAGGTTGATTGTAATTCTGTAAAAACACAAACGAGCATTGAAAAATAAGCAGCTGAAAAAAATGATTAAAATAAGCCTCATGCTGATCAGAATAGAAAAATAAAAATCAAAACAACAGGGGGAAAAAAGAAAAAAATGTCAAGAAAGGTTATGTTTTGGTAACACCACTGAAGGCAGACTTCAAAGAAAGAGCAAGTAAAGAAATTTAAAACCACTGCACCAGGAGATGCCAATAACGCACCTATTTTTGTCTTCTGCAAGAGGAGGAAAAAAACATGATACGAAGTGCACTAGTTAAATGTTAACTGCTGTCACATTTTTAACAAGACATTTTGTGTTTGGTGCTCTCTGACAGCAGAAGCTGTATCCATCATCCACACAGAGTAGGTAGTTTTCATCCCAAAGCGTAGGAAACACCTTGGAGCTGGGAAACGTTGCTTAGTTGCTGGGAAATGTTGCTCTCTGCAGTAAGGGTGTGTGGCTGCCTTCTGCTCCGGCGTCACAGTTAACCTGCCCCACACCAATGCCCAGCCCCAAGCAGGGCAGCCCGGTGTGCAGGCACAGTCAAGGCTCAGGGAAACAATTTCAAGGCTGGATAAATCTTTCCCCAGCACAAGTCAGAGCTTCCCTCACCTAAACTACGCTGAGATTTGGCCTATCTTCATGCTAGCAGAAACCACATGAAGAAAGGACTCCTTGGTTTCCTGAACAGGATTTCAGGCTAAGCCACTGGGACTAAATCAAAGGTAAACTGGTACATGAGAGTCAGCATATTGGGAGACTTGCTCACAGGGCAATAGCTTTAGTATTAATCATCAATTGTCCTGTAATAATTAAGTTTTCCTTCTCTAAACTCCAGCCAACTTCTCTGAACACAAAAGCTTTTGGGTCAACAAAACTTTTTCAGGACCGCTAACTCCTGTTTTCAAAATGGCACTGAGCTGCAGCAATCTCAGGGGTATCTGCACATCCACTTAGATTTTGACACTAAGGTCAGAAAAGGTTTTCTGCAAATATTTCTATACAGAAATTGCATGCACTGACTATACACATCTATGGCCCCTTAAGTTCCCATACATAACTGCCCTTGAAACTAGTAGGATATGTTTATGTGTAACTGAGGACCTACATTCTCTCTGGAACGTCCTTAATCAGTGATTTTCTCTCCTCTTCACCAAGTTTTGAGCATCTCTTTGAAACTGGACATCGTTTTTGAAAATAATCCTGCAATGTGATTATATTTAATTAGCACCTGAAATCACAGGCAACCACTGAAACACAGATGTTTCAGAAAACAACAAAATAGTACTAAGGCAGGCAGTCCAGACTTAACACATGCTCATTCTGGAGCAGCGTTGAAAAAATAAATTTAGCCCCAAGAAAAAACAAATCTGTTATTCCACATACGCTGCTACGTTGCCTCCCAGGCCAGCTCTGCCTCTACTAGCAGTAACAGAGAGCAGGACCGACCCTAATTAAGGCTGCATTATGCTACTCAACGAACACAAAAGAGCCAAGTTTAAGTGGCTATGAGGATTTTTTTCCTTGCAACAGAGACCTGCCAAGCAGAGGAGCGCTGCAGCCACTTCAGGACAGTCCCTTTCTGCCAGCCCCTAAGGAAGAAGCGCCCGCAGCAACTCCTGGGTGTCAAGACAGCTTATCGTGGCAACTGCCATATGGCCAAAAATTGCGTCTTTAATGAGAAAAGCTCTTAAAATGAATAGAGCTTTATGCAGCAGCATGTTTAAATCTACATAATGCCTCATTATATTTGGCTGAGAGGCACTACTGAGTGGGAGCCAAATTCTGCCTCCAAATTATACTCTAGGACTCCATGCAGAAAGAATGGGAAGATAAGGTTTGGCCCTCTGACTATGCGTTAAAAGACCTAAGAAAATTCCAAAGAACATTTTTTTTTTCCCCTGTAAGAAAGATAAAATACTTACGCAAGAAAAGGTTTGAATTCAGATAGAAAGAGAAAGGCTTCATTTGTTACATTATAAACATCAGGGCATGAATGCACACTTATGAAAACGAGAAGGTGACAATGAAAAACAGATTTCAATAATATGATATAGTGATGTTTGCAAACCTAGGGGACCTCCCTGCTGCTAATATCAACAGAAACACGCTGTGAGATTCAACCCAGCTGTCAGATATTCATTACTACTTCAACTATGCCTCACGTATTGTATAAAAACTCATTTTATGCCTTCTTTTTTTATGCAAAGGAACTCGCTGATAATAGCTCTGTTTCAGGGAGCGGTAAATGTACTTTTATAACTTTCTCATTGCATTTCAATGAGCTCCTTTCCTGAAATCATCTGCAACACAGCGCAATCCCCAAAACATTTGGATACGAGCTCGCTTGATTTATGCACACAGTTGCCAACAGCACAAACTGAAAGCTTAGACAAGCCATTGCATATTTTAGTATTCTCATAAAATATGATTTCTTGTACCACAAAGACAAAATATGATTTTACAATGTACAGTCTCTCATCTGGAAAGTTTAAGCTGTGCTGCTACTGGTATCCAAATCCAGTTACTGTTTTACCTCCAGGGACACAGGACAGACAGAGATGAGGCAGCACCTCCAGGAACATGTTGCCTACCAGAAAGTGCGGTCCCTCCCAATGTTGGTCCTTCGCAGAGAAAGGCACAGGGGACACAACTCCCCGATATACCAAGGGCCCTCCCTGGATGCGTTACTGCGCCCTGCGCTGGGGTGCAGCTTATGGATCACGGCGCAGGGGGGCCAGTGCAGGGCAGAAGAAATCTTGCTAAGCCTCAACCACAGTCTTGACTAAATGTCTGGCTAGAAGACGCCTCTATGCTTCCCAAAGCAAAATCAACATGAACCTGGGCTTCAGAAAAGGAGGTTTTTTTCCTTCTTTTAATATTTTGCTATAATACACTTTTTTGTGCAACTTCAGAGTGTCAGACTGGGAGTAAACATACTAAAGGATTGTAAAGTAAAATTTCGTTGAAGTAAATTCAGCATTGATGTTATTTTCTCCTGAAACTGTTTCTTTTGGACTTTAAACACTTTCAGCCAAACTCAGTACGGAATCTCAATAAGTTTATGGAACAATATAACCTACAAGGGGCTAAGCAGTACCTTTCATGGGACAGTGACATACTTGTGCCACTATCACTTGAATTTTTCTAATGAAAGAACAAAAAAACCCCCACATCTGACTTAAGAGGCAGAAGTAAAGAAAGCAATGATGAAACAGCAGATGTACTGCACACAGAGTAGTCTGTATAGAAAGGCACTTCGTAGCAACTGTTCCTCCATCTGACATGGAGCTGGTCCCCATGAATTGTACCCACAGCTGAAATGCTGGAAACAACCCTGATTTCTGCTTCCAGTTAGATAACCATGCACATCAGTTTCTCTGTGGGTCTCTCCAGTGTGTTCCTTTCCCAACGAGGAATGGCATTGCCTGCAGTTCCAGCTAAAAAAAAAAAGCCACAAACAAGCTAACCCAAAAAACCCTCTCAAATTCACCCCTACCCCCCCCACTTTAAGTGGCTTTCCACCCTCAGCTTACTTAAAAAGCCTTGGAATAGCCCATTCGATTCCCCAAAAGGCTGCCATATACTCAAATGTCTTTTTAGTCTTGCATTCACAGGGAGCAATAGTTCATACACTACTGAGTTGAAATAGGACCCAATTTCAGCTGTTCTTCTAGCAAATGTTTTTAGGACCTAAATACCTTTTCGATCTTGTTGCTACCTCTTAATATTTAGCAAAACATTCTAAAAAGTTATTCCAACACTCCTGGCCAGAGCATAACTTCTTTCTAGTCCTCTATTTAGAGTAGTAGCAATTGGATTTTAGTTCAGAGGTCAGTTTTCTGTGTTGTACCAAGACTGAGCTTTTACAACAAAAACGTTCAGGAAGATCCTCCTTACTGACAGCGTATCTAATGACCTAAATTTCATGTCATTAAAATCTTTTTGGCATTTTGCTGCCTTCCAGAACAAATAAAACAAATAACCTCTTCCCTGCTATTAAGTGCTTTCCAATGAATTTTTTCTGTAGCCACAGAAAGTGATAGTCCTACGTCTCCCACTTTAATACTTAGATGAAATGCAAATACTTAGAATTAATGAAATCTGGCACTAAACAGTCAAGACACTTCTAAAGATAAGGAAGCTGCCAAAACTTTTGATTCACTGCAATGGATGCCATATACATGTAATAATCTACATTAACATTTGGGGTCCTATTCTTAGTTTTAAACAAATGCAACCACTCCCATGCACCCTCAGAAAAAACAGTACAAGTGCACTTCAAAAGATAAAGCTGAAGAGCCAACAAATGCATTCCACTCCCTTGCTTTCAGCTCAGTCTTACCTGTAAGATACAGCTCATGATATCGGATGCAATTTTTGCATGTGGTGTGTCTTCATCTTTTCCAGAAGGCTTCAGGTTGTGCTCAAGACACGACTCCCAGAGCGCCACGAGGGCCTTCCCATGCTTTTCTATGGATGCCGTCTCCCTGATAGCGGTGGTGATGCGAGTGATGCAGATTTCCACCACAGCCTGGTCGTTGTCATTGGTCTGGTAGTCCTGGTTCAAACAAAAAAGACATTTGCCAAAGAACATGCATCCTTTTCAAGGACCCCACAAAATTAGCCTGAAGACATGAAGTTTTTGTAACTGTCCGGTGTCTATTTTCTCACTTCTACCTTTGCAATGAACATTTAGTGTGATTAAACACAGAAATTAGTCATCCTATAGACAATTCACTGTTTTAGGTCTTAATTCTCATTCTTGTAAAGGTTATCAAATTATTTTTTGGTAGTCTGTCTTGAAGCATGGCCTCCTTGACCAGGGAGTGCAAACCACACACCTTAGAACCACTCGCACAGGCCTCTTCTCCCATAACCATCCTAAAACTGAAACTGGAATCGTTATATCCACAACACATATACCCAGATGCAGAGTCCCAAATATTTCACATCATGTCAAGTCCCTGATGTAAAACACAGTTAGTTTCAATTAGTATCAATGTAACATGAACAAAAGTTAATTAAATAGGCTTTATCACAAAATCCTGTAATCCCCCGTAATCACTGACACAGATGCCACGTGGTTGTGAAGCGGCAGTGAAAAGCTGCAGAATATACAATCACCATCCCTCAGTCCCCTATACTGTTCCTAAAAAGTAATGAAGATAAAAGACAGACTGAAGTATAAAAGACAGACTGAAGTATTAATCAAGTCATTGGTTTTCCCAGATAAAGCATGGTCATTTTTAAAGGGCTGGAGCCAAGTTCAGCACTGGTTTGCAGAAGCTCCAGAGTCAGCTTAGGGCTGACAGTGTATCACAGGCAGATTCCACGACGTTTGGGTCTGTCTCAACGCAATTCTCTGCCTTTATTCACTGCTAGCCCTCTACAAGCTTTGCTTGGTGTGACAGAAGAATCCGTGCACTTTTTTAAAAAAGAAACCCACCCTTTTTCTTTTGTATAAGTTTACCTTTTGCTAAAGAAGTGAACAAGTTAACAGCCGCTGGCTGGGACGGCACGAGAGTGAAGCCCTGGGGAGAGTCGTGGTCGCTGGCTGCGGGTGGACACGGAGAGCAGAGCGGGCCCGTCCGTGCTGCTGGGAAACTCCTCACATTTGGGGACAATCCTGTGTCCGAGGCAGCCTGCTGGGACAGCCAGCACGGGGCAGCGCTGGAGCAGGTCCCGAGCTCCAGAGCCCTCTGGTGGGAATGGCCGCTCGGCAGCTCCGCGGTAGGGGATGGCTCTGCAGGATGCTGCAGCTGCTTCACGCAGGCTGGTGTAGGGGTAAAAACGTTTTGTGGGGAATTCAGGCGGGTTTTTTTGTCAAAAACTATATTAGGGGGAATTTGTGGAAAATCCCTGATAACCTGCAGTTAGGTGAGTTGAAGTGTGTCACGAACAGCGGAGGCAATGGCCAAAATAACTTGATTAATATTCTGAAAGACTGTGCAGGTGTAATTGCTGTCAAAAAAATGACTAAAGAGCCAGGGTACAGTGGCTGTCCTGATGGAGGAGACCGTGATCAATGCTCTGAGAGTCAGAGACCCGCACACTGCCAAAACCGACTTCTAAAAATCATATACAATATGAAGTGGCACAAAAGGGCAGTTGTGAGAACATGTATGTGTTGTAACTGAACATCCTAAGGCTCAAAAAAGATTTTCCCTTCCCTTCGGCAGACTGGAAGCAGGAAGGAAAAAGAGTTTTGGTTTTTTTTGGACAGCACTTTCAAAGAGTTTACCAAAATCCATGAGCCTACCATCATTCAGAACATTTTCTGCTGCAAACAGAATACACACTATACATACCTGTAACCTCCTGCTAATCTTTAATACGCCTTAAATAACTATTTAATAAAGATTATGATAAAGATGAACTTGAAATAGCTTTAAAAGAAATCCAGCCTGTGGGAACTGGATTTGGTTACCACATTTTAAAATCTTACACTTTGCTCAGCATTCTTGAGTTTTTTAGAAACTTAAATTGTGCATGTCCCTCCCTTTAAGATTTCATTTATACATACATTTAAACTCATAAAAAATGATTAAGGATGGTGTTTCACTTACCGCAGATGAACTAATTATTCTTATTTGTTCAAGAGCTTCTGAGAGGCTTCCTTCGATTTCAGCATCCTCCAAGGAGAAAAGATCCCCCGCACGTGAAAGGTCCTTTTGTGCCAAAACCAGCCCAAACAGATGATGCATGGCTGCGCTCGCTGCCGCCCAGGCAGGCCTCGGCACACACCATGTGCGTGAACGGCTCAGATGAGGATAGAATGGAAACAATCCCGTGGACTAGTGGTCAATTTAATATGATGAATAAATCTGGGGCACATTTCAAGATTTCCTTGGCCCCAACCTAAAAGGGAAATAAAATTTTAAAAAGGGGGAAATTAGCAAATGCATTGACTGTCATATTCCAGCATAGCAAAGATTTCTAAGTAGTATATATCAGCAGCAAACAGGATCCCATCAGGGACACCCTTAAGCACACACCACAAACTGCACATTGAAGAACCTTTTGCCCTCAAACACCAAATAGCTTAAAATTAGCTAAACAATACATAACTTTTAATAAATAATTCCCAGGTTTTTTTCATTTCAATGCATATCACCCGAGCAGGATGGTGACTGGACTAACCGATAAGGACTACAAACCGCCTTCCTGCGGGCAGTAGCAGAGCAGAGCTAGAGGAGGCAGGTGAAGCAGCTTTGTTTGTTTTCTGGGTTGTTGTGTCTTGATCCCAGAAATACACTATTAGCAAGATTGAGAAGATAATGATTTTTGTTTAGAAAAACAGCCAGTTTTGTTGCCAAAATGATCCCTGCAGTCTTTTCAAGTCATGTGAAAACAAACACTTGGCTGAGCTGAAACTATGCACTTCTTGGCTGGAGAATTTAACAGAAGCTGAGCCAAGTGGGGCCGGGCTCGGCACCATGCACACGCTCATGAAAGAGGACGGTTCTGCACTTGGGCCCCAAAACTCTGGTGTTTAAAGCATCTGCAGAGGAGACATTTGCCTTAATTATAGGAGAAGTTTGGTTTTCTCCACACTTCAGAAGTGCTATTTGTTACTCCAAGACTGCCAGGACTTACGGTTGACATAGAGCTGAGGGATCTGGTGGAGTTGAGAACAGTGTGAGGTTAATGGTTGGACTGGATGATCTTCAAGGTCTTTTCCAACCTAGATGAGTCTGTGACTTGCCTCGTGCTGATGGGTCCCCTCTGCTCACACACCTTTGAAGTGAGGGTCTTCATGGCCAATCTCAGTGCACATGAGAAAGGGACCAGCAGCACAGGGTCCTCCAAGCCCTGAACATCCCATGGGGCTTGGACGTCCTCCTTGGACTTTGCCAAGGCAAGTACAAATCCATGCAGGCAGAAAATGTCTGTCCTTGAGTCTTCTAAGGGTCTCCATGATGGCCCTAGCAGTAGGAATGGGACAAGGGAGGTCCCTCCTCCCTCAGCTCCCCGTTGTACTGCCCTTCTTCCATGCTTTCCCACCAACAACACTCACGATGACAAAGAAACTCAGCAAGAAACTTCAGTCAGAGCTGCAAGGGAAGGGGGCGGTGGAACAGCCTGCTGTTGGTGACCCTACTGAGAAAGGGATGAACCACACAGAGGACATGCACCAGCACTCACAGCAGCCACACTGAGCTTCTGCCAGCCAAAGGGAACACAAAGACACATAGTGCCATGGCCCTCAGGAAGCTGAGGTGCATGTGAAAGGAGAGGTTACAAATGGGAATGCCTCTGCACCCCGGAAAGCTGCTGTTGCACAGCTCAATGACCTCCCCCCCAGCCAAGCTCTGCTCGACGGTCACCTCAAGCTCCCTTTAGCTTTAACTGCATCTGTGTTGGCCATCTTTTAGTACACAAGTGATCATTCTCACTCATTCAACACCAACATCTTCCACACCATCAATATTTTCTCAATGATGAGGCGTGTGGAGATAAACACACCAGAGAAACCACAAAGTAGGCTGTTGGAAAGATATTTTGATTCACAAAACAGCAACTGAACTGAAGTAAACATACTAAATGTAAAGGACATATATATATACACACATATATTATCTGTATACATCTATGACTATCTAGCTGACACAATTATGACATTAAGGTAAGCCTACACTAAATATGATACTCATTAATTCAAGAGTCTGTGTTAACTTCAGATGTTATGCACTGGAAAAGCAGTTGCTAGAACTGGATCACTCTGCCTTTGTTTGTGCACATCACTTACATAACCTAGTCTGTGTTTCCAAAGAGTAAAATTTCCCTGTAGCTTTACATAGAGGAAAGAGAAATGTCTGAGATTTGATATATATTAGCTGAAGTGAAATAGAGGAGAAAAGGGAACGTTATGAAAAACGGTCTATTTGTAAGCTGGACAGAGTGATGAAGAGGCTGGGTAAAAGTGACAAATTAAGGACTCAGTCATCACCACATTTTCCACGCAGACTTGCATTAGATGGACCTGTTATAGCAGCCTATGGCCACGGCCACGCCAATGGCACATGCCAAGTGGGGCAGGTAGAGAGCTCCTGCCTGCTGGAGCACGTGGCAGCTAGCAGCAAGCTCTGCAGATGTGCATCTAACCCAGGTGCAGCTTGACATGAGAACATGTAATAAACCACAAATATTACCTCACAAAACAAAAGCTTTCCCTCTGTGTCCACTTATTTATCTGACACAGAATATTTACTGATTTTTGAGGCTAAGAAGAACTCTACCAAGCACGTCCTCCAGATGTGCCTGTGTGGATTCACAGCCAGCTCCTCTAGGTTCTTCTCTCAAGCTGATGAACAAAGTACTACACTGTCAAACTAGATCGCTTATAATTTTTATTTGAGATGCAGAGTATCCTTAATCCCTGTTACTCTATTTTATGCTATTTTTCAGGAAAAAAAAAAAAAGTAGTAAAATGTCAAATCAGGGAAAAAAACAATGCTGAGAACCTTCTGGAAATCACTCAATGAAACAACCTCTATTTGAATAGCACAAACAGCACCTTGCACTTGATCTGCTGTAAGCCCGTTTGTAAGGGTTTTTTCATTTTCCCAAATCTATCAATATCATTACACAGGATTTATAGTTTGATTATTTGCAACAGGACAGAAGCAGAAAAGAGCAAATAAGATTGCAAACCCTGAAGCACAACAGGCTAGATCCTCCTGACAATTGCTACGGCATGGATCAGCAGTCACCGAACTGAAGGGGATGGTCTAAGTACAGAGGAGATTGGGCCCATTGTACTCATAATTTCTCAAATTCAAAAATAAGAGTAAAAAAAGCCGCAGACGCAAACTGAGGTTTTGGTGGTTTTTTTTTTTTTTTTTTTTTTTTTTTTTTACCTGTTCACGACTCCTACACGACATCCTCAATGATGGTTACAGGTGTGCAAAGCTTGTGACCTTGGAGACAAAGCCTGACCACCCGCTTTGCTCTCTCCTGCTACCTGGGGCAGCATCGGAGGGCACAGCAAGTGGAAAGCGGGGAAGTGGGTGGCAGGCAGTGAACCTGAAGCTGTTAATTGCAGTGCCAGGAGTAAGGCATTTCAGGAATGCAGACTAAAGCAGCCTAAAAGTTACCAGGGGCTCGTCAGGTGACTAAAGGAACCTAAATGCAGAGAGGCCTTATCTCTGAATGAAACGCTCTGTTCCTAGGACAAAATACAAAGCCTACTCCACTTGAGGGCAGTTGTTTTTAATAGAGAAAACAGAACTCTCTGTGTTAGTGGAAAGCTATCCTTCCCTGGGAAGAAGGTAAAAAGAACCTCAGTAAGCTCACACTGCTTGAAAGAAAAAGAACAAGTGAACAAACTTGCTACAGAAGAGATTTTCTGTCCAGAGGAATAAATGCTATCATTCTGGAACCCTTTACATGAATACAAAAGAGGGTCTGAAGTTCGCTTTGGCTTTTAACATTACTCTCATAAGTAGCACGAGAAAATCTGCACACATAATTTAGAAAAATGCTCTAGGAACGAAGATCCATTTGAACCTCCCTTTGATCAGCTGCACTGAAACACAGCAGCCCCTTCTTGGCCTTTCACAAATGATATTCTACTCACCGTGCTTCTGCAGAAGAGTTTCTCAGAAAGGCCCCATTCTCTATCTGATGAGCAGACACCTTTTCTGTAAGTTTTACAGACAACACGAAGGACAATGCAGAAAAACATTTACTTATATAAGCTCTTCGAAATGGAATTATAGCAAATCTTCTTAATCATTGCATTATGTAACAGTGCTGAAAATACTTTCCTTGCATAGGTCTTAAAGGGAGAGAATTGTCCCTGAAATATCTCCTTGCTCACTACAAAGCTGTACTGATCCTACTAATAGGTAGCTGGCACTGAGGAAAAGGAAAGACGTAACACACATGTCTTCTAAAGTGTCATAGGTTTTAATTATTTTTTTTTTTTTAAAAAAGGATCAGGTTGGACAATAAAATTTCTTCAGAGTATGATCCCCGAGATGTCTCATCACCTTGACTTTACATCATCTATCAGTATCTTCTCATTGGGATAGGACAGAGATTACCATACCTGTCAGATCAGCGTCTGAGACAGATCACGCATATATTTGTGTCCCATGTACACGAGCAAGGGAAAAGAGGCAAAGGGTCTTGCCAAAGTTTGTCCATCCTGCGTGGCTCCCCAGCTGCGCAGTGTCTGGGGGGCTGGCAGCAGGGATCCACGGTCAAAGGTGCGAAACAAAGCAGTGACTCCAGCTCTTGTAACGAGCTTCAACTCATCATTATGCAGGAAAAAAAGGCCTCAGCTTGTAACACAGGCCATTTCCACTGGTTCATGGTGGAGTCCCACATCTAATTCAAAGTTTTGATTCTGATTTTTCAACACATAGTTTCCCTTTTCATGACGAGCTGAAAGAGCCATACGTTCCCTGGGACCTTGAAGCTGTTCCCCTCCAAGGTGAGTCTCTTAACTTGCTGGAGGCACAGCATTCTTACCAAAGCTCCTTATCAGAAGCAATCAGAATAAAAGCTAGCCTGACAGGTTTCAGAGCTTGAAGCAATTGAATTGGTCTGTTTGCAAAATAATTCCCCCAATAATAGAAGATTAACAATAAAAATTCCATGTAAAAGGGCAGTTGGACCTAAGGGCATCCAAAAGCCAATTGAACTTTGAGCTAAAAGACAAGTCTTACAGTTTTATCTGGAACTTGGATTCTGCAGAATGACATTAGAAGGACAAAAAAAAAAAAATATCTGTTAAATCAAAGAGGAAGGGGAGAGGATAAAAATTTACAGTGAAGGATATTCTACAAGAAATTAGAATAGTTTCCTTAACTTTCAAAAGACTTGAAATGTAAGTATGGTTGCTTGATTTTATCAGATGGTGCTATCCCACTGAAAACAAAAGTGCAACCTTCAAAGACCTGTGCAATAATATTGTTAATCTAGTTCTATGCTAAGTAACATAAGTCAAGAAAACCCTCACTATATTGAAGAAATTTTAGGAAACACAGGCCACCTAGAGTTCATGTTAAGTGAACCTTATAGCATCTACTAGTTTGCTCCCTGCAAAGCAAGAGGCAATTAAAAACTTACTACACTGTTGAGCCAATCTGTACATGAACTTATGTAACACTGCATTTCAGGAGGTGAAGCATGCACAGCACCAAATCCTGAGCTAACTCACCTCTGCAGCAACATCCATAATCCACTGGCACCTGGGAGAGGCCCTGCAGGCTCTCAAAGCCCCCAGCCAGTTGCAGTTGAATACATCAAGAGATAACGGGCCATGAGTACAAACCATCCCCTTGCTGGAGCCACACCGAGGACAGAGGATACTCCAAACCCAGTGCACTGCCAGGGCTCCCAAGTGAATCCGAGATCCATTCAGCACTTTCCAAACCCCACTCTCCTCTGTGACACTCACGGGTACCACACACGGCTCTCCTCAAATGCCACAGCACAGCTCCCAGCAGGAGCACTTCCAACTGGTGCTTCTTGTTCTGTGCTGAAGGGCCAAGCTACCACAGCAGCCAAGGCTCTTTGGTAAACAAAAGGCAATGCTCATCTCCTGAAGTATTAAAGAAAAAAAATCTAAAAGGTGGAAACTGAGCACCCAGTTCAAAATAGTAACTTAGGTTTAAGTGTCAAGTAAATTACACAGAAGAGGGAGGTGATCTAATTCCCCTTAAATGGAGAGACTTGTGTTAAAGGCTAGAGGTCTTGCTTTACAATGGCCATCTTGGCAAATCACAGCCCAATGCTTTTGACTATCTATAAAGAGGAAAAGAAAAAAAAAAAAAATCAATTTCCTTACCTCGCAGACACGTTGCCATGCTTAATACACTGGATTGTATGAAGTGCTTTGGATGCCTTGGATGAAAGACACTATAGGAAAGCAAAAGCGAAATAGTATTAGTAACTCTTTGCCTTTTCAGCACTCTGTGTGCAGACTATAAAATATCTGCCGCATGATACCTCCAGGAATACAACCGTGGATTTCACCAAACAGGGTTTAATATTTAGGACATGGTCCCATAAAAACCAAACAAGACAGCAGCTCTACTAAACCCTGGGGGAGTTTGTGATGTTATTCACACATGCATGGATTGAACAAAGAGAGGTTTCGATTTCCATTCTCTCTGGGGGTGGGGACAAATGTTTTCAACAACTGCATATTTAGTTTTATTTGACTTTTCCATCAGTAGGAGAAAGATTGGAATCATCTTAAAAGCAAACTTTTATCCTGTGCAAATGGTAGGATTCCCTTATCTTAAAAACCTTCTCCCTCATCTTATAGGAAAGATCTGTTTTTATTAGAAAATTAGAAAAAGTATGCCTCAAACAGTCACAGACGTTTGTAATATCTCCAAGACTGCTGGATATTTCCTTCCCCACATGCACCCAATCCAGGAAAAAAAGAAAGCCGGGATACATTTCCTGGTTATTTTCAGCCTGAAACTTTCCCAAGAACATTCACATATGCGATTTCTGGACAGAATATTGCAAGATATTTCAGAGAACTTTTCCCCTCTGTATTACACTAATAATTCGATTTTTTTTTTTATGTTTGAAAAGCATTTACTCACTAATATAGAGCACTCTTTCAAAACTTTTAAATAAAGTTCTCACATTTTTCAGTGAAAGAAAAGGATTAAAGATTATATTGAAAGAGCATCATTTTCACACAGGGTGAATAGACCACAGCAGTTCCCATGGGATCAGCTGCATATATTTAAACTCTTCCCACAAGACAACCATTGTTTCCTACAAGCCTCTCTGTTTTTTTTTCCTGTCATGACAGGTTTCCACACTTCATGTCGTCTAGAAATCCCATGGATGCTGAGCTGGACCAGATGATGAAACAATAAATTATGAAGTCTACTAATTAGGCTAGGGTTAAAAATGGGGTTTTTTGCTAATGAAACACCTTGCTGCAGTCCTGGGAGCTGTGAACTGACTTGCTCTCAACATCCAGTTCTTATACACAGGGAAGCAGGATTCTTATTGGAGGCAACTGCAAAATAAGCAGAGGAATTGTACAGTCTCTTTTAAGATCCATCTCTTCTACCAGAATTGCGGGACTATACAGCTATCCTCAGTTTGAAGTAAGTTCAGTGTTCTTCCTAGATGTAAACTGGCTTAATCAGTAGGTTTTATAGGTCAGATGCTGCTTAAGGGAACCAGATTTCACAGATCTCCGAGGCAATTTTGGCTGCACAATCCATGTTGAACCCAACTGATGCAGAATGGTAACAATGTACTTATAAACTTGTTAAGTGCTACTTTTGCAAACAGTTTATAACTTGACCAAATTTTTATATATATATACACACACACACACGATAACCTAAGTCCTGTTGAGACAGTTTTCTACAATTTTCAGTATGTAAGAAATCCCAAAGGTTTATATTTGACTGCTGTTTCAGAACACACCAATGCTATATATAACACTTCATAAGACTTAGCATTTTTTAACATCACTAAGACAGATTTGTAAGAATTCCATTTCTACATATCTTCATGATATTAAAATATTATGTGCTAAAATAAACAACACACTGCTAATATGGAATAAATTGCTTCATATAACAAATAGCAACACCCTCATTGTCATGGTGATGCTGTCATAAGATGCTCATTTTCAGGTGTTGTTTAATGAGCTTTCATATCTGTGACAAATTTTCAAGACTGTAGTGATGTCACAGAAAAAACTTGATGTAAAATTTTACAAAATGTATAAATATGTATTTCTGTCTAGAGAGAGGGAAAGGCTGAATGGAACAGAGCATGAGAGGCTACAGGTTAGGGTCTCTGAGATGCCACTCTGGAAGTGAAAATTGGACTAGAGCAAGAAATAAATGCAAAGTCACAGTCCCTCAAAGCCTCCCAAAAGAGCAGTCACCAAACAATCAGTGAACTTCCTAAGGTTCCTCCCAGGTACCTGGCAATCCCCTTCAGTTTCTGTTCAGCACAGGTTTTAACAAGGCCAGCAGCTTCCCCAGCCTGCATTTTCAGAGACCCCCTAACGCGAGGCAAAGTGCCTGCTGAGCACAGGGAGGACAGCGAAACACATCCGAGCCCCAGGGTGAGTCCAGAGCGCTGCCGGAGTAACGCAGGCGCCGCCACACACCACAGCACACAGCCTCTGCTTTTTCTTTCTGTGGCACTTCAGGCTAACTTACAAAGTTTGTCACAATCACTGTAATACATCTATACATATAATAACCACAGTTCCTGCATTCACAGAAAACCCAGTAACAGTCACACCATTAAAGACTACGTTTCCTACACTCTCAAAAACCTCTTGCATTATTTAATATTTGGATCTGCTACTCAACTTCTTTCCATGCAGTCATTTATTCGCTTTTGAAAATGTTACATGAATGCATATTTAAGTTAGTTATTCATACCTCTCAGAAGAGAAACCTCTGAAAAACATTAATAATTGAAGGCAAGTTGTTGCTCTTTAGAGAAATTCTGATAAAATCCATTACAGTTGTCAGTCCCCCTTCCATCCCCCTGTCTCTGGTATGCGAGGCTGCTGGCTGGGTGCACAGCCTTGTCAAACCAACCGTACAGTCTATTCAGTTACCCTGGAGTTGTCATGTGGAATCAAGCAAACAAATATCTTCTCTCCGTTTTCCCCAACTCCGGCACTCAAAAACAGATCAGAACTAATTCTTCACAAAGCTTAACTTCAGCAGCAGCTTGAGCGAAAACGCTCCAAGCTTGATATGGAATTTGAATTAGTTAAAAGGATTTATCAACAGCCAGTGGTTACATTCAGTTAATTAATAACTTGCTTAAGAGTAACGAGGAAATTACAGAAGTTAATATTACTTCTGGGGCCTCTTCTCAGAAGTTGGTGAGAACGCTGGACCCAGCCTTTCAGTGTCTTTGGAGGAAAGATTAGCCAAAAGAAAAATCAGGGAATAGTAGAAGTGGAGGAAATGCATCCTTTCACTTGGCACCCGTTTGCATCTCACCAAATCGTAGAACTACAGCCAGCCCTTCGAGGTGGAACCCCAGGACCTACCTGAGCACCTCCAGAGCTTGGCAGCCGTAGCAGAGAAATGCTTTCCAAATCATTCCAGCAGCACTCTGCACACAAGCTGAACATGTTTTCCTTCCACATTAAGCATGTCTGTATACTTTTCCCCTTAACTTTCCTTTGACAAATAAGTTCCAGATTCCCAACAAATCACCCAGAACTAAAGCCTACCCTACACACAGACCTGAAGGATCTTGGAACTGATACTATGTCCTATGTCCTCCTCTCCTGGGAGAGCACAGGAGCAAACCCACGCTGGGAGTGTCCCAGCACTGACATTTTTCTAATAACAGCCAAAGTAATATCAAATGAACCAGCTCTCAGAACAGCAAAGTGTAAGGTCAAGCACTCTTAGCCAGCTGCTGGACGAAAAGACTGTTTGCCCAAAGATAACAAGAAGGCATGTTTGTAACATTCTTGTTAGGACTTTTGTCCTTTCGTAATACAGAAAAGGTTTATAAATTATACTGTTTAAAAAAATCTGCACCACAGAATACACATTTAGTTATACAAGTCTTCAATTTTGATGGCAAATCCTTCAAATAGCTTTTTTGCTGCTGTTCATTTCACCATGGCCTCTACAACCAAATACAAAATGAATGGTGGGTGAACACATACTTTTAATGATGTTAAGAAAGTCACCATTGTCAGTTTTTAAATAAAATGCAATTGTGTGTTCTCTACATCTTCCTTTTAACTTAGTATATGAAGAATGAAGCTTCCTTCTCTCCTACCTCTACAAAAACCATACAAAAACTTGCAAGCTGATAGCAGAACATAAATATTGTCACTCTAAAAACTTTTCTAAACAAGAGATTTAAAAAACAAGAGTTTCAAAAGGCAGCATGGTCTAACTAGGAGAGCATAAACAAAGGTCTTGGATTTTACTTTTGCATCTGATAACTACTTAAGTCAGTGTACAGTAGGAATTAAGAGGTTGATTCCTTCACTCACTGTGAGCCTGTTTTTGACTTCTAACAACAACAGAAGTAACATTTCCCCCCAGCATCTGACAATCTTTTAATTTTTCATGTAGGAGGAAAAGTAGAACCACAAGCTGGTTTTGTACTTACTCAAACACAACTACACTTGTAGCTAATGAAAGTCCTCAGAAGATTTACATAGAAAAAGTTTTCTAATAACTACGCTGAAAGGATGAGACCAGTGTTGACTCTTGTTAGACAAACCGTTCTCTTAATGTCACGAGGTGGACAGCAGAAAGAGGTTCCCCTTACTCTGAAGTGAATGCACTCTGCTCCCAGAATCATCTGTACAGGGAGAAAGAAAACCAAGATAGACAGCAGGCTGGGGAATATAAGGCAGCAAAGTAAGGATCAGGGAGAGAGACCCAAACAAGCTTTGAAAAGAAGACTGATGGCATTACCTCAGAGGAAGACAGTGACATGGCCCTTTCCCAGCTAGGCACTACGAGCCCTTCCCATCCATACGCTCCCCGCAGCGGTTTGCCAGCATCATCCTTTACAACCCTGACACAGTCATACCTTAATTTTTTTGCTTCTACTTTTTCAGCAATGAATTCATTGCTATAAATCACTTATGTCACTAAGACAATGAAATCTTAGCTAATACAAGATGGCACGTGAAAGAATACAGCAGGAAGACTCACTTGAGGCACCCAGCGCAGTCGTAAAAGTTCTCTGACTTTCCTCTTGCTGCTTATAAAAATTGTAATCAACTGCACAGAGAAGCAAGAAGTTACCACTGGACCAGAGTATGCTTGGAAAGACAAATGAAGTCAGGGACAGCAACTCACAACTCTCATGCACATGGTAAGCAATGTGTTGTACTAAGGCAAACCAAGATACTGTGATAATAAGGCCAAAAGCTTTACACATATATTTCACTATCTGGAAAAGGAGAATTTACCTTAGGAAAATAGTTTTTTCCATCCTAGAAAAAACCCCATTGTTTTTAACTTTTATTATAATAGCTACAATGAATTTATGTCCTTTTTAAACAAAGCCCTGAAAATATTTATTTTGTTAGACTTTTTAAAATAAACATCTTGTTAGGAAAGAGACATACTATTGTTCTCTCTCTGACTAATTGGTGGAGAGAAACAGAATATTCCATATTCATTGCATTTAGCCTAAATGAGTCATGTTATCTTCTACCCAGACAAAGCATTTTAATTTTAATAACGACAATGCTGACAGCTACAATACTGTTCTTGCAGAAGTTTGCTTGTAAATAATTAACAATTGTTGTATAATGACAGTGGGTTTTTTGATAGCTCTATTAATTTCACAGTCAGGCTGGAGTCTCTTTAATTTAGGGTATTCATAAAAATTCAACCCTCTCCCAACCTACTAACAGAAAAGGCTAATGGAAAAAACAGGTTTACGTTCCTGCAGTCTGTCTTGATGCCAAAAATCTGTTGTACACCAGGAGTCAGCCATGGAAAACCAAGGAGAATAGTATAGAAATCACAGATCATACCTCCAAAGGGTTTACATGTTTAACTTCAAAATCGGATAATTATCAGTCAAAGTCTCCATTGCAATAAATAAATTCACAGAGCACAATCCTGCTCCGTGTTGTAGGACATGGTGGTGGCACTGTCAGAGGACAGAGTCACACAGGATGGGGCACCCCCTCTTATTGTCCTTTCAATACGCACACTCATGCCTCAAAATCTTGCCAAGCAAGACACCTCTTAATGTTCCCCTAATCCACTAATTTTTAAAACCTGGCAACATTCCTCTGATTCTGAGGGAATCAACAAGGATACAAACACCTTGAGGGCCATGAAAATGTTTCCTGTGTAAGCAAGTTCTTTATCACATGCCATATAGTTCACTAAGTCACAGCTACATCTTTTACATACATATTAGGAATTTTGTCCAAGAATTGCAGAACTGGATGCAATGTTTCCCCTTCCACAATAGGAGACATCCAAATTATTGATTTTTTTTCCCCTTCAGATAACACATCCTGGTGAGGATGAAATATTTCACTCCAGAAATAAGAGAGCCTCTGAAGTTAACAGAGAGACTCTTACTGTCATTAGAGGGATCTATAGTCTTTTGTTCTCCCAGTGGGTATTTCCTAAAGTTACCTTATGCCCATTTGCTGTCCCAGACAAGGAAGTGGATAATGACACAGAGATTCATGAAGTAGTCTTTGGTTTCTATATGGACCAGGTAACAAGAAGCATTTTTGGGCCATGCATTTGGCTGGCAGCAGCCCAATATTTAGTGTACTTTCATGGTTTGATCCACTAAGTGCGTTATTCAGGATTGTAAACTGTCCTGCCAAATAAAATATATTAGATGTCAGCCTAAGATTTCTATCAAATTCCATATTAATTACTAAAGCTATTTTCTAACTATTCTAAATTTTGTTTTCCATCCTAAGTATTGCTTATACTCCAGCACTGGCAGAGCACAGCAATCTTGTTTGGCACTTTTAGAGGAGCTGTTTAATTCAAATAAAGGCCAAACCCTGTGTACCAAAGTCAAAGCTTCCGTTGAAATTAAAAGAGGCTTTCCCCAAGTGAAGTCAAAAAACTGTAGGATTTGACCCAAAGTCTCAGAAGAGGTAGACCCTGCCTCAGTACTGTAGCTGTTTGTTAGTCAGGTTTGTAGGTGGTTATTGCCTGGCAGCCCTATCTTGTAACAATACACAGAGCTCATTATCAGCTGCACTGCTCCAAAAGGCTCATCTGCATCACAAAAGACAACGTCTGCTGCGCATCTAGGTGCCATCCCGTTGATAAAATGTATCAGAAATGGAAAAAGTTTGCATACTCATTTCTTTATAGCCACTGCTGTTCTGGAGACAGTTCCAAAATACTCATAGGCAACCAACAAATGTCCCTGCAGGTCCCTCTGACAGTGCTAGAGATGCTCTGCAGCCTCCCTTGCTGTGATGGACAAGCTGCAAACACACCCCATCTCTTTTTTACATATACACATGCATGCACACACACTCTCACATTCCCATTTTGCATATCAGATACCATTTTCATTAACCACCTGCATCATTTTCCCATTGAACTGCATATTTTATTACTTCAGGCATCTATTTCCATTCACTCTGTATCCCGCATACAGGGCTTCCTTAATTGAGCTGCATAGTTTATGAACTGTGCTAATTGAGCTGCATAACTCCACTGCTGAGTTTTTATACTGCACCAAGCAGAATATCGAGTGCTGGATTTGTGCCACTAGAGTTACAAGTTCTGCAAGCAGAGGAGTACTTCAACGGGTCTGCTGGATTTTTCACTTCTTAGATATCTATATGTTTTTTCTACTTTGCTATACCCAACTATAAGGTTGAAAGGTTGAAATCTGCATTTGGCTTAAGCAAATATCCTTTTTTTTTTTTTGTTAAGGATAGCCAGGACAAATGAATTAAACTGTTGATGACAGCTCAAGTAACCCTTGCATTCTGCCCCTGAGAGCAGAAGTCAAGAAAACTCACCCTTAGAGAGCAAAGGCAGCTACTCCCACACAGAAGAAAAACTGCCTGACCACAAGGGACTGTTCCAAGAGGTGCTCACACTCCTGGTTTCTGGTTTAGAGCCAGAAGGCTTTAAAAGGGTCCTAGAAGCAGGAAGGAAAAGCGGTATTGATAAGTAACCATGAGGACGTGCTGTTCTCAGCTGCCACCAGTTAAGAGCTCAGCCCTCAGGACATGCCTGCTGCAGAGAGACACAGCGTCTGGAGCCAAGACCGGTTCTGCCCAGCATCCAGCTGTTTCCCATCCTAATTAAGTCTATAGGCTAACAGTGATTATTAATATTAAACACCTACCCTCTGAAGCTACTAATGACACCAGCTAATCCGTACCATAGACCCACATTTAAAATCAATACAGGCATTTATGCTAACTTACAAGAAAGAGAAGCAGCATGTGCAATAGGCTGTGCTTTCTTGTGCACAGGTTCTCCTCTTGGAGAGAGATAGATGCCACGGGAAGAGCCAGCATTTAAAAAAAAAAACACTAAAACATCTGTTCAGATGCTTAATAAGCTGACCATCGTTAATGTTGTACCTCACAGATGAGCACAATGCTTTGAAAGATAAACAAGAGGAATAGTACTTCCACCAGAAACTCTAATTTTAATAATGGCATCAGAGCTAAGTAGAGGCAGTTATTTGGAGGCTTGAGGAAACCAGTCAACAGGAAAAAAGAAAAAAAAAAAGAGCAGCACCTCATGGAACAAGTTGTTTCAATTAATTAATATCAACACTAATATGGCTATCTAAATGCCTTTCCAGGACAAAGTTTTGTTTGCTAGAGTTGTATAAGAAAGCCTCTGTATAAATAAGTGAGCATGAAACCATAGAAATGCAGGATTAGAAAATCCTCAAGAGACTGTCTCACCTACCTCCTTACTTTGAGGCAAGAGCTGTCAAGTCCAGGCACACCTGATGTTTGTTCTGATCTTGCTTCCCTAAGCAAAGCTTTTCAACACCTCATAATTAGGAATTTACCCAGCAGCCAAAGACTTCTTCCTATTCTGACAGAAACAGATGACAGATCACTGTTTTGTGATTTGACTTTATGATTCTTTGCTCTCTCAAAACATCTTTTGGAGCAAACATCTCTTTCAGCTTCTCACTCTTCTCATATTTTCATGCTTTTTTTCATTCTTGTTGAATCTCCTCTGGACTCTCTGTTCTGGAATGCCTCAGCCCTTTTCCTCAGGCCTGGACTGGGCACCCGCAGGGTATCAGGATGCTCCAGCCCTCTGTCTCCATGCCCAGGGAGGCTGGCACACAGCTGAAACCTCCCTGCCCCAGCTCCTGGCCACAAAAGCAGCTTTGACTCTTGCAGCATGGTCAGAACACCCAGTTTGATTTATTATCCTGCACCAGCTGCAGTGATCAAGCACAGGGCTGCCAACAGGTACCCCCAGCCAGCACATTTTATCAGCTCCCCATCCTGTTTCCTGGCCATCCCCTTCACCTCCCTTCCTCTGCCTTGTGTGTGCCTGGCTGTACGCAAAATTAGCATTTCTATCACTATTATCCAGGTAAACCCGGTTTTATATAGTATTACAGCTACAGCTGGCCTTACAAGAGCCCCAGCAGGTCCCCAAAAAGTTCAATCACTTCCCTAATGGCCCCTCTTAACCAGCTGTGCAGTCCAGCCCTCCCCATACCTGTCACTTTTGGGAGCTTCTCACCCCGTTATCTGTCACATCTGGCAATCCCACACCTCGTGCCCAGTGCTCTTCCACGTCCTGGTCACTTGGCTTAACCCCAGGCCAGAACCTGAGCAAAATTTGCCTCACAGAATTTTCATGACCTGTTTCTTTGTGGTTTTTTTTTTTTTTTTGTTAGAGTTTGTTTGTGGGGTTGGGTTTTTTTTGGGTGGTACCACTCTACCTGTTGTCTTTTTCCTTACACATTCCCCCTCCTACTCCACAGACTTGGCACACAGCCAACAGCAGAGGCTCCGGTATGAAACGAACTCCCTGAATTTTCAAAACGTATTGCAGAGAAGCCATTTTTCTCTCATAAACTAAAAATTTAAACCAATAGTCTCTGCAACCGTAAGTCAACATCTGATCCTTTGTGTCCAAAATGTGGTTGTCAGTTTTTCCCCAGCAGGTCTGAATTTATCAAATAGTGAGGTGTACACGTTGCATTAAAATCAAGTAATAGAAAATTCAGTGTTCACCTTTCAAGCCCAACTCAGTAGTAAACCGATTCAATTTTGCTGTCAATTACATTAGGGAGAAAAAGGAGAAAATAGAAAAAAAATCAGATTAATGTGTTCTGAGATAAATGGTATTTCAGGTAAGTTTAGTCTTACTTTTGAAAGGTGCAAACTCATCTCATACATCTACATGGAGAACTCTGCAGAACACCTGGAAGGCTCAACACCAAAACAGTTACATCATCACCTAACTGTATTAGGGTTTCCTTTTTCTTTTCCTCAGTAGTACTCAGGGGACAAGACAAGCATTTAGGCTTGGACCTGAAATTCCCATACCCAGCCTAACTGACTTTAACCATAAAGGTAATTTTCTGCCAATTGTCAGGTTAGATTGCCCCTTTAGTCTTCCTCATCAGACTGCAAATAGGTGATGCTCTCTCTTCTTGGAAGGACAAGAATTAAAGAAAGAAAAGATGTGGAGAAAGATTGAAACCCATACAAGCTAGAGGTATAGGAAACGTTGTTAGGAGGTACCAGATCTTAAGTCGACAGATTCCTGAATTTAACTTTAACCATACAAGTAACAGTCTTGTTCTTTTTAATTGCTAATTGCCCCAGTTCACAGAGTCAGAGAAGCACAGGATGGTTGAGATTGGAAAGCACCTCCGGTGCTCATCTAGTCCAAGCCCCTGCTCAAAGCAGGGTGATACTTCCTACCAGGTTTAGACTGGCTCTTAGGAAGTATTTCTTTCCAGAAGGGGTTGTTGGGCGTTGGAATGCCAACGGGCATGGAGTCCCCATCCCTGGAGGGGCTGAAGAGTCGGGTTGACCCAGCGCTGAGGGATCTGGTGGAGTTGGGAACGGTCAGTGTGAGGTTCATGGTTGGACTGGAGGATCTTCAAGGGCTTTTCCAACCGAGATGATTCTGAGCCAGAGCAGGTTGGTCAGGGCCACCTCCAGCTGGACTCTGAACATCTCCAAGGATGAGGAGTGCACAGCCCCTCTGGCCAACCTGTCCCGGTGTTTGACCTTCCCCACAGTAAGAGTTTTTCCTTACATTTAACTGGCATTGTCTGTATCTCTCTTATGCCACTGCTTTCTGTCCTGTCACTGGATGCTGCTGAGAGGAGCCTTGCTTCACTCCTTCCCATCGGGTATTTATTGATAAGATCTCCCCGAGCCTTCTCTTCCCCAGCAGTCTCAGCTCTCTCAGCCTCTCCCTCTATATCAGACATTCTCACCCTCTCACCACCTTCATGTCTTTTCACTGGACTCACTCCAGTACGTCCCTGTCTTTGCTCTTTGCTGGTCCCAGCACTCCAGATGTATCTCACCAGAGCTGAGCAGAGAGGAAGGATTCCCTCCCTCAAGCAATGGGCAACACTCTGCCTAAGGCAGCCCCGTGCGCTGTTCTCTGCACCAAGGGCACATCACTGAAAGTCCTCTGTATCCCTAAACTGTGTAGACACTGGTTCAGCTTTCCACACATTGTTCTCAAATCTTTGCATTCACTGCTTCTGAGAATCAGGCTTTCCAACAATATAAGCAGGCACCACAGGGAAAAGTCATGGCTGTCACAGCTGGACTCAACCTCATTACAACAAGTAAGACAGGAATGTGATACTGGTATTGCAATACACAGTGACTTACAAGAGAAAAATAATTGGTATTCTAGAGTTAAAACTGATCAAACTGAACTGTCAGCCTTACCTGGAAGTTTTCTGATGCTTAAATAAATCTTCCCCAATTCCACGTTCTCATTAATTCTTGCAAAGAAACTCTTTCCTACTGATTACCGGAATAATATTCTGACAAGAGAGAGTAAAAAAGAACAACATTTTCTTGTCTAAATAATATCCAATATCAGTTCCATTTATCACAACTCATTAACAGAAAAAAAACTGTAAAGCCTTCCTGAATGTCTTCAAATCTGACTGATTTCATTAGCATTATTTCACCTTAAAAATTTTAAAATCTACTTCAAATTTGCAGTCTAATAGTACCTTCACCCACCCTATATTATGCTCCCAGAAAAGGGTTTAATGTCATGCACATATACAGACCAAGGACTTTTTTATTTTAATGGCAAGGCAACAAAGAAATTCACTTAATGACAAGTTCTTGGACTAATGTATTATTCATTTTGTTATGTGACAGTAGAACAAAATTGTATCCATAAATATATAATGTTGTACACCACTTTTTAATGTAGTTTACATTTATGAAATAATTGGCTGTCTTTCACCACATTATCCTCTCTTTATTCACCTTTTTTTTTAAGGGGATGTCATAAAATGCAGTTCGTGTCATAGAAGATGCCTTCATTCCAGGAACAGAGACAGCAACTGGCCTGGATAAACCTATGAATTTCAACCTCTGTTTCTGAAAATGTTTTCTAGTCTCTGGAAGGATTTGGAGGTATTTTTACAGTGCTTTTTTCCCATATAAATTGCTACTTTACTCCTTTTGCCTTGCAATTAACCTTATGTATTTTTAAGTGTATGAACTCATTTGAGGTCAACATTGTATCTAACCATCAGCATACTTATGTTCACGTATTTAATGATACGTGGGGTTTTGACTTAAATAATAAGAATACTCACACCTCCTTCCTCGGGATCCACAATCAAGGCAAGCCACGAGCAGAGAGATGTCTCAGCACAGGCCCTTGCAGGCAGGGCTCAGCCTTGCAGAGCTGGGTGCAGGCAACACCGGCCACCAAGGGTCCCAGGAGGGTCAAAGGGTGAACCACATCCAGATACACCCGCGGAGTCCAGCCAGGACCACCAGGAGATGAGGCCAGAGACAGGACCAGTGATGGACCAGGTCCAAAGTCCATCCAGGAAACAGGGCTGGATGTGAGCTGTACACTGCCCACACGAAGGGCCCATCCTGGAGCCAAGCTGCTCCAAGCATCAGTCTGGGGGACTCAGCTCGAGCTGAGCTGGGGCCCCTGGGCTGGTGTGGGGGGAGGCCCCAGGAGATGCTGGTCAGGGCCATCAAGGCCTGTCTGTGCCCTCAGGGCACAAACACTTTCCAGGTTCCATTACCTGTTTGCTCAAATTTTGTTTGCCTTCATAAATCTGCATTTGCGGATTATTTTATCCTCTCCAGTCACCTGCGTGGTCTCTCCAGTTACTGCCTGCTTCAGGTTCACATCCAGTTCTGGGTTCAGTACAACACGGGTTCCTTACACTGAGAGGGCTTTTCTTTAGGCACTGGGGAGTGGGAGGAAACGAGTCCTCTGCCAGCACAGCGGCTCCTTCCAGCCTGCTCCCTTCTTCTACCGTGCTGCACCAGCCATGAGACCCAATTCTGTCTACACAGGTGAGGAGACTCCAGCTCTGCAACAACAGGCACCACCTGAGCAGCCCAGCCAAAACATTGCACATGGGTCGGGGCAACGCCAAGCACAGATACAGGCTGGGCAGAGTGAGCGGCCCTGCCGAGAAGGACTTGGGGGTGTTAGTGGATGGAAAATTGACTGTGAGGCAGCAACATGCACTCACAGCCCAGAAAGCCACCCACGTGCTGGGCTGCATCCAGAGCAGTGTGGGCAGCAGGGCGAGGGGGGAGATTCTCCCCCTCTACTCCGCTCTTGTGAGACCCCCCTGCAGTGCTGGGTCCAGCTCTGGGGGCACCAACAGCAGAAGGACACGGACATGCTCGAGCGGGGCCAGAGGAGGCCACGAAGATGATCGGGGGCGGGGGGGGGGGCTGGAGCACCTCCCCTGTGAGGACAGGCTGAGAGAGTTGGGGGGGTTCAGCTGGAGAAGAGAAGGCTCCGGGGAGACCTTAGAGCAGCCTCCCAGGACTGAAAGGGGCTACAGGAAAGGCGGGAGGGACTCTTGATCAGGGGGTGTGGGGATGAGGGGTAATGGGTTTAAACCGACAGAGAGCAGATTTAATTGAGATCTAAGGAAGAAATTCTCCCCTGTGAGGGTGGTGAGGCCCCGGCACAGGTTGCCCAGAGAAGCTGTGGCTGCCCCCTCCCTGGAAGGGTTCAAGGCTGGGTTGGATGGGGCTTTGGGCAACCTGGGCTAGTAGAAGGTGGCCCTGCCCAGGGCAGGGGGGTGGGACTGGATGGGCTTTAAGATCCCTTCCAGCCCAAACCATTCTACGATTGTGAGGCATGTAACAAAACCTATTCCTTCCACAAGTCTGTATGCTACTAAAAATTTCACAAATCTGCATGCTTTTGCCCATTGACAACAGATGAGTCTCATGGACATAAACAGGGAATTTCACAGCGCCAGACAAATGCTGCTCAACTGCCAAAACCAACACTGAATCACTGCTTGAGCAGCAATTAAACTAGAACAATGCAGATACCCAGAGCCTTCCTTTAATCGCTCTCCCAACTCTGTGTTAATTAGCTAGGCTGCAGTAACTACAGAAATGATGAGCTTATATGAGAATAAAAAGTAAAATTATATTAAAAATTCAGTAAATTATACAACACTCTTTCCTATCGAAATATTTTAAAATATTCATGTCCGAAAGTACATACCCTACAAAGATCTCAGGATTGTACATTAGACATCTCCGTACCGCGGATCACTAACTGCCATTACTGATCAAATTAAAAGGTGGCGTTCAAGAGCTGCCAAGGCTCGGCAAGTCCAGCGGGCACTAACACTGCAGCGGAAAGGTCACCGCGGTGTTTATGGGGCGGCCAGAGGGGAGGCCGGGCTTGTGAAGGCCACATCGGCCTCAGCCCTGAGGTAAACGAATGGGTGGGGGGCTCTGCGCACAGAACCCTCTCTATTTCTCCCAGCGGCCGCTCTGTGGACGCGATACAGGCCTGAAAGCAATGGTTTTGTGTAAAAGAGGGGCAGCGCCCCTGACAGAACTGCCCCAGGTCTTAAAAATACCACAGTTTTTGCATCTTGGCAGCGCAAGCGCCTGTACAGGGCTGTGTTAGCAGCCCCCCGGCCTTCCCCGCGAAAGACACACCACCACGCCTGCGGGGGTTTCCTCGCGGCCCGGAGCACCGCTCCCTCCCTCAGCCCCCGTCCCTTCACCGCCCCCCGCCATCCCCGGGCCTACCCCGGCCCCGGGGCTCCGGTTCCCCGGCGCGGCCCGGCCTGAGGGGAGCGGCCGCACCGCCCGCCCGCCGGCAGGGGGCGCCCCGGCCCCGCCGCTGTGCCGGCTGATGGCGGCGGCGGGAAGAAGGGAAGGGGAGGAGCGGGCGGGCGGCCCGGCCTTCTGTCCCTCCTCACGTCTGCCCCTCGGTGTGGGGCTGAGGGCACGGTGGGTAGCCCCCCCCGCCTCCCCTCCGCTCCTTGTCCGCAGGGTCTTCCGTGAGGCGAAACCGCCCTCCGGTGGTGGCGGCGGTGGCGGCAGCAGCGGTGGCGGCGCGGGGAGAGGTGTGCGGCGCCGGGCGGGCCCGCCGCGCCCCGCCGGAGCCCGGAGCAGCAGCAGCCCTCGCCAGGTCGGTGCCTGCCGCGCTCGGGTCCGTCGCCTCCTCCCGGGGCCGAGCCCGCTTTGCGTGGAGCCAGCGAGCCCCTGCCCTTCCTTAAAGCCATTTTTAATTGTTATTCCTTTCATGTCGCCTTCCCCGTTTCTCCTCAGATGACGGTTCCCGTCGGGGGGGCGGGGGGCCGGGCCCGCCGGGGCACCCGGGGGCTGCAGAAGGCCCCAGGTTGTTGCACCCACCTTGTCCCAAGGGCTGGGGCTCCCCGGGGCCTTTAGGGCTGGGATGCCTGCAAGCTCTCCTGAGGAAAAGCGCTTCCTTAGGGTTTTTTTGTTTTCTTTTGTTTTTTATAAGCTAAGTTGGAAGTGTTCTGTGAGAACTGGACTTTTTTTCTAGGTAAAACATGGTCATGCTTTATCATCAGCTCTGAAGAGGCAACATTCACAATCGGGAGTGTGTAAAAATGTGATTAGAAAATAGCTGGAGACAAAATGCAGTGACTAGGTTAAAATTGAGAAGCGTTTGAAGAATCCCTGAATTACTCCTTAGTTTAGCTCCACTTTTTTTTCTTTCCCCCCAAGAGTAATTAAATTTTGAATACTGTCCAACTGAACATCCTTTTAGATTTCAAGCTGTTATTAGCTGCTGTTTAGAGAACTTGCAAATCTGCCAAACACACGTATCTGACATCTTTACACTTTTCTAGCGATGTCTCGTTTGACATCCAGGAACACGCAGCAGCCACAACGCGTGGATGTTCACGGCAGCTTGGCAGCTGGAGATGCAGAGAATCTGCGGGAAGTCTCCCAAGTTCCAGGGAAAGCTTGCTTTTCCTCCTCTGCACTGTGAAGCTATTCTTAGTGAAGTGGCTTTCACTTTTAAATCATTGACTATTTCTGCGTGTACGTTTTTCCTCCAGAATAAAGTATTAAAATAAGAAAAAGAGTGTCCAAACAGGAGTCTCAAGCTGCTGATTTGTTATTAGTAAATATCTTGCACTGTAATGGTTTTATTTCTAGCTAGACAAACACCAGACCTTTTCAGAAAGGTACGATGTCAATGTTCCAAGTTAACTGTTCTGTGAAAATAATACCTTTACTGTAACTTTTCCAAATGGGAGTAACAAGTATTTGGGCAGTAATCTGAGAAAGAATATGAGGTTACAGGCAAGGAATTGTTATAGGAACATAAATCACCTTTTAATATTATTTTCTTTTCTCATCATTGGCAACTTATATACTACAGGAACAAAAGAAAAGTCTCCTTATCCTCTTTTCAGGTGGAAAACGTTTAATGCAGCAAGAGTAAGTGAAAGGGGTTTTTTTAAATGCTGAGGAAAAATTCACATCTCTATGCAAGACTATATAGTGGGGGAGGGAACCACCTGTATTGGTCTTGCCCAAACACCGTTACTATTTTGAGCTGAAAGTGTAGTTATGAAATACTTGAGTGTCAAGGTGTGAAAATAGGTGTGTCACGGGTCCAGGTGTGAAAATAGATCAAACGCTGACGCCGTTGCCTTTTGCCTTCTCAGCAACAGCAGGAGGAGTTCAGGTTTTGTGTCAATACGTCTGGTTGACGGCGTCTGGTTGTTCTAACTGCTGGTGGAGTCGCTGGTTTTGGTGATTGGGCTCTTACCAGGACAGAGTATTTTGCTGGGGATTTAAGAAAGACAGCAATTATCGTAAGATTAAAAATACACTCACAAGGACTGGCAACATGAACGTTTTTCTGCTGCGTAAATGTTAAGTCGTAACAAACCAAGAATATCCACGTGCTTTAAATGTGTTAAGTGTGTTGTGTGGCAGGAGGCCAAAGCTCAAGTCTTCAGTCATCTGGGAAGTGTAAGTGGCCTGTCTAATTCCTACCACTCTTTAAACTGTTTGGTTTTCCGTAATGGCTGCAGGGTTTTGGAGCAGGATATAGCGTAAGATCAGGTGGTTGAGTCTGAATTGCCTTGTTTAGACTTGCTGCCACATAGTCCTTGATCTTGTAAGAGAACTTTTGCATGCATGAGTCCAACTGCAGTTATGGTATTTAGACATTAAATACCATGTTAAACCTAATTTTTCAGACATGGTTTTAAAATACCATGTTTCATCTTCCTTTTTTTTTGTTACATCTGACATATTTTGCTTATCTTGAAATGTGCATTTTGGGGTGAAGCTTAATAAAATGTATAAGGTTTTTGTTACACTGTTTACAAATGGTTGAAAGTTCACATCTAAAACCTGCCTATGGAGTAGTATGTGTGCTTTGATGTTTCTCCCCTTTTAGTGGCTGGTAAAATCCTGCTCAGCTGCAGAGTACCAGAGTGGGAATGTTTACTTGAAACATTACTTACAACTTTATTTTTTTTTTTTTAACTTTAAAAATTATTTTCAAAGATGCCCACAAAGTGTAATAACTTCACCAGTATAAGCTGAATAAACTGAAAATGTCTAATAGGCCAAGGTGAGCTCTCAGTGTATGAATACATGTTCTTTTTTTATCGTTTAATTGGTTTAGGCCCAGTGATGACAGTTCTCTTGAGAGGCAGCCAGTTTCTGCAGAAAACTTGTTCCAGCGTTTAACGCCGCAGATACCTGAAGCCTCTTGAAAAGAAAAAGCAGCTTTCTCAATGACTAGCAAAGTGAGTCCTAACTTTACAGTAACTGTTGCTCTATGAAAACAAACTTTGTGAAGCTTTACTAAGGTTTTGAACTAGTTTGATGCATAATGAAGGTGGCTCCAACCTGTTAATTGCAGAACGGGTACGTCAGCCCTTCCAAGCCCTGTCCCCGTGTGTGTGTGAAGAACATCCAGACTGCCAGCCACGAACATCAGGCCTCTGGGGATGGGTGTCTGAGCTACGACATAACTTCATTCACTTCTAGAGGGATGCTCTATACCTCAGTATTACTTCTTCCTGTTTCCTGAAATCGCTGTGCATCTGAGATGTTCCAAATGGTCTTAAAAATTTTCACCATCTTTCTTGTTCTCGGTTTTACATCTGGCTTTAAATACTAAACAGGTGAACCTACTAGTACAGTACTTATTTTCTTGTTTGGTTGGGTTTTTTTTTAAACAGTGCATTTGCTCTGGCTTTTTTCCTTAATAGCTAGCTGATTTTAAACTCCTCTGTATGAGGAATTATTAAACTTCAGAGGACTTAAATTATCATCAGAATGAGTAGGATATCAGCTGGGTTTTGTCAGCAGGAAGTTTCAAGGGATAGTAATAGATAATTCTGCATTTTTGTTAAAATTGTCTTCGAATTTTGTAGTGGTTAGCCTTCTAAGCAAATGTTAAAGTTTCAAAGAGGATGGATGTTTCAGGAGAAACAAACAATATCCAGAATTATTATAATTGACTCCAAGAAAATATTTTTAAAGGTCAAACCCAACCCTCCCTTGCTTCAAAATTTAAGCCCTGTTGTACTATTGTGTTTCATTCTGGGGACTTTGGGGGCAGGACTACCCTGCATTTGCCTTCTGCAAGTTTCTTATGCTTTTTGTCTTTCCTCTGGAATATTAAATAACCCAAACTGTTTGACCCTATGTCGAATCACTAGTTAGTCTGATGGGCTAGCTAGGTTCACGTAGACCTTGGAGCTCATCTGGAATCTGAGTCAGAAGTGGCTTCTTTTTCGTAACATTATCCTGAAGTTAGTTGCATAGAAAGCAACATTATATTTCTATTTTGCGAGTTGAGCGTTCAGAATCTGGGCTAGTACCATTAAAGAAAGTACTGTTACTTTACTGGCATAACACTGAACATGAAAATCAGAGATTTGGTCTGAAGTGCAAATAAATTGCTTGGTTTACTTCACCTTGTAGCACGTTGCTGGCACCTCAGTGTAACTGGCAGTCTCAGTCTAGCACAACCTCAGACTAAAATGCTATAGTGCTATAAATCTGGAGTGTTGCATATTTGTCAGGAGCTAATGAATGCGATGGACCACAAAGTGTTTTTCTTTCTTGGAAGTTTTAATTTCTCTTCTGTAAGCAATAAGTGTAAGCAAGCATTGTATGGTTAATGTCTTATTCACACTGGCTGTATTTATTTCTTTGCATTGGCAGGTTCGTTTATGAGATTGGAAATAACTGTGATATCAAGCATCCGTCTGGATGCAGAGGTCTTTTCACAGCGGATACGCAGCATTGGTAAACGGATTTGCGGATTTGCATGGGGTAAAAATGGAGGCAGAAATAAACTTCTGAATTGAATCTCAGCCCAAGGAATGATGGCTTCTCAGCCGTATACACATGCTTTCAATATCTCCCCAATAGAAAATAGGAGATTGTGCATAAATGGAACACCATGGATTTGGCATCTCCTGGAAGAATGTGTCGAGAACGCGTGGGAGTATTGGAGCGTTGTCATAGGACTGATTTCCATTGTCTGTTTTCTGTTTGCTGCACTACCGTAAGTTTAAACTCTTAAGAGTTTGAATCCTCAGATTCAAACATGAGTAATCTTGCCTGAAGCTTTTTTCAAAAGCTGCCTTTTTTTTTTTTTTTTATTTTATCTTGGATATGTTTCTCCATCTGCATAATACAGATACAATATGCCAGAGAAGCATGTTGTTCATGTTTGCAAAAATATTTGGTGGTTGACAAATGAGCTTGATGTACTGTTCTGTTGTACTGAATTGACGCTAATCTCTGCCACTTAGAGCAAATGAGAATAAATCACCTCTTCTCTCTTATCTTCTCCACCCTGAGATGTGTGTGCACACGCAGGCACACTTGCAGCAGAAGCTGGCTCAGTGTTTATTTAAACCACAGGCTGTATCACCGGTACGGTCGTGCTGGCTCCTGCCAATTAAATTTGGACCAGGAAAAGGTCAGAAGCGGCACATGAGTTAGAGCTTTGGTAGCGTGAAATCAGCTGCTGTTTGGTTGCTGGCACGGGGTTCAGGTTTCAAATATGTCGGTAGGAGATGACAAAGGAAAAGTAGAAATGCTCCCAGCAGGTGAAAATGCCTGAAACAAAATGGGATTGACTCCAAAGTCTGTCCCCATAAGGGGGATATAATTTACCGAACTGGTAAAAGGGCTATGGAAATCAAGCAAAATAAAACCACTTTTAGTAAGCTGTTGAGCTTCAGAAATATTAGTTGAAAGGGGGCTTTACATTAAAACTGTCATGTTAGTGAGCATGGAATTCATCAAGATTTGTCTAATGGACTCGCGTTTGGGATTGCTTCATAGTCCCCATTGTGAGTCAGAATAATAGTTCTCCAATTTAGAGGCTAAGTGTAGTTGTCAACTCTTTTAGCAGCTTTGTTCATTCTTAGCCCTTCTATGTTAAATAAGTGTTTTTCTTATTTCAGTATTTTAAAGGCCGGTATTTACAGCAGATAACTATAAAATGCTTACAGCCTAGTTCTGGTGACCAGAAAATGGTATTTCAGTGCAGGCCACAAAAAAGGAGCACGTGCAAGCAGTAATGAGGTTGTGATTTGAGTCTTTTGTTATGTTAGAGGAAGACATGGTGAGCTATAGTGATACTGAGTTCTTCTTCAAAAGGTAAGTGGAGTATTGCTGTGATAGGTCTCTTGTGGCTAGAGTTTTAATCTTTCTTTATTCAGATTTTGAAAAATGTGCTTTTGAGCTTATTAAACGTTTTTTGCTTACGCTATTTTACAATTACTTCTGGAATTTGTGCCAGTCAAATTTACGTTGCCTATCGGAATGGAAGAGTGGATCAAGCGCTGTCTTTGGGCTTTCTGCTGTGTTGGATAGCTGGAGATCTTACAAATTTCGTAGGCTGTTATTTAACAAATCAACTGCCAATTCAGGTAATCTGTCAATATTCCTACTTTTTGATTTATCCTTTTCAATCTGGCCCTTTAAACTCTGGGATACCTTAATATTGCACTGTGAAGTACCTACTGGGAAAGAAAATAGTTTTGTATTCTGTTAACTGATCTACCATCTGTCAAATAAGTCATAATTTTCCAAATATTTACATTGATACTGTTATGTGTTATAGGAACCATTTCACGCTTGTAATTAACATTCAAAGAGACTTACTGGGTGTTACTCAGTGATGAATGAAGTGGGGAATTTTCATTTAACTTCAGCTTCAAAGTAAGCTTGCAGAGCAAATGGGGCTGTGGAAGGAGGTTGTGTTGTTTAGCTTGTAATAGATCAAGCTCTTTTGGGGCAGCTACTCTATAAACTGCCTCTTGTGTTTTGGACTTTTTTTTTTTTTTTGTAAGAAAACTGTTTATTAACAGAGAGATACTAGTTCAAAGCTGTTAATGTCTGACTAATTTGAAAATTTATTTTCTTCATTAAAGGGGGGGTGTCTCTGAAAGGAACAGTCGTTTTCAGCAGTACATTAATTGTGCCTGAAACTTTCTTATCTGGGGTTTTAATTTTTGACTCTTAATTAAAAGAGACAGAGGTATGTGTCAGCCACCTGCAGACATTTTCACAAGCTGGAGAGGGACCCAAGGCTGTACAGACTTTTACAACAGGCTTTTACGACTTAAAGTGTGGTGCTAACCATTCCATCTCCCCCTCATGAAAAGGGGAAGAGAGAATGTTGGGTTCGTCTTCCTGAGATAAGAAGCACTGGGTAAGATCAGCAGTTTCTGAGGTGCTGGGAAACTAGATGGAGCAGACTTAAGCTTCTGGGCAGGAAGGATTTCTGTCTGCCCAGGTAGGAATTTGTGCTACGCATCCTGGGAAACGGCCAACTACTGCGATTGTGTCAGCAAGTCCCTGTTGCATAAGGTTTAACTGCATTCATCTGCAGTGCTCCAGCTTGTTTTGTACTGGAAAGGCTTTTTTTTTTTTTCCTGGCAGTGTTTTGGTATTTGTCATTCACATTATGATTATGAAGCAAAATTTCCATGCAGTTATAAGGTATTTTGAACTATTTGTATACTGAACAAGTAAATGTGTCTTCTCTTTCAGATTGTCACTGCCATTTTTTATGTTAACATGGATATAGTTATGATTTCACAATTTGTCTACTATAAGCTCAAGAATCAGAAGATGTCAAAATGTAAGGTTTTTCATCAATTAAAATGTTCTCCATAACGTAGCACACTCTGGTATTTTCTACAGCATTTAAATAATTTTTTTTCAGAGAGATCAAAAAATAGAGTGCACGAATTCCGGTCAGAATTGCTAGACCTATTGCTTCCAGTTTTCTCAGGTTCTTGTGAAAATCCTACCCTTTCTCTTCTCTTCCTTTCTGCCTTTCTCTTTTCTTACCCATGTAGTATCTGTCAATATTTTCCATGTAGTACTTTCAGTTTATGTAGACATAAAAAATGCAGTAGTTTTGTGGAATCTGGTTCTGTATTTTAACTTACTCCATGGTTTTACTATCTCCTTACAGCTATCTAAATATATGTATAAGTTGAAAGCAGGCATTATTCCTTTGTGCGGTTCAGTTAGTTTTCTGTATGTTGATTGAAACCGGACTTTGTTTGCTTATAGCATAAAATATCTTGACATCTTCACGTGTTCTGTTTCATATAGTTAAACATATAGTTAAAAAACATATTCAAGGGGAATGAAATTACTTGAGTTGTGCTTCATAAAATCCTGGCAGTAGTTGGAGTATTCAGCCTACCAATGGACTACTGTTTTGACTGAAATGGAAGACAGAAAGCTCTGTTCACATTGTATCAAATCAAAAACATTAACTCATCAATCTGAAAAAAAACTAAAGTATCAAAGAAAATCCATGGTACAGCAGAGGTAACAAAAAGCTGAAGTAAAACAGATGCCTGCCCAGCAGACTAAATAGGGATAAAGCAGATTCATTCAATATGGAACTGATAATAAACCTGGAGATAGGTCAGCGCTGAAGATATTTCCTTCCTGCTGCCTACTCTTGAAAACAAACACAGGCTTTTGTACGTTTTAACTGCCAGTGCCTGTTTCAGCTCAATGGTTTGCATAGCTGGAGAGGGAAGAATGGTACTGTGATTAAAGCTGCAAGAGAGGGCTTTTCAATACCCACTTCTGGAGCAGTTCCCCTCCAGAACTGGGTCAGTTTTGCGTCGCAGAGTGCAGCCTGTAGAACAGCACTGCTAAGTCTGTGTTGTTTAGACTCCAGGTCTTTAGGGCAGGCTTTCTGACACCGTACAGCAGGTTGTTCCGCTGCTAACAGTGACTGCAGGACTTCACCAGCATCTCACGTAGCTCCAGGGTTCTGCAGGGTTGTCTGCTATTTTCAGGTTGTCTTGTAGGTGTCTGTGAAGACTTGCTGTATGGAGTCTGTGTCTTTGAATACCTGAGTCTCAGTAAGGCTCGATATCTCAGTGACCATGGCCATAGAGACTGGTCCAGCACAGCCCTTAGATTGCACATTGATCCAAAAGATATTTTCATTAATTTCCATTTCAAATATCCTTGCTTTTGCAGTTTTTAATCAAGATATCTTGAGAGAAACTCTTACATTCCATTCTACTTAGCAGCTTTCTGTTTATCAGCTGTTATTTAATTGTAAATTGTTAGGAGTTAATATAAGAGATAAGCTGAGTATGAAAATTTTCTCTCGGTAGCAATACCCATTTCAGGAATTCACCTCCTGCTCCTGCACTGCTACCCTCAGTTGTTGCACAAAGACACAGCACAACTATGATGGTGGGCACAGAGCCCAGAAGAAAGAGGTGGACTTACATTGCTGCCAAGAAAAAGATACCTGAAATCGTACCTTTAAGTTTACATATTCATATCGCAAACAAAAAGTAACCTCAAATCGACAGCAGATGTTATTTTTCAGCTAATTTGTTTGTGTGTCGTTCTAGGCAGCAAGAGCCTGAAGAGTTTCTGTATAACCTGGATCGTGGTGTGCATAGCACTGTGTGTTATTTTACTCTGTCAGCTGTTACTAAGAAACCAAGACCAGAGTACAGTAATGGAAAGAAGTAATGTAAGTTCTTACCTGCTTCCATTCCAAAAAAAATCCCATCCAAAAGTGCCTTGAAAAGATTGTGTACTCTGAGCTTTAAAGAAAATTGCTTGACGTTTTTAACAATGATTTTAGAAATCATAAATGTGGCACTATGTGGATGTTTTAACTATGGACCATACATCCCAAAATAAAAGTTATAAAATTGCTTCTTTTAGCAGCTTCCTGTGTTTCGGGCTTATTCTGTCCCTTGGGTCGCTAGGATGTGCCGCTCTGAAATAACACGTATTCGTGTTGTGTTTCTGCTTGTGTAAAATACTGTAGACATCCACGTAGAGACTACACAGTCACAAGTGAGATCAATAGAAGGGGAAAATTACAATTGTACCTGCTGCCGCTGTCATTTCAGCAGGAAAGTTCACAGGCTATTCTAACAATTTGGCCTTCATACTAATGCCAGTAAAATAATTGTAATCCAGCAACATTGCCCAGCAGGGAAGCAGCTTATTTTCAAAACACAGCTAGAATGAGAAAACTAACAACTCTTAAACTGTGAAAAATGAGTATTCTGCTTTCTCCAGTCAGGATGATTCATTTTTTTTTTTTAGTGGCCCTAGCTACAGTTCTTAGTTTTGGTTTGAATTATTGTGCCCAGGCTTTTTTAGCAGGAGGACTGGATTGATATTAGTGTCGTATCCTAAAGCCCGGCACTAGTTTTGATCTCAGTCATGGCTATGATGCAGCAGTGTGCATTGTTGTGAGATAAAGATTAAACCCTTTCTAGCCCTCTTTGGTCATTTGAAGAGCAGCACTGAACTGCTTTGAAAAGAGTTCTGTCCAGAAAATCAGCCAGTGGACTCTCAGCTTAATCCTCTGAAATGCCTGAAAACATTCTTGCCAAAATACATGTACCTTTCTTTTTCAGAATTCTCTTGATATGATTGAAATGTCAGGCTTCATTTGCGGCTATATATCCTGTGTGTTTTACTTGGGAAGTAGATTTCCTCAGCTGTATAAAAATGTAAGTAGCTTTTTGCTAAGTATACTTGTATGCATTACAAAATAATCTCTGTTGCATTAGATGTTGGATTCTCCCTAACAGTGAGTCCTCTTGAACTTGAAAGCCTATTTTGCTTTTGTGACTGTCTAAAATGATAAAGAAAAAAATACGGGTTTTTTTTCCCATTCAGAGAAGGATGGTGAGAATTTTAGGAAAATGATGTTCTTTGATTGATGGATAAGGATTGTTTGGCAGGGGAAGAGGAAGTGAAATATTTACAGTTGGATTTATCAGAACAGAAACACGCTTTGTGTGATTGTTGTCATGGGCGAGTGATATCTCCCGTTTTCTTTCTCCAAACTATTCTACCATAAGTGACCAACCATGGGATCAAAAGTTAGAATTAACAGAAAATTAGTTCAGAATTTTAGCCCCTTTTCACAAAGATGCCATTACTTTTTTTCCCACAGCCTCTTCACTATCAGTATATTAAAAAAACCAAACCAAAAACCAAAAAAACCCCAAACACAAGAGAAGACCAGAAGATTTTACATTGTCAATTATATCCAGGCATTGTAATTGATTATGGAAATGATTAGTTCATTTCCAAGCCTATTCATATTCCTCCTCTCCCTTTTTTCTTCACAGCTGGAATACCACAATATTTTCAAAAAGGTCTACTAAACAGACTGATAGAGCAACAGGTTTCTTAAGAACTAAGTATCGTTTGGAAGCAGGTTATCCTTGCTGCTTTGCACTTATATAAAAATTACATTAATTGGAGCTGCTCCTAAGGACTGTAATAATTTCTGTAGTTTTCAGCGATACGTGGTGAAAGTACTAAGCTCAGAGGATTCAGAGCCCAGGAAGAGATGGACAAAAATGACTGAAAGTCTGGATGTGTTATAGTACAACATGCCAAAACTATCTATAACTGGCTACTGTGATACATGTTTTAACATTTCTTTCTGTTTGTAAAAACTTCTTTGCATTTAGTTCCAAAGAAAATCAACAGAAGGCACCTCTTACCTGCTGTTTGCGTTAGCCATGATGGGAAACTGTACATATGGACTGAGCCTTGTTTTAAAGATGCCAACTACCGAATCCTTTCGGGCCCTCTACTTTATACACCATCTTCCATGGCTCATTGGGAGCTTTGGGGTTTTGTTCCTAGACATTTTTGTATCCTTTTCCTGTTATAACTGAAGTTTCTCAGGATAGACTTAATAAGTAGGTCAGAAATTAAGTGGATTTTTTTTTTAAATGAAAACTTTTTCTATGATTCTAACCTGATCATAAAATCTTCTTTCTGAACAATCATTTGTATGTTTTTTATAATAATATTTCTTTATAAGAATAAGAAGTTTCTAGAAAATACCTACATTAAAGCTGCATTGCACAGGTTAATTTATATCTTGTACAGATTAACACAATATGCTTCAGCATGGTCCTGAAGTCACTCTTCATTTTATCCTGTTGTAGAGTTTGAGTTCATGGAGTTAAGCACCAAGATGTTTTCAGACACAAACCTGAAATTCTTATTTCAGGAGAAATCAGAGTATCTCCTCTTTATGCTCTTTTAAATGAAAGTACAAGCTATAGTAACAAGACAGGTGACTATAAACCTGTAGTGAACAGTAAGACCAAGTACCACCACATCACTGTCCACTAGGCTTTTAAAGCAAAAGTACAATATTAGTATAAAAAGTACAAATATGTAGTATAACATGTACAAAAGTAGAACATATAGTATACTAAAAGTTGGGCAGGGAGGGTTGCTGTCTGATAAATGTAAAAAAAACCAAAAAGCCCCAAACCTGCCTGTTCTTAAATGCAAATATAGAATTACAGCTTTGAGAATTTGGTTAAATTGTGTTACTGCAAGATTGCATGAACGTCAGAGACAAACAATGAGGTTTTGGCAAACTTAGTTTCAGAAAATAGCACTTAACAAAGAAATGCTGCAGCTACCCTTAACTGCATAATTTGGGGCAAAAATCAGATGCATTGAGACACTGAGTGCTTCTGAAAACCAGCAGCTCTGCTCACTGAGTCATGCGAAGGGCTAACCAGCTACGCAGTTGTCTAGATTAGTATGTCAATGTCTTGAAAGTCCTGAGCAAACTTAAAACACTATAATTTATTATTCTTGTATTCAGGGGATGTACGTAAGATGCCCACAGTATATTGGTTATTGTTAGTTGTGCTCGTTCTAGACTGAGCATTAGCGTTTTGTGATCAAGACATTAAAGGCAAAACATTTATACTAATATTGTACTTTTGCTTTAAAAGCCTAGTGGACAGTGATGTGGTGGTACTTGGTCTTACTGTTCACTACAGGTTTATAGTCACCTGTCTTGTTACTATAGCTTGTATTTTCATTTAAAAGAGTATAAAGAGGAGGTTTTCTGATTTCTCCTGAAGTAAGAATTTCAGGTTTGTGTCTGAAAACATCTTGGTACTTAGCCCCACGAACTCAAACTCTACAACAGGATAAAATGAAGAGTGACTTCAGGACCATGCTGAAGCATATTGTGTTAATCCATTCCATATTAAAAGGAAGTTCTTTACCAGATTTACCTGGAACAGTTCCAGAAGTTATGATTCCCAGGCATCAGTCTTGTCTTTCTGATTAAAGTAACTCCAATCAGACTAGCAATGGGACAGCCGACCCTGGCCTGTGGATGGACTGTTAAATTATGCTGTCGTTCAGCAGAGCCATCTGTGGGGTTTTTTTTGCATCTCCAGCCATGGTGATTTAAATGGGCAGTTTAGTGAAACATTCTGCAGCGTGGGAACACAATACTCCACTGCAGTGGTGAGACTAAACTGTGGTTCGTGGCCCCTTTGGAGATAAATTGTAGTTTTCTCTTTTACGAGACAATGCAGACTGCAGGGATTCAGGGTTGGTAGCCCGTGTGGCTCGTTGGAGCGCTCAGGCCTTTTGTTCCCTGAGCAAAGTAGGGACTCTTTCTTCCACCCCCAGTTGGAAACACAAACCAGCCAGTATTTATTTACCCAAAAACCCCTAGAACTTGATCTTGATGACCCTTACAGTACGTTGTGTGCATATTTGCAGATGCCTTTCTATGAGGTACTCTGAAAAGAAACTTGTATAGGCCCCAAACCTCCCCCTCTCCGAGCCCTGCCCCAGGATTGCAGTGCCAATGTGCACATGACATTCATTTCTGGGTTCTGTCTTGATTGGAGTCTGAATCCAATCTTGCTAATAGTCCTCCAGTTCAAATTATATTGAAAACAGATGCTTCCAAATCAGGGTGAGGAGCTTATAGGAATCTAGTCAAGTATATAGTGTTAGTTGAAAATGTATGAAGTATTTGTAATCAAGAGAAAACAAAAGCAGACCTCCTGCTTTGAGAAGCCCTGAAGGTAAGGAAGTCAATGCTTTTAAAAAGAGAGCTTCATTACTGTCTCTTGCCAAGCAAGAAAATAAAACAAAAACTAACAAACTGATATGTCATGTTAGACCAGAAAACGAAGAACAGGATCACCTGGGTTTTGGAAGACAGAGGAATTAAACTGAAAAGTCACAATTGCTAAGAGGGAGGTGTTTCATAATTGATCGTTTGTGTAACAGTCTCTGCTTTGAGGAGTGGTTGCAGGAATTGCCTCATTCTAGTAGACTTTATTCCTGATAGTGTCCAGAGTTTCATTAGGTGGAAAATAAACTCTCATTTCTCAAGGTCCAAGCCAGGATTAAGAGTTCACTTACTCTGTGTCTGCTGCAGTATTCTTTTGCTTCCATCTGACACGGCTGGCGTTGACTATTTTTAGAAACAAATGGACTCCTGATCATAGCTGCAACAGCAGCTCCAGCGTTACTTAGTGCAGGATTACACTGGAGTTGTTTCAGCTCAGTTTAACAGAATAACACCGTCATCCTGTTTCCTTGGTGTCCACAGTTAAAGTTATTTGGTTGCACAATAAGCTGGTTATTTTCGATAAATAATGGAAGCATCCAATTGTTTGTGAAGTAGGAATTGTCCTCTTTTCATTTTAAGAGGAGTTTCAGAGCATTACACATCTGAGTTATAAATTGGACACGATTTTCTTTTCCAGTAAATGTTTCCTTCCAACTACAGCTTTGCAGTGGAAGGTGGTTGGAGTTTCTCAAGCAACCACAAAGCACAGGGTTTAAATGGGCCTGACAGGGCGCCCGGGCAGTCAGAGACACTTAGTCTGGGTTTGCCTACTGTCGGGTTTCATGGTGGACCTTAGAGCTTTTTTTTTTAATGCATGATTACTTCATGTTTCACTCGTACACAAGGATGCCGTACTACATACTTTAAAATCAGCTGATGAGCAGTTATGCCCTTAGACTGGTAGCACCAGCCATCACTAAGTTTCTGAGACTGAATCTAGTACAAGTTTTTCCAGAAAACTTTGTCCTTTTCTGTGAGTCTGCTACCCTCTTTCACCCTGTTCCTTCCTCCCCTGCTCCCCCCAAAACCAAACAACTCTGCTTTGTGTTTAGTGCAGACAAAGCCTTTTACCAAGATTTTTGCCTTTTTTTTTTATTATTTTTTATTTGACATCACCCTATTGTCAGAGAACTGTGTTCAGATCCTCCGCATGTACTTCTTTTCATTAAGCAGAGCCCGGTTGTTACTAGGTGGCCAAAGTATATTCAGCAAGAGCCAAGCTGTTGTACACAGACTCTTCTCTTGCACCTTTTGTGATTTGCAGGGCAACCACTTGGAATCCATTATATACTTCTACAAAACATCACGCTTTGTAATTTAATTACACTGTGCAGAGAATATAAGTCTGACTTGACAATTCAGCCCGGAGAGTTTCCCAGCCAAACATACCACTTCTCTGCGCTCCTGTAAATACCAGCTTTTGTCTCAAAACTGTTTCATTTTTTGTCATTACGTTGTTTAAATCAAGGAAACGAATTTGATACACTAGCTCAGTGGCTGTCCTGAACTTTACTCTGAGAAGTCAGTTTGGTTGTCTCCTCCACTTTGGGCTGTCTGCATGCTTAGGTCTTAAAAAGTTTCCCCCAGAAAGTCAGACTTGAGCAGCAAGTTAGTTTCTGTATTAAGTAGTCTTAGCGGTTTAGCATTTATTTTAAACATATGAGCAGCTGAGTACGTATGCTACAAAACTTATTCTGGAAATACTGTTTGATAAGCTCCCCGTAACTTGTGTTTATTCCTCCTTAAAAGTTCTGTTGCTGTTGCCAGCTTGGTGGCTGAGAGTCCCAAGCCCACAGTGTGATTTCAGCAACTTTGATTCCCAGTTCAGTGTCTTTTTCCACCAGTGGAACTGTTAAGACTCGGGGAGGTGCTCAGCTGCAAGTATAGCAAGGCCTATAAAAAAGAAAAAGGCAGGAAATTTAAGTGGTAGGTATATATGCCATAAAACTAATTTGCTAAGCAATAAGAAGAAAGCATTCCCCACATAATTCTGTAGAAATACTAAAAACGGAGCACTGACCTGCTGTCTCTGAAGGAAATCCTGTCTAGTCTTTAGTTGGTTGGCCTCAGAGGTGGGACGCTGGAAGGCTTTGGGAAGGTGGGATAATTCTTGGGGCTCTGCCTAGGATGTAGAGAATTTCCTCTCCATTCATCCAGGCCTCCCAGAAAGCTGCTTTTTTTTTTTCCTCCCCTCCTTACTTTTATAAGAAATCACGTACATCAAACTTCTCACAACTATTGTCTGCCAGCCAAGTTATTTTAACTGATCTAAAGTGTTTCTGGTAGAATTCTATATGTCAGATTTCCTCCCAGAGAAATGATTTCATTTTTAAATGGGGTTTTACATCTAACAGTAGCGGTGATTTGTGAAACCTGGACTTCTAAGAGTGTACTTTGGACTTTGTACAAGGTACCTGGCTGTACTCATGGCCACTTGTTTCTACACCACGTACCTTTAAAACTGCTTTCACGCAGATCCTCGTGTTAGAGGCTCCCTACTTGATTTACACCTGCTTCCACCCATCTGATGTCCTTCTTAAAACTTTCTTCCTTGAAGTTAGATAGCAAGTAATGCTGGGTTTAGCATGGTCTGCTGCTGAAATCACTCCCTCTTTTAGGAAAATTAAAAAAAAGTTCCCAAAGTGAGCAGAAAAACAATAGGAGACCCAAACCCTGCCGTACAGAGGGGATTTGCTCTTTGCTGGCTGGTGGTGGCTTGGCTTTGTGAAGACAGTTGCTGCTTTCCATCGCAAGTCATTTCCATCTCGATGTACTGTGCTTAGAAAATCTTTATGCTGTGAGGTGCTGTGTGTGTTTCTTAGCCTGGAATAGAAAAGAATACTTAAGGGAAGGGCATAGCTGGATAGGTCTGTATGAGATCTTCATGTCTTAAAATGGTATCTCTATCAGAAAACAAAGTCTTTTGTAACAAGTTCGGTACTCAAGCCTAAAACTCCCCAACTATCTAGCAAAAATTCTGAAGAGTAAGAAATCTCTCCTATCAGTTATAGATGCACACCCCTGATTTATTTATTTATTTATTTATTTAAAGGCTGTCTATGCTCTAAGTCAATAATTTTGTTTGAGAGCTGGAACCATCAAGAAAAAGGATGAGTTTGTTAATTCTTTTTAGATTGGCAGTATTTCCAATGGTCTATTTGACAACAGAAATAAATAATTACGTCCAATTGCACAATTCTGTGTTGAAAACAGCATTAAATATCGAGTCATAGCGTTGTCTGCGTGCCAGTGCCTGTAAATATCGAACCGCCTAGAATTTTGCAGGAAATGAGAATTTTGGTTTCTGATCAGGCCCTGCTGATCTATTTCTAAAAGTTTTGAGTAACTTCCCCTCCTCCCCAGCATCCCCCCTCAGCCTGGCCCCGCAGTATTTAGTATTTAGAGGCTGGAGTAGTACAGGGCAATATGTTGGATTCCACACTGTTCCTTATGCTGCTGCTAACGAATTTCACACTTAGGACCCTTGCAAGCACGAGGATGAGGTAGTAAAGGAGATTTCATGTGTATTTGAGCCATATAACTAAGGGGATCTGAAGTTTTGGGATAGAATTTTTCTGTATGTTCCCTTTTCTAGTGTTGCACGTAAAATATGATTAAACTTTTTGCTGTAAAGTAGTGCTGAAAATGAGCGTTAAGTTGGTTTTGGAAAAGGTCATATGCTAATGTAGAAAATTCCTCAGTTGGGATTAAATAAATGGATAATACTTACACTACAGTACATGAATTAGATACAGCAAGTTTTAAGCTTTCCTCTGCGGACTGTGGTATTCAGAGTCAGTGCCAGAACGAAATGGATGGCTGCTTTTATTCTGTACAGCTTATTTTGGTTTTAACTGAAAGCAAGTGCTGCAATGCTACCTCTGTATCACAGTTAATTACTTCCTTACCCCGAAAATACCAGGTGACTGTGCAGTTTGTCCTGTATGGGCAGCACAGGGGCCGGCGGGCTGGGCTGGTAGCGCTGGAAGTGGAGCCCTTGCTGGTGAACGAGGAGCCTGCCTAGTGTCGGGCTGGGTTCCGCTCCGCGTTTGGTTGGATTTTGCTCCTGGATGACTTTGACAAACAGTTAAGATTGCAGTTGCTTAGGGACCACATTTATTACTTACTTTTTATTATTTATTTTGTCATTAATTTGTCATTACTTACTTGCGAATGACATGCCAATAATAAAATATTTAATATTTACTGTATTGTTTCAGGATAGATACAATTTTCCCCCCTATTTTTTTCCCCTAATTTTAGCTGTTTCTCCCCAAAGTATGATACTGAGTCACAGCAGTAGGCGCTGTAGAATTATTTATTTGCCATCATGCTACAGTGCATACCGTGGGATGACTATTTATTTTTAGATGAACACGTATATCTAGTTAACCATAGAGTGACTGGTTTAAAAACAGAGGATGAGATCACCCCGTGCCTTGAGCCCAGCCTGGAGTCACAGGCTGGTCAGTCCAGTTGCATTGAATGGAAAAGATTTGGCCTTTTTTATTCATACTCAATTTTGTGTGCATCAGAGGGAAAAACATCCGATATTTAAGTAACTTCAGTGCAGAGGATCCATTATTGATGCAAAAGCAGAAGCCTGGTGTAAGTTGGTGGGAGCCTCACGTACAGCTCATCGCAGAGTATCGCTCTGCATTTTATTTTTAAGAGTTAAAGCATTTATACATCAATACCTGTGTGTTCCAAGGATTATAATTGCTGTATGTCATCATATACCCCATAGAATGGTTTTGTACAACATGCGTTTTCTTTGCAAGCTTCTGTTTTAGATAAGTACCACAGAGAAAAAAAAACAGAGCAGCTAAGGAGACTGTACCTTGCAATTGCGGATTTTTTGCAGTGCTGTGTTGTGTTTGAAGAAAACTTTAATAAAGTTACCTCAACGAATAAACTTTTTGTTAATACTTCATTGAGTACAATGACTGACTCTTCAATAAATAAGTTTGTGAGCAAGAGGGCTGTTCTTGTAAAAAGGTCAATATGAGCATTTTATATATTTGTGGAGTTATCATGGGGCTCCTTCCTTTTGATTTCAGGTAGCTGTGAAAAGGACATGGTTAAAGTTTTGTTTGTAAATAAGAAAAAACTAAGTAAAAACAAATAAATTGAAACTAATAATAATATTCTTTTAAAATAATAAACTAATGAGTTCAATTGATCTTATCTAAACTGCTGCAACAAGTGCACACTAAAAATGAAGCATCTTTCTCTCTGAGCTTGTACAGATCTTCACGTGCCACCGATAAAGCCCCATGGAACAGGGTTGGGGTGGTTTTGGAGGGGTGGGGGGCAGCCTCATCCCCTGAAAATTTCATTTCAGCTTCTGTTGCAGCAGGAACTTGCATGAGTAACCCCTTTCCGTGTTCTTGTTTGCGGTGAATCGGGTCCCGTCAGGTGACGACCGCCCGGGAGATGGTGGTTGGGTGTCGGTGGCACAAGTGGGATAAGCCCATCCCAGCGGCTCCGGGTCCCGATGGCTCCCGGTCCTGTGCTCCCCCAAAAGCACGGCTTGGCACTCCCTGCGGTGGCAGCGCCCCGATAGCCAAGTAAAAGGGATTTGCTGAGTCATCTTGTGAAAAGCCAAGAACTTTTGCAACGTTTTAGAGCTCTGCCAGACGCCCGGGGGTCAGGCGAGATCCACCCCAGTGAGGCCGGTTACTTTATTAGTCTCAGTGTGTGCTTGGGGCGAACGTGTTTGCCCTGATTTCTGCAGCAAGCAGAGGGTATTAGAAGTTAACCTTTTCAGTACATAAATTAAAATGCAATTTGTCGTACTCACGGATTTATATGCTGTACACATGAGATTATCAAACTCTTGCCTGGCTGGTGATTGAAACCATGACTTGTTACTTTTTAATGCAGTTAGAATTTGTTCTTACATCATCTCTTCAAAGATTATTTCCCCTTTTATTGCTAGATGTAATCCTGTTTTGGGATGTATTTTATCCCCATTTCATACTGCTGTTTGTTAGAACAGCCAAATATGGGGTATATAAAGTTGCTGTGATTTAATTTGAGACTTTTAATGGAAAATAATTTCACTTTTAAAATATGAAGCAATGATAGTTATTTATTGACAGTTCATATATAAGTAATATTTAGTATATGGGTTAAGTGAATACTTACACTTGAGAAAATGTTATTTCCAATTAACTATTTGACTGTGAGAGCTGATCAGCTACATAGGGCTGTCCCTGCTGTTCCCTATCGCCTGTTTGGGTGTAAGGCCTTGGTCATCCCTTTGCTCAGCCCATCGTTATTTTCTCAGAACCAGACCTGTGTCAGAAAGAGAGGGTAGAGCCATGCCCAGATATACCAGGCTGGAGACTAAAGGGCAGATCCTGACCACCTCTTTGTTAATCTCAGACAGGAAAACACAGCATGTAGCTGCTATCACAGCTACTTTGTTGGAAAGCAAAGTCTCTTAATCTTCTCGCTTTATGCTACTAATTCTTCCCTCGTGCTGCGTGTAATCCAAGATTAGCAGCATTGTCTTCTAATTTTATTTTTTAAACTATCACGGAAATCTCATTAACTAGAGGGAACTTCTAAAATGTCTTCAGGGATTTATTTTTAAACAAATTAATCAAATAATTTAGCTAACATAGTTCTCCATTGTCCACAGAAGATTCTTCCAGGAATGGACTCCTGGCTGTTACACATCAGTTTCGATCACTTGTTCCAATAAGAAAAATATGTACTTAATTCTCCACTTCTGGCTGTCTCTTGGAATTTAATTTTTTTCTAAATTCATGCTTGTATTCTCACTGAAAAAATGTGTTATTAGTCTAAAGGAAAGAAAGTTGGTTCATCCAGTAAGAAGTATGGAGCACAAACTTCCACTGTTGGCTGCTCCAGGATCTCCTTCCCTCTGTTTCCTCCCAACTAGATTTAAAGGCCTGCAGCATCTTGTGGAAGCAACAAAAGACACTCCCGCAAGGTTTTTAGTACAATGGTGTTGAGAGAGGGTTTGTTTACAGCTGTGCCAAAAGTACAACAAGAAAACCAAGCTGCTTTTCAGGTTCAAAGAGCAGGAGCCAACGCCATGTCTCTCTTTGCCATCAGTGCTATGACTAAACCCGTGCAAGGTCGCTGCTTTATCTGTAGATACAAAAATCTCGGACAAGACTATCCAAGACTGGGCAACAGCCACCTTGTTATAATTACTCCATCGCCATTTGCTTACTGATTCCTCTGTAACCTCAGAGATGCAAGAGAAAACCATTGTTTCTTACAGTAGCAGTTATTAGGGATATGAAATAGCATTTTCCTAACTGAACAATGTTTGTGCTGGAGAAAAATGGCAGCTGTGCCTTCTGCCGCTTGCTTTGTTGCTGCCTCTTTGCGTGACCTAACACATCCGTGATGTTTTAAGCTCATGGATGTTTAGCTTAAGAGTTAAACGTCTGTGCGGCACCACGTGTAAGAAGCTGGAGGTTAAGTTAATCAAAGCTTTAACAGAGGGAACCCTAAGAAACTGTCACCCACATACAGGGCTTGGGTCCCTTCAAATAACATTTATTAGTACTCAGGTAACAATACAAAGACGACTTAATGGATTAGCAAGGAAAAGACATGGAAAACACTTGGGCCAAGGGCTGCAGTGGCCTGATGGCACCACACCAAGCCAGGGCATCGCCGGTCCACACACACCGTGCCCGCTGTGCCTGCTTCCCAAAGCCAGCCCAGGCAAGTCCCCCAGCAGCACAAACACTCCCCCTGGTTTCCTAGCAGCAGAAGACTGGGAAATTAATGCTCTGCACATGAAGGACATCAGTCCTGGGGGTAAGGGTGGGTAAGGCTGCTGGTCCCTGCGAGCAGGGGAGCAGAGCACAGAGGAACGAGGCACCGCGTGGCCATGGGAAGCAACAAGGATGTGCCTGGAGATGCCTTTGCAGCACAACACTTCCTCCAGCGGGGCTGGATCTGGCCCCTGAAAGCCCCTCAGTACTGGGCTGCTCCAGCTTCTCCTCCAAATCCCAGTTCATGAGCATTTCCCAGCCATTCTTCTGGCAGTCGGGGGTTAATGGGCCCCATCACCCCCAGGAGAGGTAAAGCCAACCACTGCTGTGGTGGATTTTAAGGAAATTTTAACAGTGGTAGGAACGATTTATAAATATTAATACCTTGTAGTACTCTGGTGTCTGTCTGCGTGGCTGCTTGCTAGATGCTGCTGAAAATATATAGTATGGAGACAGGGCATTGATTCATATCGTGATGAGGAGGGTCACCGTAATGTGCTCCAAACAGCTTTTAAATGATGACTGTGGAGGAATTAAGACCAGTTTAATCCGACTAAATAATACTCCTAATGATAAACCATTAAAATCAAGTTGACTTTTAGATTCTAGCAATTGTATCAGACAAGGTGATTACACTCAACATCAGTATTGATAATCATTAAAATAGATTAAACTATCGACTGAGAAATAAGAAACACTGGTTGACTCTGGCAGAGTGCTCGTTTGGCTTTACAGCAGTGCCCTTCCTGCTCCCTGAAACTTCTCACTGCTACGTGGAGATTCAGGCAGGTACCAGCTACTGTTCTTCATGAGCATCACGTGCCTTCAAATTAGCACCTATTGTAACAGCACATTTTATCTTTAAATGTCTTTGGAGGACGGGTTGCAGGCTTCAGGAAGAAAGCATCATTTTGTCTGACTTAATAGTGGGCCACAGGCTTGTACCCGCTCCTGCTTGGAGCCCAAGCCACTGGCCAGCTGAAGGATGTCTTCCAGGGTCTCAACACACCCAGAGAGAATGGTCCTCCCCGGGAAATGAGCCTTTATTTCTCAGCACAACCTCAGTGACTCTGCATTTCCTTCAGCAGCAGCCTGAACTTTCTCCTCTTAAAAGAAGTTCTTGTAGACATGTCCCGAAGTGCCTTGTACATCAAACGACTCAGTTCTTCTGACAAAGCTGAACAAATGGAGCTGCCTGAGCTACTGACTGAGTAAAAAAGCCTCAGCGCCTGAGGTGGAGCGTAGACGGACCCAAGGTAGCCCTAAACCCGCCCGCCCATGGGCCAGGCATCTCATGCGGACTAGCACCCTCTCCTTAGGGGACCCTGGCTCAGCAGGAGGTGGGACACTGAGCTGAAACTGGTGCAAGTTCAGGGAAGGCTGGTGCCTCCCCCAGCCACCATGGCCCGTGGGGCAGAGCACCTGGTGTGGACGGTGGTGGGGGAAGGCTGGAGCCGAGTGGTTGGGCAGGGTGGCACAGTCCTCCGCAGCCCCTCTGCTCCAGGACAGTCCCCTAGAACCAAGGTCATGGCATCTACAGCTAAACCAGAGACTTTTGCAGGCCCAGTAGTAAGTGAAGATAATAAGAAGGACCAGAAGAAGCCAAGGAAGGGGGATGTGATGCTGGGGGAGAGGAGAGGGAGGGGTGTGTGAAGAGGAGGAGAAACCACCTAGTCAGAATTGATCTTTTTTTGCCATAGGCAGCACCTGCTGCCTGATGGATTGGCCATAACACGGGAGCTTGATGTTAAAAATATCCTCCATATCAACAAGTGAAGGTATTTTGCAAGTGGGGAGAATGGAGGATGCGGAAGAGCTCTTGGGCACGTTGGAGGAGAAATTGCTCAGTGTTCAAAATGGCTTCTTGGAAATACAGTGTCCTGCTCCAGAGCTCTCTGTGAGCAGCCTTTAGGTCGGTACTTTACCCTCTGCCCTTTGCTGTAACGCAGTCTGGCCGTGATCGGGGTGCTCTGGTGAAGTGTGGCTGCTGGTTTGCTACAGGGATATTGAACACTCCCCTGTCTGTGCCTTCAATTGCAAAGGGCTTTTTAAAATTGATTACTGGTCTGGCTCAAGTTATTGTATGATCCTGTAAATATAGAGAGAAGATGGGCATTTTATGATGTCTGACTTCCCTACAATATTTTTTTATTAAGTAAACTGTAATGGAAATATTGGGTTTTCATTTCTTGCTTGCTTCTTTTCCAACAATTGCCAGTAAATCAAAGTTGCAAAAAGCCATCTCTCCCTCTGCGCTGGCAGAGCTAACAGCAGGCTGGTGGTCACTTTTTTTGGAAATGAGACCGCCTTATTTCTAGGCACTCAGCAGACTTCAGTGCTGATGTATTGACACTTACGGCTTTCAGATCAAGGAAATAGTGGAGGATAGCATTTCCAGCAGAGAAATGCCCATATTTTAAAATAAGGACTGCCAGCTGTAGTTACGCCAATTCGCTGAGATACAAAAGTGCCACGCTTAGAAAGCAAGCAAGTATTTCTTCCCCTCTTCTTCCAGCATCTCTGTTTGTTTGTGTGTCTCCATACAGCATGTCAGGCATGTTGGATAGTAGAGAAACCCCCTGCAAGCCACTAGCCACGGGGCTGGGCTCTGGGCACCTCTCCCATCACACATCTAAGGGCCGTTTTTGATTTTTGTAGCACGGGCCCATTTGAGTTGGCCCTGGACAAATGTATGGAGTTGATGATGTCTAAGCACATCTATGATGATTAATTTGGAGATGAGTCCTGCAGTAGAGCCTCGTGTCTCAGCGCTCTCCCTGGGTTGCAAGCAAGCAAAAACTCATATAGAAGGAATGTTTAAATGCTGAACATAGAAATTTTTTCTGCATTTATGTGTCTGGTTTTTAAAGTATGAAAGCTGGAAGCTCTCTACAAGTCCTAGGGTGCTGCCGTCCTCTCTTGTATATATATTTATAGTGAATAAGCAAGGAATGTTTGCTGTAGGATGAAATGGTAAGGGGCTGTTGAATTGCCAGCAGCTGCAGGGGCAGAGCTGCTGCCCAGCTGTGAGCCCGACCTCGCTCCGCTCAGTCAGACCACAGCACCGCTTCACAACTGGTTGAGTTTGTTGAACCAGAGCTGTAGCAAAAGCACTTCCTTCCACTTTTATCTTTGCTTATTGTTTTGTTCCTAAATATTAAGATTGTTTGACTGATCAGCCTCATGCCTGCATGCAGAGCCCAGCACAGGCTGTGCGTTCCCATCCCTCCCCTGTGCTGCGATGCCGGGCTGAGCTGCACCCCTGTGAAACCTCCTTTTAAACCTTTCTGGTGTCATATGCTTAAAACCAGAAAGAAGCCGGCCCTGGGTTTATTTAAGGATACACGTGCATGGCGACTCCCCCTCACGCCGGGGAGTTGGTCCCCGAGGCCGCGCACCCGTTTCATCGGGCTGACCTGGTTGGGCTGGTTGTGTGCTGGCCTTGTCCTTCAAACACCCTCGGATGGACCCTTCAACACCGGGGCTTCACTGCAGAAGAGGCGCCGCTCTCCAGCACGTCCGCTTCCATTTGGTAGCGTCTGAGCACAACCGCAGGGTGACTGCTTCCTCCTCGGCCGATCCTCGGCGCTCTGCTCCTCTTTCACACATCTCCTTCATCAACTTCTCCCTCCTTGCTGCGTCAGGCCAGGGGACATGGTTCCTCGAGCGGGTGGTAACGGTTGTGCCGTGGCAGAGGGCCGGGAGCCCCACGGCTGGCCGGGACATCTCTGCCGGCTCTGCAGGAGGAAACTGCGAGCCCACGGCCCCAACCCAGCCGGAGCCGTTCCCACCAGATGGAGCAGTTGTTGTTCTGGAGCTGCCGAGCCAGGAAACCCCAAACCCTGCGGGGCCCCCGGGGCTGCATCCCCCGGCCCCGAGGAGGGACCCGGCAGTGCATCCTCACAAAGTGCCCTGCAAGCTCTGCGGCTGGTCTCATCTTTCAACCCAGGGTGTAAATCTGGAACAAAAGTCACAGAGCCGTGCAAGCCGAGCTGAAGCACTGCCTCTGAGTTGATCCTTTGCTTTGCTTTTTGGCAACTCCTCTCTTTTTGAGCATGCCCAAGCCTCTGCCCATGTTTTTTCCTAACTTTGCCATTTGTCAGACACAGGGGACTGGTGCTTTTGTAGCCAACTGTCTCTTTTCACCTGCTTTGGCCAAAATGCCAAACAGGTGCTTAAAAATCATGCGACACTTAAAAGTCAAACGTGGCCCAGCTGCAGATCCGGGTGGGCCTTTCCCGGGTGCGAGCCACGGGCTGACCGAGGGGCCCGGATCTGCGTCAGCCCCGGTTGTGCTTCAGTTCCACAAGTGCCACCGACACCGTGGCGTGGGTGAGGTGCACCCGTGTGGGGCTGTGGCTGGTATTTGATCTGGAGGGTGCGTTCCCCAGGCTCTGGACGGGAGAGGGGTGTTGCTGGGCTGAGTGGGGACCCCCAGCAGTGGGTTGCCCATGGTGCAGAGCCTGGGATGCTCAGTCAAGAGCCTGCTCATGCACCAGGGATGCGCCAGGGCCTGGAAAAACACGAGCACTGAGTTTACCCATCTAATCTGCATTTTGCCCTGAATTCCATCCCGTGCCCTTGCTCCGCGTGGATCTGACACCTGCCCTGTGAAGGAAAGCAGGGGGTTTTCCCCCAACCCTGGCAGCAGAGAGGTGCTGCTCCCCAGGAGAACAACCCATGATGTTGGCCCCACACATATCACTGAGTGGTACCTTCATGTGCTGCTGCAGTGGGAGTAGGAAACCTGTTCAAATTGCCCACCTTTGGGCTTCTTGACTTTGTTTTGCTATAGCTTTAAAAAAATTGTTCCCAACCCATCTGGCCTTCTTGCAAGGGTTGCATATTGCCATGGACTGGCAGTGCCTTCTTCCTGCAGGCAGGTACCTTCACAATAATCAGGCTCAAGTTTTTCACCTGATCTACTGGAGATGAAACTTGGGCTCCAGGTATCCCTAAAAGCTGGAAGGCTCAGCTGCAGCTCCAGGTGTTGCAGTTCAGAACTGGCTCTGCGCTGGTGAAATGTAAAGTTATGATTTATTATTGCATACAGCGTAATTCATTTTTATATTGAAAGTAATATTATGTTATATAATCAAATCTCATTTGTTATTTATTGCATTCTCGCCCTGCACAGATGTGGACACTTCACCCTCTCTCCTGGTGGATAATGTCCTTCGTGCTTTTGCTGGTGGGGCTGTGGGGACCCTGCCCGGGAGCCGGAGGGATGGGATGGGGTAAAATCTCTCCAAAGGAAACCAACATCTTTTGCCCATTTGTGCATCTAAAACTGCAGTAACTTCTGCAAAGTGTGACCCCAGAGCAGCTGAGCTGGCTGGCAGTGGGACAGGAGCCATGGCTTGTCCTGGGAGATGTGTCTTCAGCCAAACATTTGCAATAAAACACTTGGATGTCACACTGCTGCTGCTGCTGCTACAAAAGACCCCCACAAAAGGATGCTGTTGGCCCCAAACCCCCACACATTTCTTGTGCATGTAACTCTCCCAGGCCTGGTTTTTTTTTTTCTGGTGCTGCCATGGGAGTGTCACAGCAGGCAGGGCAGGCAGGCCTAGGCACGCACAGATTCCTACCGTGCTGCCTGGGCACCAAAATACAGACCTAGGTGCTGCTAAAGCACAAATCCTGCTGCTCAGTTCATCAACAACCTGCAGCACGAGCGCTTTCATCGGCCACGGCGAGCCAAGACCGTGCTCTGCCGGCGCCTGCCGCCCAAAGAGCGGGGTCCAGCCGTGCCCCGTGTAAAACCCACGTCTCACCGAGAGAAAGTGAGATATTTTTTGGATGCAAGTCATGCTGCATTGAGCCCAGATCGCTGATGTGTGCCCCTGCTCCATATTGTACACCGTGTCTGGCTTAATTTAGAAACAGCGTGAGCTAAAGGGGCTTGGAAGGGGTCTGCATTGCACCAAGGTCTACAGGTCTTCAGTGCCAACCCCAATTGCTGCACACACAGAGCCTTTAGTTTAGAACAGATTATAATATATATATCCCAGATGTATTAAGCTTTAGAGCATGTCTTTTCTCCTAATCTTCCCTGTGCCAACACGTATCAGTTCACTCTCCCTACCGACAACAGACAAATTATTTTAGTGGTGCTTTGGAACGCAATGTAACCGACAACAGATATAACGCAATCCTGGCGGCTACCACCGCTGCGTGAAGATGCCCCAAGCACAGAGCTGGAGACAGGTTTTATTTTAAGCCCTCTTTATTCAATATTTCATTTTATACTTAAAAATGGGCATATGATGGGGACATATTAGATGTTGATCTTCTTGCTCAACTATCTGCTAATGTGATTTTTGGTATCGCATTATGAGGAAACTCTGAATTCTTTTATCTTTATGTAAAAGTGCTGCCACAAATCCAAACAAGTTTTCAGTGTGATGAGACCCTTAAAAAGAGGGATTTTTTTGTTGTTGTTGTTACTGATGCCTTCTGAAAGGGATACCCTTAAGATACAGGAAGAGCTATAGCTGCCGGTGTTCTGAATTGCTCTGACAGCTTATACTGCAAAGGGAGCCTTGACAGTGATGGATAACCTCTGCAACTTCTCAGCAGCGGGTTTGGTTTGTCCTGCTTTTGCTTTGTGTTTGTGTCAGGTTTTTCACATGGGGCTACGCTCAGCCTTTATACGCTTGCTGCCTGGCTCCCTCCTCCCCGCCATGGGCAGGGCAGGCAGCGTGGGCAGCACAGGCAGCACACGGGCAGGGCGGCTGCTGGAGGGGTGTGTTTTCCCTGCAGCCTCCCAGCAGCCCCAAAGCTCCTGGGCAGCACCCCTGAAACGGCACGGGAAAGCACCAAGACACCCCGGCCGGGCAAGGTTTTGCTCTCACAAATGATTTGGGGTAAAAGAAATCTGGGAGCTCACAGCGTAGGAGTTATTTGTCAACAAGTCAATGTGTGTGTCAGAACAAACTGCTTGCAAATGATGCCGGGAGTAGCAAAATCTTTCAGGAGCAGGTTGCTCGTAGGCAAACACCTCGAGGTAAAGAGCAGACCTTGCCAAGACATCCCTTGCACTCCATATCTGATACTGCAGGGCTTTCCACCATCTCTTGTCCATAACTTTTTGTCACTGTTTATGTTGTTCGGTTTTGCTTGGAACATTTTAATAAAATCACTGCTTTAACATAGAAGGACTTTTCTGGACAGCTTAGTACTGCTTGTATAGACTCATTGATTTCAATAAGGTGATCTTGTGGTAGCAAAGAAATGAGTGTGCACTTGGGAGTGAGGATTTAAGGGAGTTGTTTTGTTGTGTTTGAGGTCTTGGAGAGGAGACAAGTGAGTGCTTTGGCCATATTGCCCAAGTAATAAAACGTTTATAGACATGGGAAATGGCCCATGAGACTTTGTAAAATCTTCTTCACTTAAAAGGAATTGGCTAGGCAGTAGCTTTAAAAAGGAAAGAAGAAAAAGATGTGGGAAGAGGATTGATGGAAAGTGGAGTGAAGGCACTGAGAAAGAAGGTTTGAGGTTATCCTTGAGGTTGTCCTTGAGGCTGTTACCCTCAGTCCCTCGTGGGCTCTGGGGCAGGAGCCATCCCTCGCCCGCACGGAGCCAGCAGCACAGGGCAGCCCCTGGGCCATGCTGGAGAGGACACGCACAAGCTGTGGTTCACCCCAAAGGGTTTGAGCATCCTCTGTTACAGATGTGGTAATTAATGCTGTTGTGGTTCGTTACCGTGAGCTCTCTCCTACTCCTGCACTTGCAAGGTGGCACATTCCTACTTAGCGCCTGCGGACACAACAAGGCTTCCTTTCACCCAACTTAGCATTAATAATGAAACGTTGGCAAATTTTCAAAAAATTTAATATCTGAGAAATTTCTGCCTCTTGCTGCTCTCCATTGGTGAAGAAAGGAAGTGGGGACCATGGTGGGCTGAGCTGAGCTGGCTGGAGGGGACCCCCCCAACTCTTCCTCATCCTGTGATCAGGGTACTCGGGATCACCTTCCAGTGAGCAACGGAGTCATCAGGAAAATGACTGCCAATGCCAGTTCTTTGGGGGTGTCCCATGAAGGCCAGGTATCTCAGTGCAAGCCCACCTCTAATTAATAGCAGTATTTGTTTAAACAGATCAATGTCTGTCCTTGACCTCAATGCACAATTTAAGCTATTACCGTATCACTAAATATGAAATGAACTATAATACATTTGAGAGGCAAACCACTTATATCGAACCCGGTAATACAGATGAGAATCTTTTATTACATCCAATGAAAGCTGTGTGGTTATATTTAAATACTCCAACTGCTAAAGGCTGCAATGAAAGGCTTTTCCACAGCTAATTTACCGAGGAGCGTTGTGGAGGCTAACCCAGGCCTCCAGCACACATCATCTCTCCCAAGAAAAAATTGTGTTGGAGTGAGGGAGCTCTGCTACTTGTAATTAAAATAGTTCACTTAATGTATGCTGAAAATAGTTCTCACAGTAAATGCACAGAGCTACAAAATGAGGGGAAAACTCAGAGTGAGGTATAAGATACACTGAAGATTTGCATTCGTGGCTCGGGGTCTGCTGGTTGTGTCACTGTGGCCTTCGCAGGGGGCAGGGGATGAGCCCTGGGAAAAATAAGCAGCAAACAGAACAGGGAATGCTACCTCAGCGCTCCTCAAACCCAGTGCAATCAGGATTAAGAGATTGTCTCCAACAGAAGCGACGATTGAGGAGCTGTGATAACTAACTGAAGGCTTGGCCTCCGGAATGTACTTCTAATTAGCGGCAAGTTTAAAAGTCTCCTCTAGCACATGGGTAAGCAGAATCTTGGAGTAATATAGAGGCTGTCAATGATGCTTTTATGTTCAAAAAAGCCTGTATTGCGCTCTGGGTCAATGAGAAGCTGTGAGAGGTGAGGACTGTTCAATACTCATGGCCTAAGATCTGCAGAAATCTCCATAATATAGAAATGGATTCTGCAGGGACAGGAATGCTAAAAGGCGGCATCACCACTTCGGGCGGTCGCTGGCGTGCTGCTCCGTGCACCATAAACATCACCATTAGAGGTGTACCTCTATACCTTTATACTTTCCTATGACACCCTTTCTAAGAACAAAAAAAAAGCTAAAAAATTACAAGAATTAGGAAAAGAAAGCAGTACTACTGGTACTGGTTTCCCCGTGCGCACGGCTGTGATTGTGTGTGGTTTCCTTAAATTGTTGGCAATTCTTCTGTGGGTCAGGCTTAGGTACCACACCATGCTGTAGCTTTCATGACTGCTAGATGCATTAGATTCATTTTATAAATTTGTTATAAATTTGGGGGGAAAAAACCAGGGCGCGGGGGCAGTTTTCCTCTCTGTGCAAACCATCTCTCCAGGAGCGCTCTCCTGGCTCTGGCTGCGGTGCAGAATGAGGGTTTTTCATTTACAGTCCCAAAGGTAAAGTTGTTAGTGAATGCTGATCATTCCTCTTTAGTCTAAATTAATTAAATGACACAGTATCTATTGTATGAAATAAATGGGGATCATTTTACATGGTATACTGTATACAGCGATTATAATGTGTGATCTTCCTAGAGAAATATGGGAAAACAATGTCCTTTGCTGGAACAGGCGCGGCATTCCCCTGCGCCGCGATACATCTCCTTGTTAAGCAGTAATGCAATATAATCCGCAGCGACTTAATAACTAACATGACAGATGTATAATCTAGAGTAATGTAAAACGTTGTCAGCACAAGATGCACGTGACTATCTTTCATCCGAAACATGTGTAAATCACCAGCCTTCCCGCACCCCCAGCAGCAAACAAAAGCTGCGCCCGTGCCGGTGGAAAGGCAGACGATCAGCACATGAACGCTGAAAAGCTGCTCGTGTTTTCAATCTGCGTTAAATAATTACGCAATCAGACCTCTGTTGATACCCGTACCCCAAATTAGTTTATTGTAAGTCTGGTCTGCTAAGGCTTCCATGTGGCTTGTAAGCTTCGCTGCCTCCTGACTGGCATCCTCCGAGTATTTCAGGAGAAAAGCCTTTACACCCGCCTCAGGAGCGCTCCAAATATGCATTAGTGCAAATTGCTTCATGTCACATTGCCATTTTCAGTAAAAAAAATTGCAGTGCAGTGATACACCGCTGTCAGCCCGAGGAGAGGGGTCGCAGCACGTGTCCATTCCCAGCATGAGCGATGGCTGCTGTTGGAACCGAAGTTTGTCTTAGGAGTCATCATCAAATCTTCAGAAAGTGTTGCTGAGGGAGAAGCATCAGCCAAAATTCATCATAAATCATTTTAAATAATAAGACCACAGTCAATAAAACACATGGAGGAGGAGGAGTTTTGGAAATTCCTTTGGAAAAGATCCAGCTCCTTTCAGGATCATCCTCCAAGATGTTTATAGCGCTGGTGAGCAGCCCTGGGGGTGAAGTGCCCAGTGATGTGCCCGGGACCTGGCTGCCCAGCCCCGCGCAGGATGCGGCCCCAGGGCATGGACCAAGGCTTCCCAGAGCCGGATGTGCAATGCGTGATATGGACACAGAAAACAACATTTAAATTTCTGTTTATTAAGTTTCGATTAGTCTGTGCTTAATTACCACAAAGGGACATCACAAAGCTGCTCTCACCCTTTCCCCTTCTGAATGTTTGCTTATATAAAACACCTCATATTAGGCAAGAAAAATTATAGGTTGTGTGAAACTATGCACATATTCCTTGTTTGTGTTATCTTCCACTGAGAAATTTTCTGTGATAGTGTCCTGGAAAGGAAAAACTATTCAATGTTTTTCAAAAACTAAAATAAACTAGAAATTTTGGGTCTTCAATACATTACATTTCCAGCATCTCTGAGAATCGTTGCTTCTCATGGTGCTGTTGGTGCTGCTGGCGGGGTACGGCGCTCCCTCGGTCCCTCCACATCTACAGCAGGAGCTTGGGGCTTGGATACTTGGGTTTTGCTCGGGGTGGAGGGTGCAGTTAGAAATGATTTAGGAGAGGGTTTACCTTTATTTTTGCCATTCCTCAGGAACACAGTGCTGTGGGCTCGGAGGGCCACAGCTGTAAATCTGTCAGATATATAATCGGCCATGAGACAAATGGTTTTGAGCATCTGGGTTCAGGATTGTCAAGTAACTTTGCTGATAAGGTTTTTTTCAAAATTTCTCAGCACTTGATTACGCACACTGCTGATATTTACTTTCAGGAAGAGCAAATAGTTTTTGTGTTTTCCAACCGCGCTAAACTTGGACTCCTGATACTTCATATAAGCCCTGTCCTAGCTGAGCTCTTTGCAATTGCCCTGAAGGAAAATGGAAATATGAAGGAAATATGGATAAAGGGAAATCAAACAGAGTACAAAGAAATGAAGAGCCAAATTTTAGGGGGAGATGAGCACTTCTGCACACAATGCTCCCACTCCTGTGCTCTCTGTGTTCATATATTCTTGTTTTGACTCATCCTGTAACTCCAGCTGTGGCCAAAGGCTTCTGAGAAAGCAGTTCAAATATAAATTTTATGTTAAAGTGGAGGAATCAACAGAATTATTCAACTAGTGCAGAAACAGCCTTAGTAAAGCAAGTGTGTAGCATTTCAGCTATTAATGTATTATTCCCTAACAGCATTTCTCATTCTTTGAAACAGCAGATTTGGAACGCTCCAGTTTAGATAAGAAAATAAAATATGCAAAAGCTCTTCCAAATAATAGTTTTCATTAATCTCTGGTGAAATCCCACAGAAAGCTGTGCAGGGTGATTTGTCTCATTTCTCCTACCAACCAGGATCCATCCTGCTCCGTGCAGCACCCGGGTCCCCTCTCCTGGCAGGCGCCAACCCTGCGCCCCACGTCCCTGCTGCCGTCACGGGTGGAAGGGGCACTTGGTGCCTTATTTGCATAAGAACTTCATTAACGAGTAGCTAAACGCCAGGAGCTGAGGGGCCCCTCGTGTGGCATCTCCAGGTAACCACTCACTGAACAGGCAGGGCAGCAGTGGATGGGCAGGACCTTGCTGTGGAGAAGTCAAAGAGCTTTTCATGAACATGGTGGCACTATTTTATGTCTTTTCTTTAAACCATCTCTGTGATGCACCAGAACCAGATTTTGCAGGTTTTTATCAGTCTGCTATTGCTTAATATGGTTTTATACATAGTACCTTTGCCACACACATGCTAGGAGCAACAGCACAAACCTCGTTGGGGTGGGAGATGAGATCTGGCCATAAACCAGCTCGCAGGACTGTGTTTAACACTGGTCTGCTGATTTGATACATTCTATTTTGGCATACATTTAAAAATCCTACAATAAATTCTCAGGAGTTTGGCGGTTGTGTGGGGCACACAAGGGTGTCCCTGGCTGCCGTGAGCATCTCTCCTGCCTCCCAGCTGGGCTCACCCTCCCTGGTGGGTTTTGGCTGATAATTTGCTTTATTGCAGCTGCCCGGGAGGCACCTTTCCATCTAACATGACTGAAGAAATACAAATCCATCCTTTAATCTTTCAGACTGACGCAGTAATAACATCCTGGGCTGCCACACCCCCACGTTGGATCGACGTCCCCATTTCCAGCAACAAAAACCTACTTTAGCTGCCCAAACCCTTCCTCACTCACAGGCGATGGGAGAGCAGCAATCAGAGGGCACGTGCACCACCAGCATCCACTACCTGAGGGTGCTGGTGGGTGTCCTGCTCGTGGGCAGCTGGGGAAGAGCTGCTGATGCTGGGTGAAGCAGGTGGAGGAGAGCAGACAGCCCCACGTCAGAGCACTGCTCGCGGGAGGTGGATGTGTCCTCCCAGCCATGCTGATCGCTGCCGCCGAAAGAAGAAGTGGTTAAATATTGATATAAATATTTAAACTTCACTTACGGCCTTCAGCGTCTATTTACTCAAAAGTATCCCCTTAGAAAGTTTACTCGACATGATCTGCAAGTCAAACAACTTTTCAAAAGGCGCACCGAGGAAAGCACAAAGGACCCAAACTCTCTTGATATTATCACCGGGTCGCACTTTAAGCCTGCTTTAAAAATGGGTGGCGGGTGTGAACTGGGGGAGAGCCGGGTGTGGGGGGCGAGGGGAGCGCAGGGGCCGGGGCGGCCGTGCCTGGTGCTGCCCGTCGGCACAGCGGTTTCCTCCCCGGCAGGGATAGGCACACGCCGCAGCCTGGGGAGAGAGGAGGCACATGAAAGCGGGTCTGGATTTGCCTTGCAATGACAGCTGCATATTAATCTAAAGAATTTCTGAAAAATCAAAAAGACATTTTTCAGCAAAATACACCCCTAGAGCCTCAATCATAAAGCAAGGGAATAAACTTGAAACAGGATTGATTTCATCTTAAAGGGAATATTTCTTTGAAATGCTACCAACTGCAGTTGTCTTATTTGGTTTTCAATACTATAACAAAATTGTGCCATATTGTGTCAAATAAGGAGATAATATAACAGCTTTAAACAAATTTTGTAATTATGGGATCAATCAGAAATGAATTAAATCCATGTGCATTAGGTAAGTCATGCCACTGAATACTGAGTAGCTCCAAATACCAGCTCCGAGCCCATCTCCCGCAGCAGCCGTCCTAAACCTGGGAGGCTGGTGTGACACCAGCCGTGGGACACAGGGATGTGACAACCCCCAGCAAGTGCTCCTGGACCTGGGAAAGAAGCTCAAGGTACGACTTCTTGATTAAAAGCAAAGAAAATTTAAAAAAAAAAATCATAAACTCCCCAAACCAGGCTGTGTCAATAGAACAAAACCATCGGTTCTTCCAGAAGCCTAGGGTTTGGATGAGTTGTTTAATATTTTCCCTGCACAGCGATGCTGATCAATCTCTTGGACTCGGGTATTTTTCCCACTGTTTTCTTACTCGGTTTCAAACCTCCACAAGCCACAGCGCAGAGAGATTCAATATTAGTGAATATTGAACCCGTTGTGAATATATAGTGAATATAGACCCCACTTCAGTTATGGGACATACCTGGTATTCAGGAAGGAGCCTTCCTGTTTTCTTTCTTCATTACATCACCATGGAGCCTCCCTGGGCTGCCGAGGAAGTGGAATTATTTCAGTCAAGTTTCAGTAGCCTTTAACCATAGCCCTTTGCTAAAGTTTTTTCCACTGCTGAGACCTTCATGTAAATATTTTGAGGGGTCTGGGCACTGGACTGACACGGAGTAGGGAAAATAAAGGAGCCTGAAGGATGTGGCCCCTTTGTCCTTGTCCCCATTGGTCGCAGCTGCGCTCACCCTTACGGCCAAACAGAGCCTGGGAACCCTGGCACCGCTGCCATCTTCTCCAGAACTCAAGATCCCTTGTCTCTTGTGTAAATTCATTAAATGATATTAAACACCCTTTACTCAGCAATGCAAAAATTAATTAATAGCAAAAAAATATAAATGAATAGCAAATCCTCTAGCAAAATTGGTGTTTGCTTTCTTTAGGAGGTTTGACAGAAGTCTCCGTCATTTGAGTTCAGTAAAACTCCCTCCTTTTCCCATTATAAATATTTGAGCCAAAGTAAGAGCAAAATATCTGCCTGGGCATCTTCCACCCAGGAGCTGCCCCGCGGGCTGACTGCCAGCAGCCAGCCTGCACCCACTGCCATGGGCCAGCACTGCAAAAGCATCCCCATCAGCTGGATCCCTCATTGGACATTAATTAGTGAGACAAATGCTTTCGGCATAGGAAAGTATTGGATATTTTGGAGTCATTAGGAGACAAATCACACAGCGTGGGCTGTGGGGATGTGTAGTTTCACACTCGCCACTGACCTCAGAGGCTTGTGTGATCTCCCCGAAGGAGACTCCAATGCCAAACACCTACTTAAATTTTCACCCTAATGAGCTTCGTAAATAATTTCTTTTACTGTTCTTTTAAAAAAAAATAATCAAAAAATCAAATGAGGCTTGGTGCTGCTAGGGGACCAGGATGAAGCGGGGAGAAGTGCCTTGTCCCCCCATGGTGCAGGGACAGCATGAGTGCTGCAGAAGATGCCCCTTGCCAGGGTTGGTTGTGGGTTGGGGCAGCTCCTGCAACGGTTTCTCACCTCCTGCCCCACCTGCCTGGTCAGAACAGGGAAAAAACCTCCGTAGAGCCCAGCACAGACCTTCACAGGGTTTGCCCAGGGTTTGCCTGGGCAGGCAGGAGGACACCCTGGGGGATGCTGGAGCTTCCGCTTTGTGGAAAATACTGTGATTGCTTTAAATATGTTGTCAGAAAAAAGGAATGAAGTTCTCTTTTTGTTTTCCTCTTATTCATCTAAATAGGAAGAAAGCAAGAAAAGGTTTATTTAAGTGCTCCTACAGGCTCCTGAGCCTCCCCACCACCATTCTCTTCCTCTGCTGAAGCATAAAGCCAGGCAGGTGAGAGCAGTCATGGTGCAGCGGGACGTCAGTGCTCTCAGGAAGGGGAGCGATGCTGTTTTGGTGGAGTTTCTGAAGGCTTTAAAGAGCTTGTCTCTGAACAGGGGCAGGGAACAGTCTATTTTCTTGAAACTCGGGCTTCACAGAGAGCCCCGTTCTCCCATGACATCTTCAAACGCGGTGCCGGCAGAGGCGGCGCGGCTGCGATTGAAACCGCTGGTTTGTGGGAAGCCACAGCCGGTGTGGGTCCTGCAGGGACTGGGACGGGGAGCAGAGATGAAATATGCTCTGCTCTTAGAAGCCTAGTCCTCTCCTTCCTCTGCATCCGATCATCGATTTCTTTAAAAATATGATTTCTCTGCTTTCCCTTGTCTCACAAACTCATCCTTTGCTTGTGCGAGCAGTGTGGGGGCTCCCAGCCCAGGCTCCCACCTGCACGGCCACAGGCATCAGTCACCTTGGGTGCTGGGGGTTTTGGGGGTGCTAGGAGTACTGGGGTGCTGGGGGTACCCTGGAAGAGTGTGCTTGTCCTTCTCCACTCCTCCTCTGGTGGCCCGTGGCAACAAATATGGAATTTATTATTTAATACTATTTTTATAAATATGCCTCTTGATTTTCATCCCTTAGGAAGCAGCTGGCCTCAGGAGTGAGGTTCTTCAGCGCCATGCCTCTGCTTCTTCTTTCTGAAGCAACTTGGGCAAACTCAGCAGAGGTATTTGGTGAGATGAGATGAAAACAAGCACAAATTCAACCTCACAGGAAGCTGAATCCCCAAAGGAAGCATCCACAGCGATGGGACCCCCAGGTTAAGAGCAGTATGTGGTGAAGTGACCTCACACGCCCCCAGGACTTCCTGCTGGGAGGTGCTGGTGGGCTATGGGAGGGCTCCCTGTGGTGACAGTCTCCACCGAGGGATGGTTGCAGGGACACCGTGCCCCCTGAGTTAGTGTAAGCCTGGACCTTGCACACCAAATCCTAATCTAAAATGTAACGGTCTGGACAGGGATGAGCACATCACCATACCGTTTCCAAATACCAGGATTTAAATACCAGGATTTTCTCTGTATCTTACGTTGCATCCCCAGTACCTTTTGACTTATCCCCAGTACCTTTTGGCTCAAGAAGAGTGTTTGATGAAGAATTGCCTACTGATGCCAGAGAGTTGGGTCAGTAAAATCACGTCCACTCTGGTGGTTGCCTGTCCGTGCAAAACTTTCACCACTGATTGGGGACGTGCTTCTGTGTTAGGTGACTGATTTTCCTTGGATGAATAGTCCTTTCTGGTTTTAAGTGAGCAATGCACTTGCACAAGCGGTTTGCAGGACCAAGCCATCAGCTGCACATCTCTTACACCCCTCAGGAAAATGAAAATTTATCTTAAAGGAGTTTCTCTAATGATTTATTAAAAACAACAACAACAAAAAAAGACAGTACTTTCAAAGCAGTCTCGAAGGGAAAGCAGTAGAAGATGGAAAACTCTGGAGGGTGATGGGACAGATGGCGAGTCTCAGTGACCAGATTGCTGGAAACCACGGCGCAGCAGCTCAGGGTGCATGGACACAGGTCTGAGCCCCGCACCGCTGGTGCAGAAGTTCAGCCTCCTCCCTGCCCATCAGGCTGTAGCTAGAGTTATATCCAAGAGATCCTACGGCGGGCGTTCCCACATGTGTGTGGCTGAGGGTTTTCCAGGAGGCTGGTGCTATGCACCCATGATCGGAGCTCAGCCTCCAGCTCCAGGCGTGATTGAACCCAGGGATGAGACGGTTTGGAGCCCAGCTCACCACAACAGTGGCCCTCGTACCTTCTCCTCACGGGCAATGATGCAAATGAATGGTTTTGCAGCTTGTCAGATAAATACAATGTTTGTTCTTCCTAATGGATTTCAGCAAGATATGGTAAATATTAACTCCCAGGTGGGGCAAAATGAATAATTCATCAGGTAGCACATTCCAACTGTTCTGTCTCTCATGATTAACATGTGTGTTGGTTTTGGCTGGGGTAGAGTTAATTTTCTTCATAGTAGCTGTATGGGGCCGTGTTTTGGATTTGTGCTGGAAACAGTATTGATAATTCAGGGATGTTTTTCGTTACTGCTGAGCCCGGCTTACCCAGAGCCAAGGCCTCTTCTGCTCCTCACCCCACCCCACCAGTGCCCGAGGGGCTGGGAGGGGGCACAGCAGGGACAGCTGACCCCAACTGACCCCAGGGCCATCCCACACCACATGGCGTCATGCTCAGCACATAGAGCTGGGGAGGAGGAGGAAGGGGGGGACGTTCAGAGTTGTGGCGTTTGTCCCCCAAGGCACCGTTATGTGTGTCATAGCCCGGCTGTCCTGGGGGTGGCTGAGCCCCTGCCTGCCCAGGGGAAGTGGGGAATGAATCCCTTGTTTTGTGTGGTGCTTAGTTACCAGCTGGGGTTAAACCACGACAACATGTAAGGCATTAACTGGATTTTTCAGCCGGTGTGTGGATGAGCGTAGAAAGTTATGCAGATAAATACCAAGCACCTGTGTTATATAAAATCATCCCATTCCAACTCAAGATGTGCTCTGCAGCCAGCCATCCCTGTTATATCCCCGTGGTGCACTGGGATGTTTCTGGGTTTGGGTAGGTAGAGGTGGCTCACTCTGGTACTCTGGGACTCCTTGTCGTAGGAGACAGGCACTTTTCCTGCTACAGAGACACATGTGTTCATTAAAATAGCCACTGTCGACCTGCCAGTGGCCCTTTCAGTCTGCAAGCTCAGGTTTGTCATCTCACCCTCTTATCAACATGGTCTTGAAGGGAAATGACACTTGGCCAAAGTAACTGTTTACATTACTGACAGCATCCACCGTGGTTCCACAAAACATGGTGCCTGATCCAGAAGCAATACAACCACTTCGTTATTCTCTGCTTTTCAGGCAAAATTAAATCTTTTCCCATGCAAATGGATCTTCCTCATCATCCATTACATCTCTGACATGTGAAAGACATGTTTGTCCATCTTTTTTTCTTCTGAAAGCTCATCACACAAAGGCAGACACTGATAACTTCAAGCTGCAAGACCCTTGAGCATCACTGACCCTCATCCTTCTGTATCTGTTCTCCCAGCTACACAGGCTTCACCAGCTATGGCTCCACCTGTGAAACACCCTGTTTATCAAGCTATTTCCAGCATCCAATGGACCTTTTCAGGGTTGTCACAGTCCTCGTCATAGATCCAAAATAAAACCAGACCTTCCGCCTGCTTTTTCCAGCTGAAAGAAGGACTCTTGCATCTGCCGTGCTCTCCTGCCTCTTGGATGGTCCTAGTTGAGGACCGAATATGCCACCAGTATTTTCTTTACCCACATTAATTTACTGCCAGGATGTAAACATATTTATGTTTGCATTTCAAAGGGTGTGATTCAGTGGGCATGAAGTAACGCCCTGTCCATGAGAGGGCTGCTGAGCAGCCCCAGGGGCTGGAGGTGAGAGATGCTGCTCATGAAATAGGATGCTACACAAAATCTAGCCCAAGAAAGGCTTGGCCTTGTGAAGGCCGTAACCAACACCGAGACCTCCAGTGCCAAAACAAGCCACCACATCTTGCTTTTTTTTGGCCATCTTTCTGTCCTCGCAAGGCATGAAGTTCTGCATTTATTTCTGGCAGGTTAGGAGGGTACGTGCAGGTCAAATTCCCGAAAACCCACCAAAGGAATTAAGAGTGAATCTGAAGACCACAGCAGGGTGATTCAGGTTAGTGGTAAAGCCAGGACTAGCTCTGATTATGTATTTCTGGGGAAGGTGGGTTTCAGTAGCTAATGAATCCTCTCCCCTGTGGACTGTACGCTCCTCTCTGCATCAGCTAATACATCCCTGCGCAAATCAGACTGCCTGGCTCTTGCACCCAAACAACTCTCCATTTCTCACTTTAGCTTCCAAAATCCCAGTTAAGTAGTGGGTGTGGGCTTAGTAAAGGGTTAAGAGGTGAAAACTTGCTGCATTGATCTCTAAATGTGTAGTTTAACCCAATTAATTTCAGTGAAGTAAATAGGATTTAAATTTCCACTTCAGTGATTTGTTAAGTCAGGAGATAAATATGGGCCTTCACCTACTTCCCATTAATTAGATGTCAATTTATAAATGCTGGCATTTGATGCTATTGCAAAAATTGCCCCTAGAAGTGATTAGAGTCTCTCTTAAACACTTAGCTGGTGGAGGAAATCTGTCTTCCAGACTATTGGTCTTCTACTTTTTCCTGGGCATAAATTAACCTCCTGCATACATCTCAGTAGCTCCCGTGGCCATGTGGCAACCGTGGTGAATTATGCCATCTCCTTTGGTGGCGAACATCTAAATGGAGCTGATCTGTCACCAGCCTCACTTCTCCTTGTGCTGAAATTAGAATTAAGCCCAAGACTAAGAAGTCAAGCCTAGTGCACTGACTTACCACTTCCCAATTTTTTTTCTCACTTCAAATAGTCTTTGCCTTTGCACTTGTGTGGTGACAGCGCAACAAAAAGCCATCTTAATAAATGAAAGAAGTGACATTCAGCAATGCAATTTAAGACCTAGAGAAGTCAGATGTTAAACACCTAAGGGGTATAATCTCCTTTTAATGTGAGCACAATTCCCATTAACATTAATAGGGGGTTGTATGAAGGCTTCAAAAGGAGAATATGCACCTAAAAGTGCAAATTAGCACTTACAAACTCTATTGATAAATTATTAAAGCATATCATTAAAGCTTAGCCACACCTCCAGATCATTAGAGCAAGTCAAAAACAGCAAGGCGACATGCGCAGCGCTCCCTCATTATAACAAGAGCTAAAATGCCATTTAGTCACCAAAATGAATCTAGTGTAAATATTGGTTCATAAGCCCCCACTCCACGCAGAATTTGGAGTTTTAAGAGCTTGAACTTCTCTTCTTTAAATGCAAATGAGCACCAGGAGATGCTTTTAACATGGGTCACTGCTTAGAAATAGGTGTTTAAAAAGTAAATTAAAAAGAGAATCCCCAAACCTTAGGGACCATGCTGTCATCAGAGTTCTTTCTTGTTGTTTACATGGCACCACAAGCACAATAAAAGCAACACCTCCCTCCCCCAGGGGGTTCACACCTGATTTGCCAGGTCTGCCACAATGAATTTTCCTCTGATGGCTTGTTCTGGCGAGGATCATAGGTGACATCGGCTGGTTTGAGGGTACAGTGAAAGCCACCGGTGCAGGCGCTCCCCTGGTGAAATCTTCTTGGTTTTTCCTCTCCTGCACCATCAAGGTGGACCTCCCCGAGATCACAGTGTCCAGGCTCCTGTGGCCATGCAGCTCACCCTACTCCTGTTTGCTTGCCCAAGCCAACGGGTGTAGGTTCATCGGGCGTTTTGCAGACTGATGCTATTTATTCCTCCCAGCAATGACCCCTCAGAGCAGACACATTTTGTGGAGCCACCATGCTGTGCACATCGAGGGAAACGATGGGGAAAGCACCAGGCACCAGGAAGGATGGATCTGGTATGCCTTGGGGAGCGCTGAGGTTGAGTGTCTGTTCCCTCTTCCAGCACTAAGCCCTATCTCCAACAATGCGAGAAAGCAAAGCAACGCCAACAAGTGAGCCCGACTCCTTCAAAACCCCAGATTGTTCCTGCGATACCCGTATCAGCTGATCTATCCCCAGAAAATACAGTCAGCCCATTACCTATGGCTTTTAAATTATTAAGTGTCTTTGACATCTCATCCGCATTAATTCCCTCCCTTTCAGGACACTCTGTATCTCTCAGAGATTACCCTTTTACTCTCCCTTTTGTTAGATTAACCAGACGTGGGCGTCTCCAGCTTTCTTCATAATTCATGTCCCAAAGCAGAGACACTTTTTGGTTGCCCCCCGCAGCACCTTTACAACCCCAACGATGTCTCCCCTTTCACAGGGGAGGCAGAATTGTCGGCACCAGTCTCAATCTATCTCTCCAAGTTAGGTGTTTATAGGATTACAATCGCCCTATAACCTAGGGAGGGAGTTAAATAAGACATAGTTTTTTCTGCAAGGATCCTATTTACTCAACCTGTGATGATTTTTAATGCACTAAAATAGTATTTCCTCCCACGCTTCACCATGCAGATTGACATGGTTCATAGTTACCCAGTGACCAATACTTCTAATTTATAGGGTATTGTCTTCAACCTTCCAGGGATATTTTCTTCATTTAAAAAAAATAAGCTATCTCTGTATCAAGGGTACATTGTGTAGTGTTATAACCACTATCCTTAAACACAGGTCCCAAACACTAAACCCATTCCTGAAGCCATTTAATGGCACTATTTTTAAAAATAAATTATTCATATAAATGTAGCTGCACAGAAGTAGAAGTCAAGAAAACTGCACCTCAGTGGTGATCCTGAGTTTTAAGTGATGCCAATTCTTTACACTGGAGCCAAGTAAATAGACAAATTCAGCTGTTGAGGTTAAAAGAGATCAGAAAAAGTGTTCTCCATTCCTGTGAAGAAAAGATGTAAAATGGTAAAAAAAGTGCCCAGGAGGTCTTCTAAAGTTAAAATAAAAAATAAGGACGTTTTTGTTTTCAAAGTAGTTTAGCTAAAAAATTCAATCTTGTGAACGTGGGGTAGCTGGACCCCTGATTCCACAAGGTCTGGAGCTGGCAGCACCCGGTGAGCTGTGGTTTTGCACATAAAACACAAGCCAAGATTAGATGGGAGCAGGAGAGGCAGAGTAAGATGAAGGTTAGAGTGACACCTCCGATGATGGCCTATAATGAATTTTTTAAAATTTTCCAACAAAGAGCGATAAAGGTCAGCTCCCTTTCACTGAATTCAGCTAATACTTTATTAATACCAATTGAAATTACATGCATATAGCAAAAGAGACAAGTCTGTAAGCGATGGGTTACTGCTGAAATCTAGGTTGTCTAATCTCTCATCCTGCTCTAACCTCATACTCACTATCATGCTTTCTCTAGAAGTGCATGTTTTTGTGATGGCAACTTAAATAAGCAGAACCAGAGGAAGACTACACAACATACAACCTCTCCTTTGCATCTCCTGAATGTTGGTTTGGTTCATCCCAGCCCCTGCCTTGCAATGAGACTTCACTGGCAGCTTTCCACGCTGCTTCTCAGCCCACAAATCCACAATCTGTTGCCGAAGAGCAGCTCCTCATGTTGCACCATGGTGGAAGACACACGGCATGTTATCTCCACCAGCTTCTGTCATCAGAAGGTTGAGACAGAAACCAGGAACTGAGCCAAAAGGGCAGAAGAACCTTTCTCCTGCCCCTCAATGGGGGTTTTCTCCTTTCCTGGGGTCTAAGTTTGGGGACACCCCTAGAGAGAGACCAGATAAGAGGCTACTGCAGCATCCACTAGAGCTGGTTGCTAGCTTGGGTGCTGCCATGGTGGTATTTTCCAGGAAAGTTGAAAATATGGACTTTTGGGCTTGGTTTTTAGCAAAGGTCAGCTCTGAGTAGGAGACTCCAGGTGAACCATCTGCCCAGGGACCTTACTAACACCCAGTGGTGTCACACAGCAGCCACTGGTGCCCACGCCAACATCTCCCTTAGAAACCCAACGAGTCTCATCCCCATTAAATGAGTTTTAATTATTCCACACACTACACTGAAAACAGTCCTTCCTTTTTAAAAATAATTATCCTGAGAAAATACCTTTTATCTCTCTAATAAGAAATCATTAATTAGGAGATGTTGACCCAATGAGCTGTGATAGTTCGGTGGATGATGAACACTGCTTTTAATCAGACCTTTTACAAGCTAGTGGATGTTAACTTCTGGCTGTTAATTATTCACACCTTCAAGTATTCAGATGGTTAGAATATTTCATGAATGTTCTTCTTTTTATTTAATAGCGACATTGGATTTTATGAGCTAGGAATTGCACTTATTAATTTACAGTCGTTTTGCACTTCCATGCCAGTCATTTAGCATTAACTCTCTGTTTAAAAATAATAAATGACCCCTGACTCTCTATTGTCTGTCATAATTAGCATACTGTCTTTTAAAGAGAAAAGCATGTTTTCTCTTCATTAACAGTAATATTACCTAGGAAGACAATCAGTAAGTCCGTGATCTAGAAGCTGCTGTGGACGCCAAATTACCTTCTCTACCAGGACAAAATCAATTAACACCACTAGGGATGTCATTATTGTCACATTATGTCACCGGATATACTCCAGGGTAAATAAATGATTTGTGGAATTTTTAATGCTGCCACTGGAAACGTGAAGCCGAGCCGCATGGGTGGTGGGACCAGCCGGCCAGGGGGTCCGAGCACCGCACATCTCTGCCCTTCCCCAGGGACCAAATTGCTGCTGGTGCAAAAATGAGGGGGAAAAAGGTCAACTGAGCATGGGGCTGGGGTGGCACGGAGCCCGGCTGGGTTGATGGCACCTGCGTCCTGCCATCCTTTACAGAGCATCACCCAAAGTCACTCGGCATCGCACACACAGACTGGGACAGTGCTGTGGTCGGGCGGAGGGGAGGGCGTGCAGGGGGGTGGGAGGCAGCTCAGGGCTGAAAGAGAGATAATTTTATAAACAATTTTATCGCCATAACTATGTCCGGGTGTTTGCCGCTCCTCGGTACCACCAGGAACCGCCGGCTGGTCCTTGGCAGAGCTCGCCAGCCACACACAACACCCAGGAGATGCCATTTCTAAAAGTATCCACAACTTCTATATTTTGCCCTACGTCGAGGGGTATTTAATTAAGTCTATTCTGTCTAACACGATCTGATGTCATTGTACAAGGAGATGTTCTTTGTTAGCAGCGCTCTTAGTTTCAGGCTCCTCTGTGTATTTGAAACCATGGTAACAGAAGAGTAAGCTAAAGCCAATGAGATAATGAGATATTCTCATTGTAATTGTGTTTCATGAGGGCACACGCTCCCATGGGTGGGATCCGACTGTCTTACAACTGCTAACAGAATTTAAGGAACAGGCATATATTAGCGTTTTTCACAACAGCCATGTAAACACTCCTGACACGGCGTTTGCTGTTGTTTCCAGCACATTCAAGTATGTAATGTGCATTTGCGTCGCGGGAAATCACGCTGCTAATGGGTATCAGTATTTTAAAATCCTCAGAACTTCAAGGAACTTCAGGTTTGAAAGGCATTAACGAGGCTGCGAGGTGCTGGTTTGCATGATAATTGCAAAATCGGCGCCGGAGCTCGCGTGGGGAGGAGGCGATGGAGGCAGAGAAAGGGGGAACGGGCTGGAGCTGCCGCAGCCCTGAGTCGCTGGGATGTTTCTGGAAGAGCCCGTGTGAAACACAGCCCAAGAGCCCAGCAGGGTTCCTCCTCCTGCTCCCACTGGAAAGGAAATCTGAAAGTTTGATCAGCATTTTAATCCTAAAACTTTCGAGACGCACTAACGAAGGGAGGTGTTTATCTTCTTCCATTGTAAAGGAAGAGAAAACAAAAACAAGTGGTTGGGTTTGAGAGATCCCTTTGTGAGATTTTCATTTTACTCCCAGATGGAGGCTGGGATGGGGAGGGGGGCCGTTTGCTGTTTGTTTGCCCCATCGTGTGCAATACTTTACGTATAAGACATACTTTGAATGGTATGCAAAAGTGAAATGGGAAATATAATTTGGGGAATGGAAGGAAATGGGATCAGATTTGCTTCACACTACAATTGTCTTTGTCCCGTGTAATTCCCAGCAAATGTACAATTATCAGTCTCTTCCCCAGGAGCAGCAGAGCACCCAGGCGTGGGGCAGGATGATCCGGGATGGTGACCATACGCTGAGAGAATATGGGATGTTCTCCTGAAAAAAGTCACAAAATGTCTGGGCAAATCAATTTTTCTTGGAGCAGAAACACCAACGTGGTTCCATGGGAGCAATGTCTGGCTAGGAGATGCTGGGGGGCACGTCAGGGGCTGCTTCATCCTGCCTCGGCAGAGGCCGGCGCAGCTCCATCACCCTGACTGGCAGCAGGGCTGGAGCATCACAGAAACAAGCACTAACAAGCGATGCCGGTGTGAAGTTTTACAAGGTGTGTTTCTGCTCTGGTTTGCTGGGAAAGCCAATCCTGTCCTTCCCTTTGGGCACAACGATGTTGGACTCCCCTGACAGATGTAGGATTGTACGATGGGCAAACGCACAAACACTCTGTCTCATTGGCAGAGGGAACCTGAGCCGGCTTTGGAGCAGGTCCAATGTGGCCACCACTGCTCTTCTGCCTTGTTATTGGGTCGTCTGGTTTGGCCACTGTCACTGGCTGAAACTCTCCCTGCTCTCTGCACCCGCCCTGTGCCAGCAAAGGCAAAACTGCTTCATCAGTACAAACCTGTATACCCTACTGCATCACCTCGCCCAGCGTGGGCTGCGGGAGAGGGCTCCAGCCTGGCAGGGCATGAGGCTAGTACCCAGCCTCACGTTCAGCATCGCTGGGAGCTTCATCCCCCAACGCCGTGGGCTCACACATGGCCAGGCTGGGACCAGCCTGGACCATCACCATGTTGGTGTAGCTGACGGGCACCAGCTTCACTGGTCCCTGAAACTGCTGGGCTTGGGCAGCTTTCCCAGAGATGACCTTTCCTTCCTTCCCTTCCCTGGGAAAGATGGACACGCGAGGTGATCCCAGCCCGTGGCACCAGCTGACGGAGACACAGCAGGCAGGCACAGGCAGGGGAGCAGCGAAAACTTGCTTCACATTGCAGTCAGGGATGATTTTTATTATTATTATTATTACTATTACTTCAAAGAAGACACTTCTGATGTGGGGAAAGCTGACAAGATAAATTATATCTCTTGTCAGCTGCATGTATAGACCTTTGTGATATTTTAATTAAAACCACGCTCTCCATCAGCCCAGAGTGCATCTTCACCAAAGCCATAGCAAGGAGCTGGGAGCTGCCAGTGCTGCTTCACCAACACAACAACCGCACGATTGCTCAACTCCTTCCCACACCACATGTATTTTATGTTTATCTCATGCACACCAAAAATTAGCACCTGTATTTGTTTTGTGTGAAACAAGACCATGAAAGTGTACGCAATTTTTCAGATACAATGGGCACCACTTTCAGAGGGTGCGTTTCCCATTAAAGCTGTCCGCAACACATCACCAAAATGGATATAATGATCCTACATAAAAATGACCTTTAGCTGTTCAAATACACTATAACTTTCTCCCAAACACGGAGTCCAAAGGAGAACTATTTTTGTTTATACTCTTAAAGGAATACTCTATCCAGCTCTGTGACTTAAATCTTCAACAATTCAGTTCCAATAAATAGGTAAAATGCTGCAGTGAAGTATTTCAAAGGAAACACTCTCTCTCTTAAGGAATATATTAAAACAATAACCTGTCCAGCCCCAGACATGTGGGGTGAGGCAGAGAGCTCGAAAGATGCTGTAAAACACCGGAGAGGTGTCCTGCTCTCCCCGCACATGGATCTGCTTTATCCTGCTGCAGGTGTTGAGCCCGACGACCCATGTGCAACCAAAGGACAACAGAGAGCCTTAGAAAAGGGCATTTTTGAACATCAATTGCTAGCATTTTGCTGATCCCGTAGTAACCCCTACGTGACACTGCGATACGAGTCGTTTGGATGACTTTGTAGACTCATTGGCTTCATCATGCCCAGCGCAACCGTTGGGGATAGCTGATACCCCATCACATTTTTTACCTTCCTTGTCAGGAGCCTCTTTCTCCTTAATCACTTTACGGGACCTAAAACGCCAGGAACTGCCCCCAAACTACCCAAAGCAGTGCCAAGTAAAAGTTCAAGTCACCTTCACAACTCTGTACTTACTCATCTCGACAATTTTTTCCCCCAGCTTGTTCTTACAGCTGTGGATCACAGTTCAGCACTTGTAAAATAAATCTGTTATCATAGCTTGCATATAATTAGTGTTAAATGTGTGTGGTTTATTTTCAAGATCAGGATCCACATTAAGCATCAAAAACACTTAAGATGCTGGCTATCACCGCACTTTATGACTCTGTCATTTACTGACTCAAAGCAACAAATATTTAATGTGACAGTAACATTAAAATACGGCTTAGCCGATAAAGCAGCATGTCCTGCAATTTGCATTGCATGATGCAATGATGAGCCGTACATATTAACTATGATGCAGCTTGTCTGTTTCAGAAAACCTTTGTTGTTAAGACACGGAGAGCCAAGGCATGTGTCATGCTGGCAAGGAGAGGACAAATATTTTTAGATATTAATGTAAATAAACTGCGGGGATTAGGCTGGATTTCAGTAAAAACGGTCACGAGACAAGATGCTTCTGTAGGTGTGTACTGGCTGTCATGCAAGGCACCTAGCTCTCATGTTAATTAGAATTTATGGAGTGTCTCTTGTGAACATGCTGCTTTTATGGGTGCACAGAAGTGCCTGGATTTTTATATCACTCGTTTGCTTTGGTGATGAGCACAAGTGACTCCATAAAACAGGGGAGAGGCAATACAGGGCCTTGACCCTGTGGCTTGTGTCCTATCCCTCCTACCCCAGGGCTTCTCCAGGGCTTTTCTGGAGCCAGTGTTTGGGGCCCACTTGTGGTCGCCCCCTTGGTGGGTGCTGGGTGGGGGCCAGCCCTGGGTGCCTCTTCCTCTGCGAGATCAGTCCAGGTCCTGCACCTGAAGTCACCACAGGACACCAAAAACTGCCCTGGGAGTGAGAACTGCCTTTGGGATGGACTCACGTGCAACTCATAAAGTTTATGATGTTTATAATGTTTTATGAGTTATAAGGGTTTTTATGAGGTTTGGGTCCAAGTTCCTCCAAACGTTGAAGGTATCTGGAGGATGCTGAGTTTGGGACATGTCAGGTTGAGAGCCTTTCCCAGAGCAGCTCCCTGTCCTCTGGCAGTCCTGAGCAATGTCTGTGCACCACTGTCACTGCCCTGAGCCCAGTACTGGACATCTGTCACCTTCATCCCCGCTTCCACCAACACCCACCAGCCCTGAGGTAGTATGGAGCACCTCTTCCTCCCCAGGACTTGTTAAGAGGTGTGTGGAGCATGTGGTACGTTAGGGGATGTGGTGTGCCGTGGTGGAAAACATCCTAAAATTCATTAAATCAGCACGTTTAGGAAAGCTTAAGAGCAGCAGCGTGAAGGAGGAGTGCCTGGGCACCCGCTGGCGCGCAGCTTGGGGACCTGTGTGTGCATAAATGCTTCTTCAGCAGTAAACAGACCAAGCCAGGAAAGCTTTCCAGAAATCTGGAGAAGGCTGAGGTTCATTTGGGATGATGGAGGGGCTGCAGAGGGCAGGGGAGACCCCCAGTTCCCAACCTCACCAAAGCCCCACCTCTGCAAAGGGAGTAAGAGAAAAAAGGGCTGGGTTTAGATGTATAAATATGTACGCATACACATATATATGTGTGTATACATATATATACACATGTATGTATACATGTGTGTGTGTATACATATATAAACCACCTCTTCCTTCTCTCCCTGTCTCTGCACACACATATATGCATCTCTCTGTTTCTATATGTATATATATGCAGACATATATAGGTTCCTGTGGCATAGGCACAGGTCTCTTCCAGCCCTATCCCCCAGGCTGAAGCAGAAGGATCCTCCAGGGTCCAGATGTGGGGCTGGGATGGGAACCCAGCCTTCCTCACCATCCCTTCTGCTCTCATCATCCTCCACCAAATACCTGGGCCTCAGATGTTTACAGATGCACTGAGAAGGAAGATTAGTTTTAGACGTTGTTCAAAAGAATTCTGCCCAGAAAGAAATACGAACCAAATGCTAATGCAATCCCTTCTTTCTCCTTCGCTAACATACCCATACGCAGAACAACATGGCAAGAGCCTTCTCGCTGAATTTACTGCAGAAAAACTATTTGACAGTCTTGTACAGGAAATCGGAGTTATGTAGCGTCTTTTTTTAATTTAAGCAATATACACAAATCAAGTATATTTATTAAATCAATGTATAGTCATTTTTACAAGGAAGTGTAATTTAAAAACAGACATAAAAGATTTCTAAAATAATGATACACATCTCTTTTGGACAAATGTTATTTCAGGGATTTATGATAATTCCTTTTCTGAAAGAAAAACGAAGCTAATTGAAACAAACTTTGTACTTTATATTAATGCCATTCGAATACAGTATGTGCTGCCAGTTATAAAGTGACATTGAAAGCTGATGCTGTTCTCAACAACACCATGGTTTCTCAGTTTTATGTACTTTTTAATTTCCTCTGTGGAAAATCTGTTCTTCATAAAAGGGCTGCTAAAGAAAATGTGGAAAAAGTTGATTCATTCCATATTTACATTCTTGCTAGTACCTGGAAATGAACCAATTACCAGTGTGAGCCAAAAAAGAAGTTAGAAAAGTCATTTAGAAAACTCATCTTCCTACAGGCACTGCTTCAGAAGTGCCCTGGGAAAGTTCTGCTCTGATAGCAAACACCTTTCATCCTAATGAGATTTTAGATTCTCAGCCCCTCAGCTAGTGCAGCCCGCTCCTCATCATCGCTCTGTGCTTCAGATCCTCCTTAGCTGGGGGGCAGCTCTGGGGAGCAGCCCAGACCCATACCCCAAACCTGAACCCAAACTCAAACTTGGACCAGAACCTGAACATGAGCTCAAACCAAAACCTGAACATGAACTCAAACCCAAACACAAATCTGAACCCAAAACCAAGCCCAAACCAAATCCAAACCTCAACCCAAACCCAAACCCAAGCCAGCCCAAACCCAAACAGGAACCTGAACCCAGACCTGAATCTGAACCCCATCCCAACCCCAAACCAAACCCAAACCTCAACCCAAACCCAACCCAACCTAACCCACCCCCAACCCAAACCCAAATCCAACAGAACCAAACCCAAACAAAACTTGAACCTTAACTCAACACAAATCCAAAGCCAATCTCAAACCCCAGCCTACTCCAGCCCAGGGCATCCCAAGCGTGGGGATCCCAGGCAGTGCTGAGCCCAAGGCCACCCCATAGCACCTCTGGGGTACCCCATCTGGACGAAGCTCTGGAAATGTGCTGCTGCATTAATGCCAACTGTGGCTGTGTATTTTGCAGCGGGGAAGAGCAACCAGCAGGTGCAACCTGTCCCTGAGCTTCAGCATCCTCCTGCTCCTTCACACTCCAACTTTGTGAACATGGAGAGGACAAATTAAACAGAGAACACTGATGCTGCTCTCAGCCTCCTGTGGGGTGATGTGCTGCATAGGGGCATCCTGCAAAGGGACCCTTCTGCTGGGATCCTCTTCCCAGAGTTCTGCTTCAGGGCTTGGGGGGCTCTGCGGCAGCAGCCCCTCACCCTCAGCCCGGCACATCAGGGCAGGGCTGCTGGTGGCCTCAGGATAATGCGGTTCTCTCATTAAACCCTCATAAACACCTCTACATCACAAATCATTAAATCACAAAGTAGATCATTAAATCACAAAGTAGAAAAACAATTGATGAACTCCCCAAAGAAAGAAGAAGGAGGGGGGTCGCTTGTCTATAAAGCTGAATCTTGGCATCTCTGACATCCACCCTGTTGGAGTGGTCTCTGGTTTTCGGTCCCTTTTCCCAATTCTACCCTCCAAGCACCACCTTGGCTGGCCATGCCCAACCTCCGGCCACTGCTGCTGCCACCTCCAGCCTGAGACACTCTTCCCTATTTCCCTCTAAGCCACACGTAAGCAGAGGTAACTTGCTAAAAAAGCCAGTCATCTCTGGAGGGCTTTTGTTTGTACCTTCTGCGTCTCCTCCTGCTTGGTTACTCAGTTTTGCAGAAACACACTTTTTTTCCTAGGACTGGGTTTAATAAAGACTTGATGTGGCGTCTGCGCAGTGCGGTCACCCACGAGATTGCTTGCTTGGGGCTTGCGTGGCTTTCAGCAGTGCTGGGACCGGGCAGAGGTTTATTAAATTCTGGTATAGGAAGAAAAGTAGAAAGTTGAATTTCCAGCACTAATATGATTTTTATTCTTTTTCTTTTTCTTTTTTTTTTTTCCTAGCCTGTTGGTTTTTTGCACTTATATTGTGAGTTTCATTTCAAAAAGCGGTTTGATGGACACGGCACGGTGCGGCTGCTCCTCATTACCAGAGAAAAGCCGGGCTGCGGCGCTGCCGGCCCTGCTCTCCTCCAGAGAAAAGGAGAAACCTTGTCCCACTTCTTGCTCCACAAACTGAAACATAACGTCTGGAAGTGCGGATATAATGAGGTGGAAAGTTTCATCTCTTGGACTTAGGTTTTCACGCAGTATACCTGCAATCTCTGTTTGGGTTTATTTTGCTGAGGAAATAAACCCAGCCTCACCCGTCTGCACCCAGTGCCCAGCAGCCCCGTTGCCACTTCCCTGCTGCAGTAACATCTGGAGGATGCAAAGAGGATTAAGCCTCCCTCCTTGCAGGCGTGGATAAAACACTGAGCAAGAAACTTCCCATGTTCAGGAGAACTGGGAAAGAAAATATTTGATTTTCCCAAGGATGGGGAGAAAGCAAATTCCCCATCCCGCCCCTGCCTTGCCATGGAGCTGCAGTGGGCAAACCCTCAATGGCCCAGGGCCCTGGCTCTGGGCATATGGCTCGGAGTCCAAACCCCTGCTCAGAACCCCCCAAGGTGTTGGCTAAGCCTGGGGAGGGATGCTCGTTGAGAGGCAGTGGAGGTGTCAGGTGGGCAGGATTGACCCATTGATCCAGTACCTGATTCCCACGGGCACCACAGCAGCGGCTGCACAATAAACATGGCATGGAGGAGATATACGAGCATTAATCTGATACTAATAATCTTTTGCACTTCCACGTGGCTTTTAGGGAGTCTCAGGGGACTTATAAGCAGTGTTGTTCATATTCATGGCAGCTGAAATAGTGACTGTCTTTGACGGTCCCCCTGAATTCACGGGAGCACCACAGCCATTGGGCTTTTTCGAGCAGCAAAAATTAAAATTGCTTGACATGCAACAGGCTTATCGAGCTCCCTGCTCCAAATCCTGTTTGTAAATACAACCTCTTGTGCTCCTCATAGCAAGCAGTGGACGGGGAAGTTGGTTTGTGGCCTCCAATTAGGTTGGGATTGATTTTATTTTTTTTTTCTACAGGCAGACTGAAGAAATATCTCTAGTTAAAATTGCTTTAACCCCATTTTAAAGTATGCACGCTTATACTCAATTTAGTGCATAGGCTGTTTGTCTTGCTATTTTAAATTAACTAAAAAATCAATTGTAAAAAGCAACTTCCATGCACAGCTGCAGAAAACTGTAGGACCTCCAGTATCTGCTAAAGGACACATCTGCAACATCTTAAATATTACAGGAGATTACATGAAACACTGAATATGGAGGCTTTAAACTCACTCAGCTAAAATATACCATCATGGCATTAATTAAATAGCTAAGTATAGATTTGAAAATCATAATACCATTGTATCAAAAATACCGATAAATGGAAATTCTCCTTTCTCGTGATGTGGAGATTTTATGTGCTTGTACACACAAAAGCAGGAGTGTCAGATCAGGCAGAGAAGGGATGAAGAGCCCCAAGTAAATGAGGCATAAGCACGTCAGTGGGGGAGAGACCAAGGCACTAATTGTATTGCAAAACATAACCCTTCCACGGAGCTTTGATAAAACACAATGTATTGATCAGCTACCACAGCTGCTAATGAAATCCAGTGTTTCGTCTAATCGTATTGGCATATATATATATATATACTGAAATGTGATATATTTGCAAAAATGTGAGAAAGTGTTATATAATACCCATTAAGTGTCCTCTCAAAAAAAGAAACTATTTTTTCTGTCCCCTAAACCTGACCTTCACTGAGAGTGACATACACAGGCCCAGCTCTGCCCTTGGATATGCAGGTGCCATTCATTTAAGTCAGATTAATGTCAGGAAAGTTTCTTCCTGGAAATACCTTAGCCATTTTGCAGACAATTTTATCCTTGTCCTGTATTTCTGCAGCTCTCCAAAAGAAACCTTACTTTAAAATACGGGGATTGCTCTGGCAGCACGAAGCAGCCACTGCTCTTCATTCAGCCCAGTTCAGGCATGTGCACGTGTTTCCTCTGCTTTCCCACCCCTTCCATTACTGCCTGTTTATTCTTAGTGCTTCCCTACGTATTTTTAATTTCCAGCCCTCCCGTTCCTCCTTCACGGCCCCTTCTGCACATTTCCATAAAGCCAGGCTTAGAGCGCAAAATGATTATGTGTCTTTTTGGAGCTATTTCTGCCTGGTCTTATCAAAGTTTTCAGGAGACAGGAACCAGGTAATATGTAGGCTAATATGGTCTTTCAGTATTAGGACTGACAGATGAAACGCTGTAATATGTTTGCAAAATTTAATGAAAGGAGAAAAGCAAATTCTCAGATAAGCAAGGAGAGCCACGGTCCAGGCTACCAGCTGTGCGGCTTCCCCAGCAGGACCGCCTTGTACCGTCCGGCTGTATTTTTTTACATCTCAGTAAGGGTGTAGGTTGTACACGGGATTTATGTGCTGGCTTTTGTTTTCATTTTGATTTATTTATGATGAGGCTATGAACTGAGTTACTGCAAAATGTCTGCTATATGCCATTTGGATATATCGCTTCCAGTATTTATTGTATTTTTTGCTGAACCAGTATTGCATACACTGATGTAAAAAAATTGACGGGAAATCAATGTGGCTTAGTGTAAAATATCTTGACTATAAAGATTTTTCAGATATATCAAACATTCGCTTGGTGTACAGTGTGTTTACTGTATCTTGAGGCTGTTCCCTTGACATGACGATTGTACTAATTGTCCAAGTATTTGATTTAATTTGCAGTGGGAGCCAGAAAAGGGCATACAATTTCTACTTAAGGGATTTCAGTTTGAGTTCAGGAGAAGAAAATTCTATGTATATAGGCAACCGCAGGATATAATCCCTTCCATAAATTTGACAAGACCAATTCAACCCCCCTAAGGCTGCTTTCCTTTCCTCCTCCCACACTCCCCCATGCACACACGTGTTTGTATGGTTGCCACAGAATGTCATTCTTCTCATCACAGAAAACAGAAAACCAGAAACCCCTTTTCAAAGCCAATTACCTCTGAAAGAGTTCATAGGCATTTTGTTCTTGGGCCAATGATGTCCTTCAGCCTGTCTAGCTCCTTTTCCTGGTGGGGTTGCACAGCCAGCATGGCCTCCTTGGGCTCTTGCCCATGCCCAGATCTTCGTGCCTCCTCCTCCTCCACCATGGCCAGCCAGACTGAGATGACATCTCTTGAAGGTGCTGCCTAGCTGAGCAGGGCTTGCCACAGCTGCATGGAGGTCCTGCAGAGGGCTGGATGGGAGCCACCTGGAATCTGGCTTGCTTCCCTTCGTGGCCATACCAGGCTGGTGGCCCACGGTTAACTTGTGGTCACGGGGTTGGGCCTTCATGCACCTTCTCACCTAGTTTACGCAGAAGTCACAATGTGACACTCCCCTCCTCCAGCCCAGCCATGTCCTCCTATTCCTCCATGGCAGCCAGGGCCTCCTGGTGAAGGTCTTCCTACTCCTCCATGGCAGCCAGGTCCTCCTGGTGAAGGTCTTCTTACTCCTCCATGGCATCCAGGTCTTCATGGTGCAGGTCTTCCTCCCGACGGAGGCCTCCATCCTCTGGTTTAACCAAGTTCTTCTCCAGCACCACATCAAATGTGGCATGGCGGTGTGGACTGATTACATTTACCCCATTTTCCTTGTCAGACAAACCCCTTATCTCACCAAGAGTGGTACGTGTCGGGTGAGAGTGAACACATCTCTTCCTGGTAAAACCAGGGTACGTTTTACCTAATATCCATTTACTTAATTATTTTTCTTATTCAAACAGTGTCCGAATACCTGCACACTATGGAGGGTACAAAAACAGTCAGCTGTTCCCTATATTACTTTCTTTTCTCTATCTCTTAGCAGTAGGTTATGAATTTTCTGTGCTACAATCATTTTGTATCACATCGAGGATTTGCTGGAAGTCCCTGCAATTCCCTGTGCTGGCTCTTTCCCCGCGCTGGGGGGGAGATGATCTGCCCCCCCTTTCACAGCCCAAGGGAGGGACCACAAAGACAGGGCATCTGGGAGCACTTCCATGAGTGGAAGTGCTGGGGACGCTCCAAGGGAAAAAAACTGAAGCAGTTTTACATATGGCAAAGAAACAAAGAAAAAAAGTAATCAAGCTTAATTTCTGTGCTATCCAGTAACCGCCAGGTGATGAGAAAGAGAGTTCATGCGATGAAATTAAGGGCAAATAAATTTAAAGCAATCAAAGGACATATTTCTCCAGCTTTTGAAATTCAGCAGAGTACAAAAGCTGTGCCAGTAATTTCATATATACTAACACCACATGGCATAATCATTCAAAGCCTTTTTGAAAATGCTCAACTCCTCTAGTAAATACTAGAGTAGATCTGCAAGAGCATATCTAGTAAAACTTTCTCTTATTCCCATAAAAATTGTTTGGTTCTACAGCAGAGTAAAATCTGCTGCTATTTTCCAGGAAGAGAAAGTACAACAGATGTGTTGTCTGAGCTCAGGAACTGTCTGCATATAAAAGTTGCCTTTATTAGAAATATATGATGCCTTAGATATCTTAAGAGCTTCAGAAAATGCCACAATATCAGTCCCTACCTAGATGTCTGTATGCATGAGTGACTACATGATACTATTTTAGCCAGCAATTAATTGCATCTGCAAAACAGACAGTCACTTTTTAAATCTGTCCCATAATGTTTGACTCCAGGAGGATGCAGTCGGGCTTTTTAATAAAGAGCTGAATTCTTAGTTCATAAATGGAAATATATTTTGGTGTTCAGTTCATTTTTGGAAGATCAATATTCCGGGTGTTACAAAGATTTGAGATCTGCTTCGTATGAGATCAGTGTGTTGGAAACCATGGGTTCAGAGCAGGGAGGGGATATCCTACCCTGGGCTGGCGGGTGGGGATGGGGAACCGCGGAGCAGCGGGACCCCCTGCACCTCCCCTGCAGGGGCTTTCCTGGGGGATGGGGTTCAGCCAACGCGCTCTGGGGGCTCAGCCCCATTAAATCACCCCCTGACAGGCTGGAGGTCCCTTACAGCGAGGCTGGCTGCGGATCTATTGCACATCCATACAGCGAGGCTGTGAGCACCTATATATTTAGGGATGCACATGTGTGTATATATATTCTGGGATCAGCAGAGGCAGCTTTTAAGGAGCCGTTGGGGGGGTGAGATGCTGCTTTCCCAAGCGTGTTCCTTGTTTAAACAAACCTTTGCAGCTACAACACCGCGTGTCCTATTTCAGCGGACACCGTGGCTTTGGAGCCCAGTTAATATGAGGTTAATTGCGAAAGCGATCGCGTTGCGATAAAAGAGCAAAGCGTTTCCCCCCTCGCAGCAGCACCGGCTTTGCCGTCGACGCCTCACTCTCCTGTTTGGATAGAAATGAGCAGAACAATTCCAATATTTCAAACATCACTCAGGCGTCTGGCAGCCCCACCACTCTAATCGCTGCCTGCTAAACCTGCCTTTGGTCACTAATGCATTCAAACATTGCTAATGACACGGAGGTATGACAAGATAAGAACGGGCTCGTAATGAATGACTCCACAAAAGCAAAGTGGCAAAAGTAATTATAGACTCGCGCGGGTGGCTGGCCCCGGATGGTCGCAGACATCAAATTTCATGTACCGCTAAAACACCACCCAGATAACCTTGTGTTCGGCGGGAGCCGGGGCTGTATCACCCGTGTAATTCAACTGACATTTGCTGCTGTTAACATGAAACAATTTGCAGAAAAAAAATATTCATTTCCCTCAATTAATTAGACAAATTAATTAAACTGCTCTTTGGTATTCGGAATCTATTCCCTATTCAAGGATAGGATGCTGCAGAGATTTTGTTAAATGGTTCAGAGAAGGCTTATTAATCCTGAAATGAATTCTATCAAGCCCTATAAAGCACCAACTTCAAGTGCATTTGCGGAGAAGAAAGCTTTTCAAATCAGATAGGAAAGCTACAAAAGTGCTGAGTATTATCATAATCTGGCTAGTGTTTAATTTGACACTCTTATGTCAAGATATTAGAAGAGAATGAGCAAATGGTCTGATAAATATGTACTTAAAGAATGACAATCCTTATAATCAGTTAATTTCTATTTATCTTATGATAGCCTTTTCCACAAAAACTTGTATTAGAAAATAAATAAGATTACAGGATAATTCTGAGAGCTCTAAAAACATAAAACACTTGTCTTCCTTTAAACGCAGAAGTCATGTTTTATTGTACAACATTTCAATAGCAGTATCATCTGCACCATGACGTTGGATTGTCTTCTGCAGTGACTGATACCATCAACTCCCCCACCGCAGACATCTTCTCCTTTCAGCTACCCGCCAGTGCCCATGTATGGGGCCCAATCCTGGCACCACAGCCCCAGCCCAGTGAGCGTTGGGCCACATCCCAGCCTGGTACCCAGGCACAGCAGGGGTGGGATGGGATGTATATGGTAGGGGATGGGATGGGATGGGATGGGGATGCACTAGGAACAAGACTCACCAGGATGAGGACAGGATGATGACAGGGACAAGAACAGGACAAGGATGAGCACCAGCAGCTGCAGCAACAGGCTCAGCCCAGCCAAAGCAGGACCACATGAGACCCAGGAGCCATAACTGCAGGTCTTCTGCTGCCTCTTGGGCTTAGACAGGGATTTAGGCCCAGGAGCAACCATGGGAGAGGGCTCAGGGCTTGGAGAACTCACTCTGCCCTGTTCCTGCATCTGTCCGGCTCCTCACCCTGCTCCAGCCGAGTGTGGCTGGGGAGGATCATCATGTCAAACCCTGCCAACGACCTTCCAAGGGAAGGTTTCCATCTTGGAGGTTTCAGTGCAAAGGCCAGAGGGAATCATAAAAGTTATTTAAAGTTTCTTTGGATGCCAAAGGGGGACCCATATTTTCAAAGCCACTGTAACACAGGGAATCAAGCTGGAGACATTAATGTCTGTAAAAAGCTTTGTAAGGAGAGCTACTTGCTGTTAAGGTTGTGCAGCTTTTTGTAGAATATAGTATATATGTGGAAATATGATATGATTTATTCCCTCTCATTTAAGAAACTTAAATATTTGAGTGTTTTTCATGAACACAGCTTTTCTCCTGTACACATATTTTGAAGATAGGGCAAAGATTTGTCTCCTTCCATCCAGAGAGCTGGCATGATTAAATTAAACTAATTTACCATGACAAGCCTTGGTGCTTTCTTCTGAAAACTGTGTTGCACTGAAGAATAATGACTCTATGAGGGAAAACTTCGTGGAGCTGGTTTGTGGGCTACTGCCCTCACCATGGGGCAACAGCCATGCTTGGGTACGCTCCTGAGAGGGTTTCAAGGCAAAAATCCTAATCAGAGAGGCTAAACAACAGCGGTGTTAAAGGCTGCAGGATATGACCCAGCGTGGAAACAATAGCCAGCCCAGAAGAAATGAGTTTATTATCTGGTCTAAAGGGATTTTATTGACTTGCTGAAAAAAGTCATATTTAATATTGAAGTATAACTTTTAAAAAGAGAGATGCTGACTCTATAAAAATGTGCTCTCGAGCTGAGACCTTGACTCCAAAGTGTAATCCAGAGTTTTTTTATAGCCGTGCTATAAATCATCAAAATTAAATGTTTGCATTAGCAGTGCTGGGAGAAGCCTATGCAGAGCGGTGGGGATGTGTCACCCAGCACAAAGCGCAGGAATTACAGAAACCCTCAGATGGTGCCTGATGTGGGGAAGGTCTGTAAGTGGTGTATGCCCCGATTTGCACCCTTTGCTGCCATTTCTCTGTGGATTTTTCCCCAGTGGGGCAGCCGAGGTGGGGGAAGCCCCCAGTTCCTGTGGGTCCCAGTCCATCCTCCCATAGGACTGCATCCCATGCTGCCAGGGATGGGTGCTGTAGGGTGAGTTAGGTGAGCAGGAGCAGAATGGTGGGGGGCTGCCCAGCCTGGTGAAAAGAGAGGGCGAAAAGGTAAATGAGAGTTTTTTCACTTCACATATTGGGTCCCAGGCTGGCTGCCACCAGCCCTTGGCTCTGCCATTCTGAGCTGTTCTCTCAGCAGTGATCGTTGGAGTAATATCATCTTTTAATGAGTAAATAGCCAGATTCTCCTCACCAGCCTGGTCCCGGGGGGTTTGCAGCCCAGCCCTGGCTGGCAGAGGATTTTCGATGCTGTCCTGCATGTGAACCCCTTCCTATGTGCCACTGAAAACGCTCTCCAGAGTCCGGCCAGCCAACCTGTTAACATCCTCTCCTTCACACTCCTGCAACGAGCCAGCTGCTCTGCCTAGGAAAATACAGCTGGAGAGGTTTATAAATAGTAAATTAAGGCTTGCTCCAGCCGCTCCAGCTGGGCAACGTTATAGGAGCGAGTAATTCATCACCGGGGTGTCATCCCTCCCTTGATGTACTGCCCACCAGCACCACGCCGGCGTGCGAGCCGGGAAGTCCTCGCTTCGCATGGCTCAGCTGTAACCGCTTCTAATTTCGTGTTTAAACTTTTTTTCAGAATTAATTTTGCAAAGATAATCTAAGTAGCCAGGGAAGTGTTGGTGACAGACCGCTCAGAGAGAGGCAGGCAGCTCTGGGAAGGCTTAAGTACATCCTTCCCGGGGAGGAGTGGGTGCTGCAGGTGCCTGTGAGCCCCCGCTCTGCCCCCGGGTCCTGCCTGGGCCACCATGGGGACATTTTGGGGCCAAACCACTGCACCCAAACAAGCTCCATCTCTGCCAGGCAGGAAGGGGAGGAGGATGCCGGAGATGAGCCCAGCTCTGCTTTGGGGAGAGGGGAGAGAGGGCTTCGTCCCTCCATCTGGCGTGCATCAGCCTAGGGTCTCCTGGGTGCGTATTCATATCAAAACTCAATTAGAAAATGAGACCTGCATGTGAAGGACTATTGTATTTCAAGTATTTTTATAATTAAATCTGGGAAGGTGTAACAGGGTATTTATGAAGGGTCTTCAGAGAACATTACCTCGAGCATAGAGGAAGGGTTAGAAGAGTTTATCTGACGTATGGTTATATCATTTTCACAGAGCATAGTAGGAAAAGGCCCACTTATGGGTCAGGATCTCAAAGACACATCGTAATAACCTTGCAGTGCTGCTGCTTAATTGTGTAGTACCCTGAAGTCCCTAACCAGGGGTTTCATCCCAGGAGCTGGCAGGACACAATGGGGACCCCCACCCATCTCATATCCCCATGGGGCAGCCTCCATGGGTGCTGCCAGAGGGGTGGCCCAGTGCCTTCCCCTCAGAAACCATGGGGCTTCGGCTTTCTGTCACTCCTCTTGAAGTCCTGCTCGCGGAAGAAAAGTTATTTCTTTTCCACAGCCCTGACTGAATTATTTCCTACTTGCAGAGCTGCTACCTACAGGATATAATCATGCAACGCAGTAAATCATTGCGCTGTGTCAAACTGCGAGTGGTTTTGGAGTTAGATCCGGAGTTTAAATCCACGTCTGACTGTGTATTTTATCTCAAATGTACTTTTTAATTTGTCCATCTGAAATTATTCTAAATTTAAAGGGTATCCAACAAGAAGAGGAAAACTTTTTGTAAGTAACTGTGGTTATTTTTCTGCCAAAGTCTGAAGAAATCTCAGCCCAGCGCTGAAGCTGTAGCTGCGTGCAGGATTGTACATCCTTTTTCCGCAGGCAGCAACGCTCGTCTGCTCTGCCCGCCTAAAAACCCGAAGTGTACACAGAGAATTTTCATCTGCAAATTGCATTCCTGCTGTGTGCACATATATATTTAATCCCCATCATGATTTCAATAATTTTTATAAATCCCATTAAAAAGCCAGTGCGATGGCTATCGTTAATCATCCAAAAGAGTGGATTTTTAATATTTTTGATAGCGGGGGAATATTGAGTACGCAAAGGTAACCTCTTTTGGTGGTTCTGCAATGGAGACACTCACGAGCAGCTTCACCCCAGTGCGGGGCAGAGGTGGGAAGGGCGGTGGCAGGGAACAGGGAGGGATGCACCCCGCAACCCCGTCCTTGGGGCTCCCCTTGTCAAGAGGGGCGGCAGGCGGGGGATAAGGAGGACTTGGCCAGCCTGCTGTGGGAACAGAACAATTCAGTCCCCAAAATAAGATGTCTTGGAGGTGTCTTGGCTGGTTCTCTGGAGCCCAGATAGCACGGCTCGCTCCCCACGCGCTCGCCAGGCTGGCTTTGCTATTATTGAGCTGCCAAGGCAAAGGCTTTGCGCGGGAGTTTCGCCGGAGTGACATTCATGCCTCGGAGTTCGCATTGTCTCCGGAAAATAATCTCCAGTTCATAATTCCCCCGTAGTTTTTCAGATGTGAGTCTTTACTGCAGAGCCAGGGAATGGGGAAGGCAGCGTTGCTCGCAGACGTTCTTCCGCAGCCGGCGCTCTCGAAGCGCGCCGTGTCGTACCGAACCCCGGCGCCAAGGCCTCATCCCCTGCAGCCCCACGTCGCGGCCCTGGCACCCGCGGGCGAGGGAAACCACAGGTCATTATTTCTGAATTTGCACATTAAAAAATAACATCAAGTCAGAAGGGAATATCTTTAAACCACAAACGCCAGAAATAACAATTGTATTAAACTGCATTCATGAATACATAATAAAGTTCAATTTGCCATTATTTATCATGTTACTTAAAATTAAATTGAATTTATAATGCAAAAGAAAAGATTTTTGTGCTTTTTTGAAAATAATGCAAAATCTTTCATGCCATTCACAAAGCATTTGTATTAGCACCAGTGTATACAGATTAATTTATTTATTTTTGTTAAATTATCACTGCTTCCCATTGTTCCTTTATCCTTGGGGACAATCCTTATTCTTTCACGTATTTTTTAAGAGCTAAAGAGGCACAAAGACAAATAATGCATTAAAGAGTCGCAGCAGTTTTGGTCGTCTTCGTTTTTGGAGTGCTGGAAGAAGTTAAAAACCCAAGAGCTGGAGGAGGCCATCTCACTGGCGTTGGTGTTGGCGTGCCGGGCAGGCTCCAGGAAAAAGGGAGGCATCAAAATAGAGCATGTCTCCGATGTGAGCTGGAACATCAGAGGAATGAGAGTGCAGCAAACCTTTGTCGTAGTTAACACACATACCTGAAATAATGGAAATTAAAGTGTTTGAGCACAAGCTGCCTTTTGCTCACTCTGTACAAGTATTATGTATTTCTTAAACAGGAGCTGCAGACCGGGAGCCCATTGCCCTGTGCAGAATAAAGAGCAAACACCAGCGAAAGCCTTTCTCTGCTCGCCTCTGCTGAATGTGCTCCTTATCGCCCTGTTTTGTGCACTGGACTAAAGTAATCATTTGTGAATAGAGCTCTAATTACATTATAGGCAATCCATTTTCCTCTCTGAAGCTGGTAGTCAACAGTTTATTCTCTCACCTCAAAGATGAAACCGAATGTCAATTTTCAAGATAACATTGACATGAACTTATGTATCAGGCAAGTAGACAAATACCATTATAATCATTTATAATCCTTTAAAGCTGTGACTGAGAAGTGGCATTTGGACTGGATTTAAACTTGGCGTTGTCCGTGCAGAAGATTAACCGCTACATAAGACTTTGATTTCTGAATATTGCCCATTAGAGAGTTTTTACATAGGAAATTGAAGTATTATATATAGTTTTAACGTGGTTAACAGAGTCTGACACAAACAATAACATTCCAACTTCAGTTAGTTCTTTTGCATCCCATTTACAGCAGAGAAAACTGCATTGTCGTCCAAAAAGCACCCCAGTAGGACTTTGAAGATTATTCCTGCTTGATGGGAATTACACATCCCGAGCTCATTTCTGCTGTTGCTGATCGCTATCGGATGCTCTGCAGGAGCTGCTCTGCATTAGCCAATGCGCTGTTTGTGCAAACAAGCCCGGGCCTCCGGGGCCCAACACCAGCCCAAGAAATGTGCATCCTCTGCCTTGGCCAAGACCCCCTTTCCTAGGAACGGAGCTCGGTGTGGAGGCTAAGGGGGAGAAGTGCTGCAGGAGGCTCCTTCTGTGGGGGGTGGGATGGGGTGCGGTGGGTCCCTTTGCACCTTGGTGCCCCAACTCCCTCCAAGCAGCTTCATGAGGGGCGTCAGGATGGCTCTGGGTGGGTTTCAGGGAGGTCACCTTTGTAGGTCAAGGTGGGACCTTGTAGACATGGAGTCTGCTGGAAGGAGCAAAGAAACGGCCAGAATGCTGCAATGTGTATTTGTCCTTCCAAAACATTTTGTAGAGGGTGATGTCAGAAACCAGTGCTGACAGCTGATGAAGGAAAGGCTCTTATTCAGTGCTGTCAGATTTTCTTGTTGGCTTTTGTAATAAAACTACAAGTTAAAAACATTGCCCGCACAGAGGTAAGGAGCCAAGTGTCAGCAGTGAAGGGTGCTGCAACCCTTCAAGCATGGGGCTGGATGGTCCCGGCCCCGTGGCTGCTCCGGGGAACATAATAAACACCAGGGTCGCACTCACAGGGCCTCCAGTAGGAAATAAGTAATTAGGGTTTAACACTTTTTATCGCCGCTTGTTCCTGAACATCAGAAGAAGCTAAGGAAGAATATAAAGAAAATTAAAATGGTGGTGCCTGCTAGAGAAAGAGGAAGCAAAAAGGAAGTCTGGACAAGTGAGAGGTATAAATGCTCATTTACTGTAGGTGTTTCAGATGTTCTCAAAGGCACAGGTATGTGCCAGACTGCTTTTGGCTTTTGATGTGGACTGGGCACTGACCTTCCCTCCCAAGTCTTTGAAAAGCTTCGGGTGCTTTTCATGTGTAATTCACATTGTTTTCAGGATTGTGTCCCTATTTGAAGCCTCTCCCTTTGCCTTAGGAAGGGATGCGAGTGACTGCAGACAGGTCCCAGGCGTGCAGGACTGCCCAGCCGTGTTCAGACAGGGACATTTTGGGCACTGGAGCAGATGAGGGGTGTGTGACTGCCCGGGACTGGGGTACCCCCACCCCACACTCCCCTCTGGGTCCCCAGTCTGGAGCCCTGGGCATCTGCAGGGCCTGTTGGAGGCACATTCCAGCCCATACAAACAGCTTGCTATCATCTGTGTTCAATCTAGTGATAAATGGGCTCCAGAAGTTTTTGAATATTTGTATAAGACCACAATGCTTCTTATCAAAACATTTCCCATTATTATTTTCCATTTTTTCCTCCATCCCCAGCTACCTCCTCCTTCCCTTTGGTGCACTGCCATGTCCCAACCATTAGCAGTGCTATCATTTTTTTTCTCCACATGGGAAATACAAGAGAGCTTTCCTCTAAAGGAGGTAGTCCAGGTCCTCCTGGGGCTCTCAACCCATCCTCCATCTGCGGTCGTGCAAGTGTTTCCTCCTGGGCATTATCACTGGAAATGAAAGAATGTGAACACACCAGGCTCATTTGTTTTGTGTGTTTAATTTCTTCATAGGTTCGTGTAAGTACTTATTGTCTTCTCCTTAGAAGATAATCAAATACAAATGTACATGCGAGATGCAGGACTAACAAATGGGGCTGCCTTCTGAAAATGTGGTCTACGAGACAAATAGGGACGTAAGAGCATCGCCGGTGCCTGCGAGAAGGGATGCTTCCAGAAAGCACAAAAAGTTATGAGTACAGCTAAAATCAACAGTGCCCCATCATCAATATTCATATAGCCCAGATGAAACATTTTACATTGTAGATGCTCATAAATCAGATAGAGAAGAAGGAGGAAAAGGCAAAGAGAAAGTGGAAGATATAAAGGAAGAAATAGCTGGGGGATGAAGGGGTGGCAAGAGGGGATTCGGCTCATTCAGGCTAACATCTGCTCAGTCTGAAGTGGAACCACCTGTTAGTTTATTAAATTGTACAATTAATTTATGTGGAAGGAAGGGAAGACTATATCTCATCAAAAATCTTCCATTTTAACCCCATCCTCTGAAAGCAAGCTGTGTAAAGCCAGCCGTCCATGAAGTGGATGCACAACATCATCATTTTCACGTGAAATGATGGAAAATCTCCAACATCTCCCGCCAAGGCGCCCGTCACCCCACCGGGTGCCGACAGACGGCGTCTGCTCTAAACAGCGTAGTCTTTTGCCACGGGGAAGCAATGAGATGGCTCGCACACGCGTCCCGTCATGTAAAGCCAATTCAGCGGGAACTCCTCTGCCTTGGCCCGGTGTTATGAAAAGTTTCCATCTTTAATATCTCTGCCGCTGGCAAATCTCATGTGAGGCCAAGTTTTAATCAAAAAAGTGCAGTAATTTGTACAGTGGTAATGATAAGTTAACTCCTCTACCCTCTCCTCTCCCACACTACCCCCTGCTACCCGCCAACCATCAGCCTCTGGCTACGATCTCCCCGACTCCACAACAGAAGAGGGTGGGGATGGCAAAGCGTCTCTGCAAGGGCCCTCAGCACCCTGAGCATGCAAACGGGGGCTGCAAACCACTGCCCAAACGCATCCCAAAAGTTCATGTCCAAAATGCAAATGGGCCCACAGCAGCAGGGAAAAGGCTTTTGCGGGAGAGGCTTCATACCGGCCTCTTGCAGCCCTGTTCTACAGCACTTACCCGTGTCAAAACACTTGAATTTTTCATTATCAAAAAAAAAAAAAAAAACCCAAAACATTTAAAATAATTTAATTCAGGCATCTATTTTGGAACGCGTCTTAACGGCTCCTTCCTGCAAGTCCCTACCAAAGGAGGGTCCGGAGCCCTTGGGGAGCATGTGCGCCTTCCAGGCTTGCAGGATCGGGCTCCAATTAAGTGCAATGCTCTCCAGATTTGGTTCCCATTATTGTCTTCCTTTGGCATGACTGGCTGGAGCACTTGAATTGGAAAGGTCCCAGAATCTTCAGTCTCCTAAAATATTTTCAATAACGTTGAGAGCAATTTTCCTTAGAGCTTGTAAGGATTTCAACGGACGAGCCAACTTTCCCAGAGGAATGATCCAATTACGAGGACTGGATGCTCTTGTCAATCTCTCCCTCAGGGACATGGAAAATCAAAATTATGATTTATTTTTTTTAATGTGACAGTGAGCGTAAAGGCAGAAATCTAAACCATGCCGTTATCTCCCCAGGCACCCCCCTCTCCCTCTGCCTGATACTGTTAGCTAAAAATACCGACTCATTTCAGGCAGAACTTCCTTAAATTCTGCTCTAATGACAGTGCCGGCAGGACCCAGCCCTCGGTGCAGTGCTGAATTATGATTTTTTAATGGTGACCTCTGCATGTAAAAATTGAGACAAAATGACTTCGTCTTTCACTAAAGCAACAAGAGAAATGCAGTTCAAGCCCAGGGGTTTGCATTTGGTGACAAAGACGGGGAAAAGCAGCAGCAGTCCCCCAAAAGCTAAAAATAGTTCCCACAGGGTGAGGGCAGTGGAGGAGCTGGTGGTGATGGGCAGACGGGCGAGCAGGGAAGCCTGCATGTCTTTGCACGGGATATTGCAGGAGATGTCCCCAAAATGCCAGCCATAGTGCACATCAGTCGGGACGGGACCCCATCGGGCTCACTTGCACCCCAACACCCCGCAGCCCTCCTCCACTGCCCATGCCATCCCTTGGTGTGCTCCCTGTCGGGGTGCAGCCATGTAGGGCTGTAGGGGAGGGTCGGGGTGCAGTTTGCTGCTGCCCCGGGTGCGTTGTGCCGAGGAGAAGGAGCTGCCTTTGTGCAGCGGGGCAGCGGGGGGCCTTTGTCCCCGCGGGGCTGCCTGGCTCCCGGGGGCCAGCGCGCCGAGATCAAGGGGTGGGCAGTGGGATCTGCAGCAGCCACGTGCCGCCCGCTCCCCCTTAGAAGTTGTTGTTGCTATGGGGTCTATTGTTGCCGGCTTTCCCCTGGCGCTTTACATCCTGCACCTTGCTTTTTCACAGGGTGAACAATAATGCAAACTCCTTTTGCTCCTATAGTTGCCTTTTCACATTTTTTTTTCGCCCCCTTTCGCAACCTATTATAAGTGATAACTCTAAAGAACTGCACAATTCTTCAGGAGATTTTCCACCGCCAGCTCCAACTGTGCCGCTTGCCGGGTTATTCTGCCCAAAAAGCCAGGGAAATCTGCATATCTGGGGGACATTATTAATTACCTAATGTGACATCTCTAACTCTGCACAGATTCATCTCTGGCTAATGAAGCTGTCAGGGGCAGGCACGGTGCCGGTGCCGCCCTGCCGCGGGTGCTGGCCCCCATCCAGCACAGATCCTGCTTTTCCCAGCCCAAGCCAGTGATCCCACAGTAGCACGGGAGCAGGATCCAGCCCTGGTACCTCCCGGCATCACCACGTCACATCCATCTTCCAGCTCTTCTGGATCTCCTCGGCAGAAAAGTGGCTGAAAAGCAAACCCCTTTGGCTTCATTTATTAATTCCTTGAGGTTGTACCTTCAACGGGAGCAACCAAAGAGCCTTGGTCTTCCCGGGGTACGGCCTCATGCCCCTGCAGATTCCCTATGTGCTTTTTCAGGGCTCCGAAGAAGGTGCTATGTATGAAGGCTGGAATAAACTTAATATTATGCCAGGGATAGAGGCAGGATTCCTCACCCGGGTGCTGCAGGCAGGAGTCTCAGGGCAAGGGCAGATCCCTCCCTGGGGAAGGGCAGCAGCATCATACCAGTTATTTCCCATGCCCTGTGGTCAGGTTTTGCATCCAGTGCTTTTCCAGCAGTGAGGACACATCCCAGGGAGCTGGGACATTTCTGCTATTGGTCCCCTGCTCCTGGGCAGCCTCCCCCTGGCAGCGGAATGCTGCTTGCATCCACTGGGATCCAGCTTTTGGGAAACCCATTGTAATGGATAAATAACCCCTCAGTGGGATTGATTCTCTGTGATGGAAGATGATCTTTCCTGGTGATATGGACTGGTCTCCCTCGGCTGAAAATCAAGTTGTATAATTGCTTAAATGGAAAATGGTATTCATGTTTAAATAAATTATTGCATTGGTTTAAAAATTTCTAATGACGAAGAGCAAGCGGACTGTCGGATCGGCGTGCCAGATCGTCTGGTTCTTAATGACAAATGTTTTAATTAAAATAATTATAATTAAATGGATGTCAAAAAAATGTTTCAGTTCGAAACGCACTTCACAACCTCACATCACATCCTATCAGACGACGGACAACATGACAAAACAGAAAATAAACTGAGACCTTTAGGCAAATTTTTCCTCAAAGACACAGTGGTAATTCCCCAGCCGCCTGCGGTCAGCGGTGCAGCGGGGCCAGCTGTCACCCCCACCCAAATGAAAGCCACTCTTAGGGCTTTAATAACACCAAGCTAACGTATATGTAGAGCGCTTCGCCTCTCCTTGCTCTCTGCAGACATTAATGCATATGCAAACCCCACGTGGGCTGGAGGAGATGGGAATCGTCACTCTCACCCAGCATGCAGGGAACCAGAGGCTTGTCCTCCTCCTAAGCTGTTTTTAAAGATGGGATTTGGATGCTTGGGAACACGTAGCTGGTGCTGTCTTCCCTGGCTGTTGTTTCTCTTAAGGGAAATAAATGTAAGCAGGCTGCGCTCGTTTCTCCGCCGTGGATGTAGCGTGGGTTTCTGCTCTACATTTCTAAAGGCATCTTTTCCCTTTGAAACGTTGGCACTGGGATGACCGGTGACGCGGGATGAGCACCCGGGTGCTTGGTGGGGCCAGAAATGCTGTAGGAGGGAAAAGGGGGAGCAAGACACATCGACAGCAGAATACCCAGGACATCTTTAAACTCCACTATATGATCCAAAAGTCATATAATAGGATTTGAGGCCAATTATCACTTCCTCCACCCGCCCATTTCATTTAACACACCATGAGTATTTGCAGCGCAGGCCCTCGCAGGGCTGAAGGTGAGCACTGCAGGAGCCATCCCACGGGCTCCCCCATCCTCTATCCCGCATCCCGCGTCCCGCATCCCATCCTGCACAAGGCAACGCTGCTCCACCGGCAGGGCCAAACACTGTAATTGGATCTTAATTACACAGCTCTCTGAGAGGTTATTTTTATTTCTTTGTTTGTTAATGCAATTATTTAGCTGCCCTATTTTAGCCTTGACCTTGCAGGAAGAGGGTATTTTCCAGTCAGCATAATGCTTTATCTTTGAAAGCTACAATCAATAAGGATAATTAATGATGCCTGCTGCAATGATAGCCTCAGCAATCATTATACCACATTAATCCCTGCAGTCAGACTGGGGTCAAGGCCATCTAAATCATTCACCTAGGGGTGGAGAAATTCAAATAATTTACCAATTTAAATCCAAGGAAACAAATCCGACTTTATTTTTCAAAGCCGTTTAAACCGTTACATTTTTAAGAGGCTGCAGCTCGTTTCAGCTGTGTTTTTGCTGGAGCCGTGGCTGCAAAGTGGGAAACTGTGTCACCGACGGGGATGTGCAGCAGGACCATGCTACATGTGCCACGGGTCTCTCCTTGACCCTGGTTTCTCGGGCAGGATGAGTTCAGCGTGGGGATGGCCCCAGATGCCACCTCAGCAGACACCGGTCCCCAAACTGGGAACACCCAGCATGGTTGTGCCATGGGAGAAGGAAGGGGGTCGTGCTCCTCTCACAGGGGCAAAACGTATCTCCCACCAGCCCCAGGAGTGGGGGTTTGTCAGTCTTCGGTGCCAGTTAATGCTGGGGACCCTCCTGCACCCCAAGGGGACCCCCTGCCCAGGGGCATTTCTGCACCAGACGTCCACCCAAGGAGGGGATAAGACATCTCCGAGAGGAGTGGAGATCTCTCCCAAGCACATCCCTGTCCCCCACCAGCCCCCCAAAACCCGGCCCATGCCTGAGCTCTCCAGGACAGCCACCTGCGTGGCTCCCGCTCACCAAACTGCCGCTGCTGCAGGTGGCCCCCGGCCCCACACCCCACTCCCCACCGGAATGGAGCGAGGGGCAGGGAACCGGCTGCCACGTATGAGCACAAACTGCAAAACTGATGATTTATTTTATTTACTTCAGCCTGTGTTTTGCACGTTTATAATGTATTAGGGCTGGGAATGCATGGGGGACTGTGCCAAAACATGCGTGTTTTGTTCGAGCGTACCGGGAAGCCCAAGGAAAACGCTGGGGACTTCCTCCAGCACAGCTCTCCAGAAGTTCCAGCTACCCTTGGGGGTGATTTGGTGGCTGATGTGCTGGCCTTTTTTTAACATCCACTATCAAAGGGATGTAGCTTTTTGACATTTCCATGCTAGGAGTGAAGATACCCCTCCATCTGCTCCGTGCAAAGATAATTTTGGGGATGCACCCAGCGCCACGGTCACATTCTGATGCCTCCCAACGTGCTCACCTGGGGCTTTGCATCTCTCTCACCCCAAGGGAAAGCCAACGGCATCCCAAACCTCCAAGGAGAAGAGGGGTCTCATCCTGCCCGCCACCAGTGGGCAGCCCCTGCTACCTGTCCCCAGCCAAAACACCTGTCTACTGCACGCTGGGTGGAAAGAACCACCAAGGGCTTTGTCAGGATATTAAAAAACCCACAAAGCCAAGAGCTGGTATTATTATAGAAAGGCTGCAGAGTAATGCCCTTGGCCAAAAATTGTGTTTGTTGATAATCAATAACATTTTGCTGATCTAAATCTGTTCCTGGTGGCTCTTGCAGGGCTGGTTTTGCACATTTGGGATGTGCTGCCTGCTGCAATGTCCGCTGTGATGCCCACCATGATGCCCACCACGATGCCGACTGTGACGTTGACCATGATGCCCACCCACCATGATGCCACCATGATGCCCACCATGGTGGGCGATGGTCACTGTGATGGCCACTGCCATGCCCACCACATGAGAGGGACCAGCAGCAGCGTGGACCAGGGTCTCAGGGCTCTCTCCGTGTCCCTCCCAGGGTCTCAGCCCAATCTGGGGGCTCAGCCATCCCTGGGATGGATGAAGTTTGAGGGGCACCCAGAAACATGTAACAGTGTTGAGTCCCTCTGTCGAAACGAAGGGGAAATTTGGTTTAGTTTTGATTTATCACTCTATTATGAACAAGTTTGTGTTTTCACCAAAACCATTCTCCTTGCATGTACTGAATTAATTATATATTAACAGCGGCGTGTAATTTATATGTAGACATATACAATAAATTATGGCCTAACTGTATAATTCTACACATATAATTAATTACATTAAACATCTACATTTTAAGCCTACAATTAGATAACCCTGAGAGACAATCCTGTTAGCATTTTTAATAAATACTTGTGTTTGAAGCTGTTTAACAGAGCACCTGATAACTGATATAGCAGTGTTAACATCTGTTCCATTATTTCCAGAGGACGTTAGTTTAACGTAATGCTCCTCACATAAAATATGCATTTGTTCTTGACTGTCAAGTGCCTCTATTATTTTATTAAAAAGTCAAAAAAGAATATAATCAGACTTCATAATTTATGTGTGACATTTTCATTACAGAAAACTTTATGCAAAATTGAATTCTAAAATTTAATTTCCTGTGATGTTTAAATTACTTACTATCTGGCTCCTCTCCAAACATTGTGATCACTCCAGGCCCCATATGAATTCTATTAAGGATATGTTTAGCTGCTGCCAAAATGTACAGGGTATTTTTCTATGTAATTCCAAGAATATGCTCCTTAAATTTATTTTGTGCCAGTTTAAATAGTTTCCCTCACACAGGAAAAGAATGCAAGACACTTTTAACCACTGCCATGAATTTTTTTGTTGTTTCCCTTGGTTTTCAGTGCCCACCCCAGCCCCTGGTCCTTCAGCCCCCTTAGCCAGGAGGAGCAGTCCCAGTAGCCCAGGGAAACTTGGCTTAAGCCAGGAGAAAGATCTGGGCTTTCCGGGAGCCCTGTTCGTCACATCTGCTGCATGCATTGAAAATTAGCACACAAAAATTAAGTGCAATGAGTGTGTGGCAGAAGGATGTATAGGCCAGAAATATGGTTCATGCTGTTTCAGTTCACAGAGCCTGGGTCTCGTATTGCCTCCAGTCCACATTGTCTCTCCAGGAATGTATTTAACATCCATGTCAGGAAGAGAAAGCAAAGATCAGGCCCTGGAGAAGAGCAGGAATTGCGTAGTGAGAGGGGCTTAATGTAGCTCAGGGAGGATCAGACCTGTGGCAGCAAGGCAGCAGAGGGGCGTGGGGTTGGGACACCCCAAGGAAGGGCAGGGGGATGCTCCAACCCCACCGAGAAGCCACGAGACTCCACTTCCCTCCTCAGAGGCCTCCCGTGCCTTTGGTCCCATCACCACCACGGATGCTTGGGCCACGCACCCCACCCAGATCTCCCAATCCCACCCCTCCCCTAGGAACAGGGATCCTCCAGCCACGTCTACAGCATTGCAGACAACATCAGGTTTGAGGACAAACATTTGATGAGTGAACCAGGTGCCTGCAGCTATCCCAGTTCTTCCTGGCAGCTCTTTCTTAAATCAATCTGTGTTTTGCATGGCCTCATCCACCAGGAGCCAAGGTACTATCAAAGCTGAAGATCAATACATGCATACGGACTATTGCTATCGGATTTGGTCATTTTCTGAGCAGACTGTGTCAGTAAAACTCAGCTTGCTTTGGTAAAACAGCTTGATCTCATGAATCTTTAGAGAAATTCACAGAAAATCTTAAGGCATGTCTTTGGAAATAACGTAGCTTGCTGTTGCCGTGAAGTTTGCAATGTTTCATGTACCACGTTTGACAGTGATGTAAGAGTTTCCAAAATGAAGGCGCTCTGCCAAATTTCTGCTTCCCTCCCTTTGCCTGGTATCTGTGAGCAGCAGTCACGTCCCACTGCCTACGCGTGCTGGTGGGAAACACGAACCGGAATAAAGCGATGGTGGGAAAACGTGGTGGCTTGGAGAGAGCAGTGCCTGTGCCCTTCGCAGCTGCCCTTGGTGTAGACCTTGAGCAGGGAGATGAGCACAGCAAGGCACATCCCAGTATGTCCCAGCTCATCCCAGCATGTTCCAACATGTTCCAGCTCATGCCAATACATCCCAGCTCATCCCAGCATGTGCCAGGATGTCTCAGCTGATCCCAGCACATCCCAGCATGTCCAAGCACATCCCAGCTCACCTCTGCACATCCTATCTCATTCCAGCATGATCCCAGTACATCCTAGCACACCCCAGCATGTCCCAGCTCAGCCCAGCTCATCGTAGGCTCATGGAAAAGTCATGCTAAATGTAAAGAGCAATTATGGAGTCCCTCAGCATGCTACCTAATTGTTATTAAATCTTTCTTTTACTAGAACTTGTCCTGACGTGGGATATACACCCCAGAGCTTTCCCTTGTGTGGAGGTGGCAGCCAGTGGCTGGTGATGGTGGCTGAGGGTACAGCGAAGCACCGAGCACTAAAACAGATTTCCATCAACCCTAACTCATACTGGTTGTGCTCCTGCAGGTTAGTTTGTGCAGCTCATTTACTTGCTCAGCGTTCACAAGTTATTCCCTTAATGTTCAGAGATGAGAAAAATAACTCTCCCTGTTGGGAAGGGCTGGATTATTCCCAGGTTATGACAGCACCATGTGTTACGGAGAAGAAAAACAAATCTGGAGCAAACCCAACTGCTCCAGTTGGGATGGAGCGGGAGTTTGTACCCACCGGGTGTGAAAGCCCTTCACCAGGGACACGGTCTCTGCTGCCCAGCCACACTCAGACCCCTGCACCAGGGCTCCCTCGGGACCCGGTCTCATGGCTGGGCTGGGGAAAGGGGGTGTCAGGGTGCTGCCACGGGAAGCCCCCCAGCAAGTGGGGCAGCACTGGGATGGGCTCGCTCCCAGCCTTCTGGTCTTCCTTCTGCACTGGGGAGACAAACCAGTGGATGGAAAACCTCGCAACTGCCATTGGGTTTTACTGTAACTGGATGCTAACCATGGCCAGTTGTAAGCACAGAGCTAATAAAAGATGCCGAAGGAAGCCCGGGCAGGAATAGGATGACAGAGCAATATTGCAGGAGGTAGGATCCTGCTGAGTCTGGAAGTGCCTGGTTTATTTATATTCAGCTGAACTGAAATATTCAGAAGGAGAAAATCTTCAAGCCGTACTCTTTCGTTGTCTCCTTTCCGAAGAGAGAGGGATGCATGTGGTATTCACCGGGTAGCGACGCTCACCCCTGTGCCTCAGTCCTCACAGCAGGCAGCCTTTTCCAGTGCCCGTCCCCTCTAAATTCAAGCAGCACAAGTCCAGTATGAAATTTTTCTCTGATACAATGTGGTTCACAAATTGGACGATGGCAAAACCAGATAACTTATTACCTGCATCTTAATTTATTTATTATTGAACACTTTATTAACCTATACACTTTGCTGCCTGCACATCTTTAATGGGTTTACAGTAGAAGTATTCATTTATTCCTGTGTGTGAAATAGTACCTTCATAATTCACCTGTGGCATCGTAAGATATTAATTATAGCACCCAGGGTCTTCGCTTAATAGTGAAACACTAATTGTGAAGGTAAAACACATTCTCATTCCGGAGAGCTTCTTCTCTCAAAATCCACTTGCCATTTCCAGGAGCAGTGACGGTTCAGACCTCCTTGCACCTGAACGAATCGTGCATTTTTATGAAGTCCAGATTATTGCATTTGAAGCCAATTTTGAATCCTTACTGGATCCAAGCTGTTTAGCAAGACTAATATCTGTGGAGAAGTGGGTGTGGAGGGTTTCTCACGATCCCCACAAGCTATCGGTGGGTGATGATGGAAGGTTTGGCCCTGCAGGAAGATGCTCTCTTGCAGGGGAAGGATTCTATAGCTTTGACCTGCCCTTTACCATCGCCAGTGCCCTCTCCCCGTGAGGCTGATGCCTGGCAGCAGGCAAGTTTCAGGGATGATCTGGCAGCACCACATCTCCGGGTCGGGATGGGTATTTACGCCTGGGTTATAAACAACGGAGAAAAAAAAAAAAAAAGGGCATCTCACAGTGCAGGCACCTTAAAAATAGTATCGTGGGGAGGGGGACTGTAATAAGAAACATGTTGGGATGGAAATAGCTTAATTCTGTCACAAACACCAGCTTAATGTATGCCCTTAAACTCGGAGCCGTATACGTTTCCCTGCAACATCCGCCCGTATCGGGAGGATCTGCTCCAGCTAGACACTCTGGTGCCTCGCGCCCTTCGGTTGCATTGCTTCGCAGCAGCCATCATCATGTTTTAATGAGCCATTTTTCTATTTATCTAATGTCACTGTTTCCCCAGCAGCGCTGTACCCGTCCTGTCCAGTAAAACCCATTATCTCTATTAGGCTGCCGATAGCGCATCGCTGGGATTGCTGGCTCCCTAATTGCTGGAGCACGCTCCTCCTCCCGCTGATAGATTACCCCGGGCTAACAGCCCCTGCACCTATTCCCCAGCGCCCCGCTACCAGCCAATCCCCAGCAATTGGGTTCTGCTTTCAGTAATAAATCCTAACCTATCAATACATAATAGGCCTTAATAATCAACAGCTATAGACGTTGTCTGCTTCGGGAGGCCTCCGCAGAGCCGAGCATTTTTTATCTGCCTATAATTAGCAGCAGTCAAATCCCGTTTGTGTGACAGGGTGCGATCGTCCGGGCTGTACAGGAACGATAACAGATTTTACACACATTCAAACATGATTTAATCGCCGGTCTGACTATCCCGATAATGTGCACGGGTGTAAAAAAAGACCAGCTGGCCTGGGAAAGTGTGGGAAACATAAATACTGTGTCCGGCAGCTCTGGAGGAGATTTTTGACGCCACCGCTGAGGAGGTGCCTTATTTTTGATAGCAAAGGAGCCGTTGCGGGGTAAATCCTGTGAGAACTGGGTAGATCAGCGCGGGGGCTTTGCTAGGAGGGGCTCTGCATCTGTGTTAGGAGGGGCTTTGCAGCCAAGAGTAGACGATGCTGTTGGAAAATGTCCCCAACCAAACATGTCTGGGTAAAGTAACTGTGCTCAGCCCCACCAGCCACTGAGGGGAGGAAGGGAAGGTGCCCCAAAACAAGGCAGTAAAACTATAAAGTTAATGAGGAAACCGTGTACTTTTTTACAGTATAAGCCTTTATAACCCCTTCCTCAGGAGCCAGGCTTTCAGGGTAATACAGTGAACGCTATAAAATGGATGTTTAATGTAGCTGGGGGCCAAGAAAAACATTGTATAATTGTAGTAAGCAGCTTGCTAAGTAAAATGATAGCTTTTAAAGGATGAAATATAGCGTAGGTTTTCAGGACTGCACAGGCTCCAGCTTCATATTGCTTCAATAACAGTTTCTTCATTTCACTTACAAATGTATCTCCGAGGAGATTTGTTACAAACATCTCTCGGCTTGGAAATAAGATGCTAACTAGATCTGCTCTCATGATCCATTGTGAGTAAATGACCTGATACATTCAGTCCTTCCCTTTCTCCTGAGCCACGCCTGCTCTCACCAAATTTGTTTGATTTTCATCCATTTTATGCAAACAGGGGTGCCTCGCCTGTGGCTCCTGGCATGGCTGGCGATGAGGGATGCTCACCTAGGATAACTGCGCCGGCTGCATCCACCCTTTGATTTGGCTGGGGGCGTTTTGGGGGGGCCACGGGCTCCCCAGCACCTTCCAGCCCGCCTTGGTCCCACCAAGACCACAGCTCCACTGCTTCCCAGCACTGTGTGATGTGGTTTGGGCTGGGTTTCTGAGGAAAAGGGGGCACAGGGAGAGGGGCTTGCTTCAGTTTGGGTTTTGCTGGTCAATGGAGCTAACGTCTTCCCTGTCTCCGAACACTCAGCGACGACGGTTACTATCGAGCTTCTGTAAATTCAAATAAAAAGGCGCCTATGGCTTAGCTGTGGTTTATAATCTAGAGATTAATATATATTGAGTATAATATATATCCTCCTGAGGTGGGAAGTGGAGGGCACTGCTGAGGACAGGAGCAAGGCTTGTTGTGCAGCGGCCAGGCTGTGCTGGCACTTCGGTAATGCCAAGGACCACGGGTGGGTTTTGGAGCTTCTTTGCACAGGGTCTCCCCACGGGTCTTCTGGTGGGACACGGTCTTCCTCCACTGTGTTTCCTTTCTCTTTGGAGGAAGCAAGATTGGCTGCAGGAAGGCAACGCTGTGCTGGTGCCATGGGCACCCTGTGTCCCTGGCCTGGCTCTCGCCCCAGCTCCTGGGTTAACTGCACTACGCCAAAAATAAATATAAAGCGAATGGCAGAGCAAGCACTACATGCACATCAGATTTTCTGAAATATTTCCAAAATATTGGGTAACCAGCTTGTCTTTGCCTGCAATGCCCAGAGCAGCCTCCCACCATGCTGCTCACCTGCAGCCCCAGGTTTGCTGGGTGGAAATGGCCATGGCCACGGTCATGGTTATGGTCACACCCATGTTTCTGTCATGCATCTTCCCCCCCTTCCCCAAAGGTCCCCCAGCTGCTCTCCCCACCGCATGCTGCCACACTGAGAGCCACGATGCCCAGCCTGGGCCATCCTTCATGGTCTAAAAGTTCTGCTAGAAAAACTATTCGGGTTTCCTTGGATGTTCCACAACAAAAGGTGATGAAGATGCTACTAGCAAACTCTGGCTCAGTGAAGCAAGGTGCTGAGCCTTTGTGGTGGCAACCAGGAGATGGTACTGCTGCAGAGAACTGAATGCTCTTGTGACAAAACCCAAGTCTGATATTAGTCACAATATTCTTAATTTCTGTAGAAAAAGTGAGCTTCAAGCACAAAGCACCCTCACTTGACTCCTGCTTCTGGGGCCTTTTCAAACTGAGAATCAAGACGCATACCTCTGCTTTCTGTATATGCACATAATGTGAAATTTCATCAGCCACAATATCTTAGAAGACAGGAATCGTGAGATATATCACATGTAAATGGACATATCATCTGAGCAAGGCACCATTTATCAATATCACTTTGAAATGCAGTGGATGATCTGATGGGATTATGTAGATCTCAACTATCTATGGGTGAATGAAATTGGGTAACCTTAGCAACCCCAGGTACATTTGTGCAGCTATGAATCAAATGTCAGTGTGATGAGCTATGCACAAAATAAAGAAATAATTCTTTGAAATATTCATAACAGTCTGCAGTGTATTATTTTATAAGTCTCTACCTATTATGCATTTTGGAAGCCAGCTTTAAAAAAAAAAAAAATTAGCATTTACATACCCCACATCCGCATAAATGCTTACAAATAAAGCCAACATGAAACACAACCAGCAACTGCAACAACCCCGAGTTCCTCTTCTTAATGGTGGAGAGGGCATCTTCCACAAGCAAACACTCTTGCTGGAAGAGCTGCCCAGAGGATGGATTATTCACATAGATTTGAAACAGGACTTTCCATCATCAAACTGGATAAAGACAAAAGTTACACGCTGTAGTTTCACTAGTGTTAAAATATATTCAGTGGGGTGTTCTAATACCAGAAAGGTAGGAAAAGCTGGAAGTCTCCCTTAAAAATTGATGAAGTCAAGAAAATGTATGGTTTGGGGTTTTTTAATTCAGTTATTTATGTAAGTATTTTGGATGACCATAAGATACTTTAAATATACACTGCGTCGCACTTGAACAATAAATAATTACATATGTAGTTGCAGAGACTTTCCATATGCCTGTTCACAGAGGCTTGTATCTAGATACAAAAACATGCTCCATCTTTAGTCTCCTCCATGCTGAAACACTGAAGTTTTCATTTTCCTGGTTTTTCCCACATGGAAAGCCACCCCTTTACCCTGGCATTGGTTGAAGACTATAGTTCTCAGCCTGCAAATTTATTTCTAATTAATTAATAGTCACTGCCCTGATCACCCACTCCAAGATCAGTCGTAAGGACAAGGGCAGGGAAAAGGCAGGGTGGGACCAGGGGCCACAGGGCAGGATGCTCAGGCACCTCCAAGCTGCCTTCTCCACCTCAGTGCCGCCTGCAGATGTGCTAATGTTTATTTTGTAGTAGTCAAAGTTTTCCTTCGAGCCTGAACACTACAAGTTACGTTGATAATTGAGAATCTCCATTTTCCTTAAAAAAAAAATCCTTGTACTTGCGGTCAATGAAAAAAGCACTATATTCACCTTTTGGGCTTCAGTTCCCTCTTGCTTTACAGGTCCTGAATACTGAAGAAATAGGATTACAGCTCCACAGTCCTTCTCAGCATCATGTGCCGCGGGGTGGTCTCTGATTTCGGAGATGGGAACCACCCATTTATTTATTTTACGATGCTTTAACCCACCCTCATGCTTAGCAGGCTGGCAAGCTCTCTGCTCTTTTTTTTTTTTTTTTTCCAAACAGCTATTAAAGAATTAGTGTTTCCGTAAATGTGTCTCGTTCTCATTAAACATTTTCAGGTCGTGTTGGAAAGCTTAGCAGTTAAACCACCCTGAGAATTACAGCGGCAGATCTGAAGCAGGCAGCCCTGTTTATTCAAAATCGCCTTCTCCAATGGCTCTCCCGAATGAGCTGATTAATTGTTCAGGACCTATAGCACATGCTTCAGTGAAAATAAATTACTTTATTTCTATTACACCACCAGTGGCTGTGTAACTTAATTTCATTAGCTCGAACCTGTTGAGAGTGTTCAGATTTCCATAGCAGGACGCACTTGAAATGAAAAGATGCTTTCGATTCTCAATTAACAGAATCGTTCCCTTTCAACCGAAATGAATGTTATTGAAACCAATTAGCATAGACTGGAAAATCTCTCATTAATGAGGGGAGTGTGGGTGAGTAAACAGCAATGAAAAGATGAAATTAGAGAAGAGTCTCTTCTTGTTGGCCTGAATAATTACATGCTTAGTTGCCTAATTGTCTGGTGAAAAGCCTTGCCGTGCTAGTAACAGATTGCCATGTTCATTAGGCTGCAAAAGGCCACCTGCTGCTGAGGCTCATTTTCCTGCAGTCTATATACACGTGTTGCTCCCCGGGGACTGATATTTGGACACAACACTAGCTGTGAAAAGCAAATGAGCTTGCCAATATGCTGCAATATTGTGTCCTTTATGCCAAGATACAGAAGCTTAATATGTCAAATATAATGAATAAAACCAACAGCGATAACGAAGTTTATGAGGAAAGTGACCTTCTAACACGTCCCGGTGCAGAAGTGCAGGGCGTGCGGATGCCGGTCCCTCATACAGATGTTCCTTTCTGGCCTGGACTGCTCCAAATTACGTAGCACAAAAGATAAATTACAACCGCTACGGCCTGAGCGATTCCTTAGACAATGGCATAATGAAAGCATACAATGTTAACTGTTAAAATTGGAAACAAATGTGAAATACTGAATGCTAAGAAGCGTTCATGAAAACCAGCATTGTTCGTATTTGCTCCGCTGTGGCAATAAACATCAAAGGAGTGAGGCCTCTTTGCGCCAGCCCTTCCTCAGATCACTTCGTGTCTTATAATTGCTATTTTTATGGGTCTTTTAAGCCGGGCTTTATTATGCAGTGCTGTTTGCAGAGAGAAGTCGCCCTGGGCACAGAGGTGGGGGTTGCCCGGCCCCAGGGGGCTCCTCTGTGAGCCGTGGGTCCCACCTGCAAAGGGTGGGATGGAGGGATGGATGCTGCTGGAGAGGCAACCGTGGGATGTTGTACCTTGATGGGATATTGTGGCTGAGCTGCCGTGCTTCCGTGGCAAAACCAGCCTGTGAAGACCTGCCCTCTTGCAGTGCAGTGTTCCTCTTCCTAAGCTAAAAGCGACCTGCTTTCCGCACTGCGTGCTCATAAGTTGCAACAAATTAAACAGGGAAAAAGGAGACTGAGTGCACTGTTGCCTTTGGAAATGTTGACCCTAGTTCAAGAAGGCTTGGATTCTAAGGATGGTGCTTCAGCAGAGGATTCAGCTCAGTGCATGCCTTCATCCCTCTGGGTCACCACATACAGATTTAATGTTTGCAGCCGAAATCTCGCTGGCACTATGGCAGAGCGAACGAAATCCCATCGTCTGGATGTCAGTGTGGCTGGGAAGCGGGGCCCTGCCCAATGTGCTCCATCCCGCTCTCATTTTTGCTGCTGTCAGGGTGAGGGACAGAACTACTGGCTAACCCAAAAGACTGAATAAAATAAGAAAGGGAGTTATGAATAGTCTACTAACCTACGAGTTACAGCAGTACCCAAGCTCTAAATACTGCAAACACAGTCTCTGAGCATTTGAGTGTCCTGCCTCAAGTGAAGTTTTGAACTGTTTCTAAGTGGTTTACAGTTGAACAAAAACCCAATTCAAACCAAAATAACCAGCAGAAAGCACTCCTGCGGTGAGGTTTGCAGGTGGGACCAGCACCGTGAGCCACTCCAGCATCCCGGGGCTGAGCCCTCCACTCTGTTTTCTAAACATCTCCAAATGCAAGGTCTCTCTGGTTTCTGTTTTATTTTTCTTTTTTCACAGTGTTAGAAGATGTTACGCACTGAGCAGGAGGTATGGTAGGCTGGACAGCCGTGACTTCTTGGTTCAGTCACCAGCAGAGAAATCAGGGATGTATGGATATGGGTATTGATATACACATTTCAGTGTATTACACTACTGCAACCATAATTATTGCCCATATATCGATCCCCTAATTAATAATAATTGCATTGGGAGGGGGCTCACTGGTCTCCACTGCATTATGGAGGATGAGCCCACGCAGGGCTGGGGAGCCACGTCCGCCAGCAGCAGCCGCGGTTCCACGCTGGGCGAGGAGCAGCCCTCCTGCCACATCTCCTGCCACTTCACAGCTAAAAACTTCTTCTAGCACAAACTGCATCGACGGTAAAATATTCCACGCAGACAGTTTAAGCCTCTCACAACAGTGGCACATACTGTTACATCAAACAAAACAGCACATGCTGTTGTTCCCACGTACCGCCCGTGCTGCAAGGTTTAATGCTACACGGGTTAAACACAAAAGCTTCAGTCACTCTCAGTCAAAGGTCTCGGGTGACAGCGGCGGGGAAACATACGCCGCCGCTTCTGTTTTGCCAGTTTTTTGATTGCTTTTTTTTGAAGACGAGAGCGTTGAACAAGTCCTTCGTTAATTCAAAAGAATGAGAAGATGCGATTAAGAAATAGTTTTCTCATTTTAAAAATTATAATGTGCCCAGCACAGAGCAAGAAACAGCCACGTGCGGGTTCTCCGTGCGTGTCTGCCAGCCCATGCAGTTGGTCTTCCAACAGAGCACCACGAATGTAGTTCCTGGTGATGAAGTTATCCCTGTGCACCCCCATAACATGGCTGTGCACATGTTTGCACCTCGCACCCCCTCCCCAATGTTCATCCCACCGATAGTACATTTTTAGTGTTTGTCGTAGAAAACTTGGCCATAGGCATGACGTGTGTTATTTAACTTGATAAATGGCAGTGCACGCATTTCATCTAAATTATACATGAAGTTGCCATTAGCCTGCTGAAATTTCTAAGCATACAAGCAGACCCCGATATGGGGAGCAGGGACACCGATCTATGTAGCATAAGGAAACAAATGGGTCCTTCCCACCAGGACGTGCACAATCCAATGATTTCTCTGGAAGCTGGATGCATAAATGGTATCAGAAAGCTCCAGTTTGTGATTCTGAGCCCACAGCCCTATTAATAATCTTGATTTGGGGAATTCTTGAAAGTAAATGAGCCATCTGCAAGCTGGATTCATTGCAAACCTTTGTGCACTTCCATGGAACTTTTTGGTTATTTTGTATTTTTCCACTGCTGACTCTACACGTTGAATGGGGTTAAGCAAGCACAAGTTTCCTCTCTCTCCATGAAAAATACTTCACTGATAAAACAAGACGGAAGATCACGAGCCACGTAGAGGTGCTTTTAGAAGTCCCTGGTGACGGGCACTGCCTTGTTCCAGCAGAACTGACCTTTCGAGAGGTGTGGGGTTGGTTTTCATCATCCCAGTCCATGCAGTTGAGCGTGTGCCAGTCTTCCTCCCACTTCGGACTGTCCCAGCCACCAGAAACATGTATCATGCACTGATGGCCATTTCCAGAGCATCTTTTCATCAATACTAGGGGCAAATCAAGAGAATTAATGAACACACAAAAAGACCTTGCACGATCCCTATTATGGACGAGATCATGTATTGCTGTTTGACTCTCTCAATGAACAAAACTCCTGCTGAAGCCACCAGGCTTGACCCCCATGAAAATCATCGATTTTCTGATCTCCCTTAGCTATTGGGGCTGAGAAGTGACACCAGTAAGCCAGCGGTTCGAGGCCAGTCCCAGGGTGTTTCGGTGAAGCAGGGTCCCCCTCTGCCCGTGACAGGCACCCCCACAAGCCACCTCCATCCCACGGAGCTGGAAGCCGGCGTGGTTCAGCAAAGCTGGGCAACCTCATGCCAGTCTCTCCCCACCAGCCACCGCCCAGCCCAAGAACCCACCACAAAATACGATTTATGGCTGTACCCGAGACCATTTGCCCACCTGAGCCACAGGTCTGCAGAATATTGACAAACAAAATGATCGTTTTGTGTTATTCTGAATGATTTTTACGGCTTTCTCAGGTTTTATTCCTTGAAATACCCAATGTGATTACATTATTTAGGCTACTTTCCAACTGCTTAAATACAATTGACTAAATTAATTATGAAGATCAGATTTTACAAGAGATTATGATAATTTATTGGGCAGTTTGTTGTTTTCCTAACAGTCTCACCTGATTGATGGAGAGGGATGGCTATAAATGTTTTTTATGGCTAGGACAAAATGCAAACTTAATCAGGTGTTCTACTCTGGATTAAGTAAACCCCATGTAACTTGGATAATACAAAGGTATAATTATTTGTAATGCCTGGGAAAATTTTAAGCAATTAAGGGGAAAAAAACTCAGAGACACACATTTGTGTAAAGCAGCTGGCTCGGGAGGCAGCATCACTTCACCTCCGCTGGGCTTTGGGGTGATGTGGATGCAGGTAATGGTTGGACCCCGGGGTTCACACCAGGGAGCTTTGCATTTCTGCTTTATTTCCCATGTGTCAATAAACTGGCATCTTTGGAGACTCAGCCTCTATACCCAATACGTTTTGTGACAAAAAATTTATTGTTAGTGACAAATAAACATTGGACAATTAAGAAATAATGACCCACACTTAATTAAGAAGTTCAAAGAAAGAGAAAACACTTTCTAGCTCTGCAGTAACGGGTTCAGAAATTACATCTATCATAAAGATACCACCTGCGATGGGTGTGCGGCAAAGGATGCTAATTTGATTGCACTGATTCCTTCTAATGCAAAGAGTGAATTGTTTTCAGACTGCTGATGATTAATGCGGTTATTGATTAGTTGATCAATAAGGCCATGGTGTCTAATTATTGATAATCCTTCTCTAAATGAAAGATCGAGTGTAAGGAGTGCTAGTTACAGAGCTCAAAATATAAAGTGATTCAGTGTGAAGCCTGGTAATTGAAAGTCAAACTAATCCCATAAATTAAATCACAGCAATCCATAACATTTACCTGATAAATCCTTTTGAAAGCTTTATTTAACTTTCAGTGCTTGTTGAGAAAGCTGTGGATGTACCCAGAAAGACACTCCGTTTTGTGATGAAAGTCCGGGTTTGAGGGTGCCTTTTATTAGCACAAAAGTATGATTTAATATAATTGTGTATAATAATGACACTGGTTCAGATCATTTAATCCTACAGCTCTTTTGCTACACCTGAATATATTTTGGAAATTCAAAGAAAACTATGTCAGTCACATGTACATCACCTACACACCAGCTTGTTTTCCAAACTCTCCCTCCAAACCCTTTTGCTGCAAACCAGTTACGCTGTAAATACAGTGAGGAAAAGCAGCCCGTTTGCTCATCCCAGGGACTCCTGACAGCCCCTGAAAGACTTTTTAGGAGCTTGGAGGAAACTGAAATAAAACCTGGAAGATGTGATCACATATTCTGCTAAATAAACTTGTTAGATCAATTAAAAGTTTCCACTGATTGATTACCTGCTGTTTAGGTAGCTAATTCATCCCAACAGCATCCTCTGTGGCTGTAATATTCAGTAATCTAATTAGAGCAATTTTCAGTAAATGCCTCTAATCAGATAATCCTAAAAATATTCCATTCACCAGTCTCTGAAAATGTCTGGGATTAGGACAGCCAAACTGCTGGGCAGTTTATATAGGAGCGTGAATTCTCCACCGCTGCAGCGTGGCAATGGCAGGTGATAATTTCGCATGGCTTGAAAACCCGTCACACACAGGTCTCCTGCTCCGAGATCAGGCAACAACAGCTGGGGCTGTGCCGGCAATTCATAAGTTTTCGTTTTGCTGCTTGTCACGCTACCCCTCTCAAACAAGCTTCAATTTGCTGTTTGTTTCTAATCTGATATTATTGTTTTGCCAAAATTGCATTTAAGGAGCTTAAATAAAAGAAGGCTTCAGCCAGCTAAAAGTCAGAGCGGAGGATTTATGAATTCTCATTAGTGGCTCCCCCAGACCACTAAACAAACACATGCAAATTTTCATAACACCTGAAATGTGTCACCGTGTGATATTAAGAAATCTGTACGTCAGCCAAATCACATCGGACAACAACAAACATTCCCCTTAATGCACAGTGTCACCTCCCCCTGCGCTCCACCAAGGTTTCTTCCACCTCGATGAGAAGCGCCTCTGGCAGTTTCATATTTTTCTCCTATTTAATCTTTATTCTAAAGTTTCCACCAGCCCACCTCCACAAACCGCTCTTGTTTGGGGACAGTCCCTGTGATTTGTCCCAGTTCCCAATTTCTGGCAGCATTGCTCCGTGGGCTGGCATCTGAGCCAGCAGCTTTGAATCAGGCTTTGGGGGTGAGCTCGTGTCGTAGCATCCCTCCTTCTGTAGGCACCCCTGTTACAGACAAGTATTTCTTTGGGTTTTGCTGTACATCCCCCAATTCCCCCACCCGGACTCCCCTCTAAGTGTTGTCATCGTCCCCTCCAGGTGATTTATCCACGCTGCTCGACAGTGACAGCATCCCTTGGCGTGGGCCAGAGACCGCGGTGACTCCTACAAGTATTAGATTCAATGTGCTGAAAGTTTAAGTCTGACTGAAAGTTTTAGGGCTGAGAAAAGCACTTAAAAGTGCTTTTCCATTGCCCAGGAGAGCTGTTTTTCTGAATGTTTAATGGGTGATGGAAGAGCCGAATGGATCTCCAGAAATTTTCTCCACTTTCTAAGTAACAGGAAGGGATTGTAAGCCTGTATATCGATATTTTATCCTCTCTTTTTATCACTAATGGTAGCGAGCAGTTCATAACTACTGCACTAATGACCACTACGATTAGAAGCATCCCACCGTTCTTCGAGATGCATGTTGGGGGTGAGGAGCCTGGTAAGGGTCCACGGTGGCCTCTGGCTGTCGGGGCACACAGGAGGTGATGGAGCAGCCCCAGCCCCTCCTGTCTCTGTCCCCCATTTCCATACACACACGCTTGGGGGCAGGCTGGGGTCTCTACCCCCTCCCCTGTGGGCAGAGGAGAAAGCTGGTGCACATCAGGACTTGGATATAAATATAAAGATGGGTTTTTTTCCTGGGACCCATTTCCTGGGGGGACCGTTTCCCCCAAGCCCTGTGCAACCGAGTCCTGAAGAGCCAGTCGTGAAGACAACAAGCAAAAAAATAAAAGAAACCCAGAGGATTTCTCAGTGTTTACCGAGGAGCAGGAACATGGTGAACACGTTTCAGAGCGTCAGCGCCCGAGGCGTGTCCTTGCTGACATGCTGGGCAGTGAGGAGAGGCAATGGGCACCTGCCGGGGGGGCCAGGGGTGTCCACCCTAGCAGAGGAACTGTTTCATGGTAAGGAATGATGAATTTGTCTGTATTTACAACGCTCTGCGAGGTCTCACACTGCAACTCTAGCAAGCCGAGTTATGTGAACCAAAGCTGCCCATTTGGCCTCTCTGATTTTTCTTCTCCCAGTGAAAAGGAAGGAGAAGAAGACAAACAAAATAATATTTTTTAAGGAAAGAGGTTTCTATTTTAAAAGCTACCAATAGACTGCACATTGGAAAGACATTTTGAAAAATACATTCATTGCGAATTTGTGTTAAATACAATGTAATGGTCCTGAAATTACAGCAGTGATTTGGTTCTAAAAATTGCCCCATATTTAATAACAGTATAAATCACGGGTAAAAGATTCTTCACACCAAACGATACTGCTTTACATACATAAACCCCATAATTTGTTTTTATTGAAAAGATTCCGACAGTCGAATGTTATTTATGTTTTTAATTTGTCCGCACTACTAAATAACACTTTACCCAGTGTGGGGAAGCCCCCAGGGCCTCATCCCCAGTGGATGCTGGCTGCTCCGCGGCGGTCTGTCCCCAGTTCCAGCCTCTGGTGTCCCACGTGCCCGCAATGCCCAGGCAGGAGCACACCAGGAGGTTGAACCTGCCAGCACCCAATATCTCCTCTGTGCAATCTCCTCTTCGACAGATTTTTTGATGCTGAAATGCACCATAAGTGGTTGGGCAGGGGACCAGCAGTGGTGGGTTTTGGTGGGGTTACTGCTGCGGGGGTCCCCAAGGGCCATCGCAGCAAAGCATGGCCCGAAGAGGTCAATCCAGTCCCTTACCTTCAACCTTGGCAAACCTAAGAAGGGCTTGAAGCGTGGGCGAGCAGCATGCCTGCAGCAAAGAAAGGCCCCCAAGCGCCTCCAACACAGCCACTGCAGGGGACAAAAAAAAAAATCAATCTACGCTAGGGAGGTTTTAATAAGTGGAGGTTGACATAGTGCATCATAAACCGTCGGCGCTGATGAGCAGCTCTTCATCATGAGCGACATGTCAGTGGAGCTGGAGCTGCTGATGGGGATGGCAGCTGGTTATCCTGCTCCTGGGGACCAGGGCACAAATGCACGAGGTGCTGTTTGGAGCCAAAACACACAGAGGGTTGTCCCAAGTCCCAGAAGCCCGCTGGCTTCAAGTCCCTCCCGTCCTGGCCGGGCTCCCCATGCGGGGCCACACCAGGTCACGGTCAGCACTGGTCCCAGCGTCCCATTGTGGAGCAATCCTTGCGTTACCCCTTCCCACGGATGGACTTTCTGGAAAGGGTTTCTGCAGATGCTGGCTCTGTTTGGGATGAACTCATTGCAGAAAACCCATTTTTCCCCAAAATGAAGGCAGACCTGTTGAAATCCTGCTGCTGGCTGGGACATACCCGGAGCCAGGCGCTGCATCCGTGCCACAGCCAGCAAGCTGTCGGGAGTGCAATTTAGCCCATGGTTATGGAAACATGTAATAAAGTGTTTGCAGTCCACCATTCAAGCACCATCTTTAAGCTTATTCTAAGCCCTCTAGCGCCGTGTCATTACACCTAGAGCACAGCTAAAAATAGAGACCCTGGGGGAGCTGGATGAAGAAGCAGCAAAAAAATAATTTAAAAAGAAATAGGTGCTATTTTAATATCAGCTGTGAAGCTGTCCTGAAACACCATGATCTCTCCTTGGTGTGTGGTGCTTGGACTTGGGGTGTCCTGCTGAGTGCCAGATCGGGGGAAGGCTGCGCACCCTTCTTGGCTGGTCCCACCGTGGGCTGGGGAACCTTGCGGCACCCTTCGCGTTGTGCTCAGCCCAGGGCTCCCTGGTGAAGGCAGGGCTCTTGCCCAAGAGCTGCCCAGGTGGGACCCAAGGCTCTGCTTTCTGCCAAAGTCTCCTTTCCCAAGTGGGATTGTCCTCCCCGTCCCCCCGCGTGAGCATCGGCAGGGCTTGGGCACCCCACGCTCCCAACTAGCCGTGCCTTCTCGCCGCCTAATCGCATTACGGGTCGGGGGGAGCCCGACAATCTGATTTGGCAGGGAGAGCCCCATGCAGCCCCGGCCACGGAGTGACACCATCTTCACTCGGCGTGATCCCCCGCTCCTCGCACGAGCCGCAGCATTGTCAGCTGTGACAGCCTGATTTAATCTGCAGGAGGCTGAATGCCTCTGACCACTGCGCCGAGTCATTAACCTTGACTCGCGTAATTGAATTCAAGGTTGATTGCCTGTGACCCTCCTCGCCGAGGTCCTCAAAATGTACATATTCATTATGAGTCGCATGGCTAAATGGATTGCACAGTGAAAGCTGTAGCAATCAGCCTGCTTGGTATGCGGAGGGCGAGGAGGGCACTAATTGCATGTTAGAGCTGAGGATTAGATTATGAAAAGAGTGAGAAAATGAAGATAGATCCCTCTGACACTGTCAGATTAAGGGCAGCGATGTACAGGAATATGACATTGAAATTTACGGTGCTGTGAAGGGAAGGGAGATTTGAAAGGGGGTGTTGGATTTTTTTTTGATTCACGTATATTCACTCAGTTATGGACTATTTAATACCAAAAGCTGATAAGTGCATTTTTTAAAACTCTAACACAGGTGCAATAAATTAATGCTGGAATGTTCTTTATGTCTCCGGATGGTTGTTACAGGAAAAGCCACCCCCCATGGCACCTGCCTGTTGTTTCATACTACAAGTTGTCCAAGCAGGGCCACCACCGTGCAAACACCCCAACGGCCCCGGGATGCAACAGGCCTGGGATGCTGCTAGTGGGACCCTGCAGGGATGCTGCCAAAGCCCACGGCAGGTGGGGGGGTTAACGGCTGAGCCCCCCCAAAGCCTTGCCTTGCCTTGACCACCCCCCAGGACGGGGATCCCCCAGCCCCCAGAAGGAAGGGGACGAGGGAGGGTGGCCACAAGCGATCCACAGGTTTGTGGCGCTGCTGTTGTGATAGCTGGGTACGATTTTCCCATGTTTTGCTGCAACTCCAACCAGATGTGATCTTTTTTTTTTTTTTTGAATTAAATGAAAGTTAAGTACAAAAACATTTTGCCCACGGGGAATTCAGATTCTCAATGTGCTTTTAATAACTGTTTGTGAAACATTTAGGAAAATCTATGGCAACACGTTTAGGGAAAAAAAATCAAATTATTCTTGCCTTAAGATGTTATTCTGGTATCTAAACTTTATGAATCATTCTGTGTGGCCCAGTGTCTAGTCAGTAATACTGTGAAACAGAATGGAAGTATGCAGCCTCTGAATTTAATCCGTGTAATATTTTTAAATGAAGATGCTAATCTTAGCCATTGGCTTAAAATCTATTAAGAACTTTATACTAATTTATATGCATTCTATACAGCTAACCCAATCCAGTTCAAATTGATGTTCTCGTTAGAACTGATTGCAGTGTATTGTCCCCAGGTCTGTGCTAGCTCTTTAAGGCTACCACTCATGTTAAAATCAGGCTTAAAATCTACCATAAAAATAATGTTTGAATACAAACATTTCTGAAGGTGGAAGCTGAACATCTAAATCCCAATCCGAATGTTTTCCAAACATTGCAGGGGCTGTGGTTAGTGGTTAGATAGAAAAGTTCAGGCTGTAAATGGGGGTAAAAGCTCATGCAGGTTTTTATTCCAACCCTACAAATGGAAGTGGAAGCTCTTGGGAAGCTTTTCCCTTCTGATTCCTCTGTGTCGGGGGAGGCTGTGAGCACATGTTGGTGGAAGGGCAGAAAGCACCCAGGTGCCTTCACACACAGCCGCAACCTGCAGAAGATGGGGCTTGGTGCCAAACTGCACATTTTCCTTGCAGCAATCTTACCTTTTATGCAAAAAAGCCTCCTTTTGCAAACCCTGGACAACTGCAACCAGCGTGCAGAGCTATTGGGATCTCTTGGCTTCCCTTCAACGAGGAGCAGAGCTCTGCAGCTGGGCTGCAGGTCGCTCCCTGCTAACAGCACGTGTCCCTTAGCTGCTGCTCCAGAGTGGTATTGCCATTCATTTGATTAAATTCCCAATGTCCATAGCTTGTGGTACAGTAACAACAACAGGATCGTAGGTGGCAACACATCCAAAACCTTAACCGCATGAATTGCTGCTGTTTGGGCTTTCTAATATGTTGAGGACATAATTAACGGGAATAACTTTGCAGTTTCAATCAGAGGGCTCTGTCCTGAAAGGAGGGTTTCTAACTAACTGATATGTCAGGACCGTTGCTGGAGGAGTATGACCAGAATTTTTATCTCCCGCTCATTAAATTACCACCGTGTATGACTTTATAAGCACTGAAAGTCAAGGAAAATCATTGCTGACTGACAATTCGGGATTGCCGGAGAGTGCAGGTTACCAACAGCTGACTCAAGTTGAATAAGACTGACAAATTAGTCCTCCTGCTCCCTGGACAAACCTGTAATAAAATTACCGTGCGGCATGTGGGTTTCTCCCATGTTGGAGTACGGTGGCACCTGCAGAAAGGAAAAAATAGTCATTTATTCACATGAAAAAAAGAATTTAAGTTTATAAAGTATTCTGATATAACAGCAGCACACTGCTCTATGGAGTTACATACATCCAATAAGACAGCTAAAATCCATTTGTCTCCAAAAATTGCTTTGATTTGTTTCAATTTATGAATGAGCTGCAGAAAGTGAAGGAAGTGCCCAAGGAATGTAAATGAAGTGGCTGTGCCATGGTCTATGAAAAAGGCCTCTAGACATCTGATGAAGAAAATTTTCTGCCAGGAAACCCGGTTGTTGGCATTTTGTAAACCCTAAAAATAACCAAAGACAAATAGTCTAGCTCACTACTGATGAAATTTCATTTACTTACCAACCACACTAATGAGGCACTGCAGAGGGACTTCTAATTAGATCCACTTTATTCCTGTCACTGACATTAATTTATTTGCTTCAGCTTCTAGAACTAGTTTGATATTTTCCTGATTTTTAAGCTAGACAGTACAAAGCCTAGAAAAGCTGGAACTGGCTCTGATATTTATATCCAGCTTACTCGTGATTGGAAGAGTGAGATTTGGTGCAGGTTTTGTTCAAAGCCAGAAGATCTTTATCAGCGTGTTTGGAGCAACGTTGTGATAACTGTGAGGGTAGGGGATGGTGCAGACTCTGGGCTCGCTGTCCCCAGAGCTCCCCTTTAGGACTGGGCTTTAAGTAAGCAATAAAGCAGCAATATTGTGCCACTTCGTGAGTTCCTGCCTCATGCATATTCAAAGAGGGAAGAGGCTGCATGCATAATTCATTATCCATTACAATTGCATTATACTATTTATACTATTACTTCGGTAGCTGTTTAAATTAAGGGTTACAAATAGCTCATTTGTCTTCTGCTGCTCTGGCAAGAGGGTTTCAGCTCCTTGAAGAGCCACTCTGGCAAAGTGCAGGGAGGGCTTTGGCCAGGGCGAGGGGTGCACGGAGGGTCCCCATTGAGGGGACCCACTGAAGTTTGCAAACTTTATGTCCTGTCCAGCACCCAGCTGAGGTCCAATGAGCCACCCTGAAACGCTGCTCCCACTGCCGGAGCTTTGCCGGGCATCGACTTTCCTCCTGCTTTGGCTGACGCCAGTCTCCCACCCACACGCAATTAATGGACGCCCTGGTTTTCCAATCCCTGAGACAAAAGCTGAGCCTCATCGCTCCAGGGTCTGGTGGAGGAGCTTGGTTTGGACACTCACAATGCCGAACACGTAGGAGTTGTGTCAGCGATGTGGCTTGGAACCAGCCTCTTCACACCCTCATAAATTTCAGAGAAACGTGGGAAATCCTCAACTCATTGTCAACTAACTACTAAAACCCAGGTCTTGATACACATATTAGGACTCTTGGTGCCTTTCCAAACATTATTTTATTAATATGAATAATATATTAACCATTGAACAGTCTGGACTTCATCCAAACCACTCTGTTGTAAGTGCTTTGCTAAGACTTACCAAGGATATTTACTTCTCTAAACAACAGATAACATTTGTATCGGTTTTGGTTTTATTATTGTTTTACTAAATAGTTATGAGAGCACCAAGAGAGGGATCTGAAGATTTTCAAAACAATTTGAAAGATAGTCCATAAAGTGCTTTACATCTTCAGGAGTTTAAAAGGTGAATTACTGTTCTTTAATAATTTAAAGAAAACCCTCCAGAATGCATTTTTAAACGTATTTCCAGCTAAACACAGGTTTCTGTCCTCTGCTCTCATCACCAGGGGATCACGTCAGGATGAATCACGCTGAGGGAGCCACAGTCGTGGCTATGTAATCTAAAACAAAGCTGCCAAGGGAAGATCTGCTCCCCAGGGGAGACCCAGAGGTATCGATGGCTGCTGCTTGGTCATTACCATGCACCCAGGTCACGCACCAGTGATGTATCTGATTTAGATATGACTTAAAATTCATTTTCTCAAAGTTTACTTAAAGTGACTCAGACTCGTGAATGGTTTTATACAGGCCTGTGGCATTAACAGCTGTGAGCTCTCCTGTACCACCCAGGGCTGCATAACCCTCTACAACTCCCTGAAAGGAGGGTGTAGAGGAGGGGAGATGAGCCTCTTGAACCAAGGAACAAGCGATAAGACAAGAGGGAATGGCCTCAAGTTGCACCAGGGAAGGTTTAGACTGGCTCTTAGGAAGTATTTCTTTCTAGAAGGGGTTGTTGGGCGTTGGAATGGGCTGCCCAGGGCAGGGGGGTGTCCCCATCCCTGGAGGGGTTGAAGAGTCGGGTGGACCCAGCGCTGAGGGATCTGGTGGAGTTGGGAACGGTCAGGGTGAGGTTCATGGTTGGACTGGAGGATCTTCAAGGGCTTTTCCAACCGAGATGATTCTGTGATTCTGTGACTCAGGGACCACACAGTGATAGGAGACGATTTCATTGAAAATGGAACAGGCTATGATGGGAAACCCTCCCCGAGCCTGCAGAGTCAAGAGATATCCGTGCCCTTCCCACGGCATTTTTCAGCCAACATTGGTGACGGATGCCAGGAGCCCACAGATTTGCTCAGACATCCCAAACCCAGCAGCTCCATCCCTCCTGGCTGACACGTCACGCTCCTGCCGTTATAGCTCTTTCCGTACAGCTGCTCCCACCCCTATTGCAACCTCCACCTGCTAGCAAAAGCAAATGTAGAAGCCGTGCATGCAAGCACCCCGTTAGGGTCATATATTACACAGAGGACCACAAGCAGTATCTCAAAACAGCGTTTGTGGCATGTTGGCAGTGCACTTAGCTGGACTCAGGGAGAAACGCAGGTTAATACTCACGCTGGCTAACAGTCCCCAGCTGTACATCCCGTCCTCACTTACTTCTCAGGTTATCTTACACCACGACTACCCAGCGCAGCCATGGCTTGTTGGACTCCCTCAGGAGAGACTCTTTGGAAAGTGTCTTGGCACCACGGAGCTTCACTTTACATTAACGTCCTCTCCAGGGCTGTAGATAAGATCTTACATGCCTAAAAGTAAATGTTCTAAATTTTCCTGAAGGTCAGCCATGCCGACACCAGCTGGGACGAGTGAGTCCCCTCTTGCTCCCAGCAATGAAGAGTTCTTCCACCTGCATGTGGTGCATCAAGCTCAGACCAGGGGGCTGCAAGCCAGGCCTAGCAACAGGAACAAATGTGGGTTTTAACTCAAACAAGGATCCTGGCACTCTCGAGGTGTCACCTCCCGGCTGTTGGCCAGGTTTGGTAAAATCAGAGTAAATCAGATGGGGGTATTTATGCTCAGGCTGTGTTACTGGGGAGGTGAGGACAGGGAGAGACCTGCTGAGCGAGGTGGTGCCGCCCTGCAGACAGCTTTGCAAAGCACAGCTGGGGCTTCAGGGGGGTGGTGCCCACATCACCTCCTCTTCACTGCAGAAGCAATTGTGCTGTCCAGTTTGTTCAAATTTTGCTGACCACCACCCATGAAAGAGGCAGCTCAAAACCATTTTGACATGAGTGTGGACAGTTATGAACATCGATCGGGATGACACTCTGCCACGTCCGCTCCCTGCTCTCCACCAAACTCAGTGTGTCCATAGAGGTTTCAGACCACGGATATGGGAAAAGTTTAACCCACGCTGGGCTAAGCTGACATAAATGCTATCAGCAGGTGACTCATAAACTCTCAAATTCATGTCGGAGTTTCATTAACACTTTCCTAAACATGTTTCTTGCCCAACAGTCCCTTCAGGAAGCAGCAATTTACTTTTCACGCCCTGTTTCTCAGTTTCTGCACTTTTCTGCCTCATGTGCTGATGGGTACGTGCCGTTTCATCCCTTCCCGCATCCCAAGGGCTTGGCCAGTGGCACCGTGCCGGGAGGGGGACGGTCCCACCGTGCCAGGGTTAACGCAGCACAGCCGGAGCGAGCTGCCTGCTCAGGTATGAGCATCCTCTTCCAGACAGCCCATCATCCACTAATGGGACTTAAAACAGTTGCTGCCTCATCGGCAGGAGCGTAATGATCGCTGGGCAGCGGAGAGACCCATTATCCATCATCCATACTTCTCTTCTGTCTGATGATAATGATTTCTTAGTTCAACAGTAGTGCAGAGGGACCTCACTGCTTTGTGCACGATTGTAGTTTAATATCCTGATCAAGACAAATACAGATTGCATATGGGCTGCAGGGCCGCGTACCCACCGCCGCGGCAGGACAAAGCCACGCAGGGGTTCCCTTGAAAACTCGGAGGCTACGCAAGATCTTAAGAAAGACTGCGAAGTGCCAGTGCTTTGTGCAGCGGGGGACAACGTTGCTCCCCTCCCTGCCCAGCACATAATGCTATTGAGATGCGGGTTCGCGTGTAAAGAATCAAATCAACAGGGAAAGAAAAGGAGTAAAAGCTCTTGAAAATGTATTTGTACTTCCTATTTCATTTTTCTCCAACTCTTATTCTCCAGCCCAAACCATTCTATGATTATTGATTGAATATCGCCATTTCAACATGTATAGAAGAAATCTGACTCAGTTTAAAATACTTAAGCTTTTCTTTCAGTGAGTGAAATGAGGAGGTGCCGAGCACAGCACTAGACAAGCTTTGCTTTGTATTTAAATAATTGGAAATATGGGCAAAAAAGGGGATTCTGCTTCACTTGAGCTGAGGCTGGGGCTGCTGGGAACAGCACAAGCATGAGTTTCCCTTCAACGGGCGCTTGTGTGACAAACCTGCTTCCCATGTGCTGGCGACGGGCCTGACAGTGATGCTGAGACGCCGAGGGGATGAAGGGACATCGAGGTACCTGTCCTGGTACCTGTACCCATCCCCAGCCACTGGAGCTGCCCTCCCTGCTGGTAGGGAGAGGATGAAGGCACCTCGCCGCACCCTCACCGACACTATCAGGAACTTCAAATCCAATAAATGATGCTCAAAAGAAATACAATAGTGAGAGCAGAGCCGCCACTGAAAATTAAATCCAAAAGACAAGTATTTATTCTGTTTGGACCTCCTCGAGGAAAACAGGCGCACCGGCAGCATGCTAAACAGAGAGGAGGTTCGGGGAGACAAATGTCCAGGCAGCTTTTCTGTAATATCCATTTGAAAGAAGCTTAGTGCCACGAGGCTTTCATCTCAATATTCCTGAGGCCGGATTTGAAAGTGCTTAAGGTTAAATATTACTCACTCTTGGAAAGAACATCTCCATCTGTCTCATAAAAAAAGCTTTCAGTCTTGGAGGTACTCAGGGAAACTTACCCATAAACACGGTCATTAGAGACTTCAGAGGAAAAAAATCCTGTAGGCTCTGCCCGAGAAGTAATTAGCCTTTCAAATTCAGCAATGTTTAATCCCACAAAGCCTTATATACAAAATATAATCCGTTTTTTTCTGTGGAGCTGAGCCGGTGAGTGCGACCCTGCCTGACCAGGCGCTGCACAGCTGGGTCCCGCCTGCTCACATCTGGGCGTCCCGAAGCACGGGGAAGGGAGTAAAGTTTCAGCAAACCCATCTCGCCCCCAAGGACCCCAGAAAGATGCTCCTGACATGATCCACGGCCTCAGGATGAAGCCTCTGGGTACTCCTGCTTGGCTGGAGAGCTTCTGCAGCGTCTCAGAGACGCCAAGAGACTCTTGGGTTGCTAAATGCCCAATTCACTTTTGAAAACTGGATTTAAGCAGCTGGTTTTGAACATTTGTGGTAAAAGAGAGACCCGAAATAGCATTGTGTGATTTGGGGTGAAGTGCCCCGAGGCCTGGTGATAATAATTGTAGCACTCTTTAAAAAGAGAAATGACATTTTTTTCAAGGCGGTGAAAGCAGATGACAACATCCCCGGGGACCTCCCGAAGCTTTCGAGAGGAGAAATTATATCTTTTCAGAGGCTGAAAAATGACAGCGCTCAGCAGCCTGCAACACATTCTGTGGAGCCCTGGATCAGACGCAGGATGACGGTGCTGATGCCATGGGCTGGTGACCGCCACACAGTGTCACCAATCAGAGGCACCGGCAAGCGATGGGAAACCCATCCGTCAGCTAGAAACTCCGTCATTAACGTGTAGCGACGTGATGGGCCAGGGGAAGCTCTGCTTTAGGAAGCGCTCCTCCTTCACCCTTGTGGAAGGAAATGAGGTGGGTCCTGCTAACTGGGTGAACTTCTCCTCTCAGGTGTAGGAGGTGTGATGCCTAAACCACCCTAACGGTGTCCCAAGGCCAGGAGATGAGGTCTGAATTATCGCAGTCCTAGTCTGTTAGAATAAAACTGATCTCAAGACTATGATGCATTTAAATGGCTCCTCATTCTGTATCCTCGAGAGGACTGTGAAAAGCACATTATTCTGCAGGATGTCCTTCAGCTTGTGACCTCTTCCCACACCACCATCCTCGTTCCCGCTGGCCTTCCCCGCTGTGCTCAGCCCCGCCGGGCCCCAACATAGCATGGGGTGTCTTCTTTAAACCCCACAAATCTCCAGCTTTATGAGATTGAATTGGAAGAGGATGCTGCACTGATCACTACATGTTGACAGCTGATGGCTGCAGAGAGAAGCTAATAAGAAAATCTGGCTTTTAATGTATTGATCGTAGCTATTTGATTACACTAGGAAAAAGGTCGGACAGAAAATGCCAATAACAGTGCAAAACTTGAAAGCAAATTAATGCTTTTCTATCGTCATGGTTCCAACTCCCACCAGCGTGGAAGAGCAATGGGAAGCAGAGCATCACACAGAGACACTGCGATGATGTCTTCTCCTTCTTACTTCTTCTTCCTACTGCACATGAAGGAGGGAAAGGTGTGTTATTGCTACCGGCGTGGTCTTGTCTTGTTTAAATACTTACAATCTGTGCTCTGGTCTGACGTGTCCAAAGGTCAGACCACTGAAATGTGGGTGCTAGGACAGTCGATGGGGCTCCTCAATTACATGCACACAGGAAACATGATGCCAGGAACCTGAAACTAGGACCCATTTTCAAAACGCCAGGAATAAGTGAAAAAATGGCAGTGCTATTCTGGTTTTAAGTGAATCAGGAAGTTCAGAAAATGAAAATACTGTAAAAGCCAGAGACACATATGCCATGGTGTCATTTCCTTTGACAGAAAGTTTATAATTGAGATTTGGATGTTCATCTGGACCTGGCTGTCAACCAGTGCTCACCAATATGGGCTTTGTAGCTTGGGTGAAGAATAAATGCAGTGAGGAAGACCAATAAGAGATCTCATAGAAACATACAAAAGGGAGCAAATCAATACCAATAAACTGCTTCAGATGGTGATTAATTAATAGCAATTAATTTTGAAAAGAAGAGGATATTGACTTAAATTGACAGAGGGGCTAACCTTTGAGCAATTCAGAGAAAATGTCTTTAAAACAGAGTGATTAAGTTGTAGAAAGTAATAAAAAGGCTACGCTGCCTCCAGGATGAGCTGAACCCAGCTTGGGGATGATGTCAGGAGAGCCTCTAATTAGACACTGGAGCTTGATAAGCTAAATTGATTAGCTTGGCTCTGCCAGACAGGAATGAAACAGTCATCTTACTTCTAAATGTGTCCTCAGTATCAGGATAGTCAAATTCCTGCAGATCTTTAAAAAAAATGCTAAAAGCTTTGCAGTCCTGAGATGCTACAGCAAGGAAGGCTCCATATCTCACCTCTCCCAAGGTCACAATCATTTCAAAACTTCGTTATTCATCAGAAAACAAGTATCCAAATTTTACCATCTCATCTGGGCCTGGCTGTTGGGATACGGATTTACTGAAAGTTGTTCCTAAAGGTTCCCTCACTACGAGGAACCTTGGAGCGTTTTGGTGAGCCTTTCCTTCTGGCCCAGGCACACGGGTTGTCTTCTTCAAAAGAGAAATGCCCAGAGCCAACCTACACCAGAGTCAAGTCTGGATTAAGTGAGGAGTGAATTAAATGAATTGTGAGCTGATATTACAGGCATAAGGACTAAACTCCTCCACTTGCTGGCAATTAATTATGATTAGCTGGTCATCGCAGGGCTGAGCGCAGCGATGGGTCTGGGCAAGCTGGCAAGGCCCATGGCCGCAGCAGACATGAGTCAACCTCAGTCTTTTGACTTCTCATTTTCATGAGAATGTAAATTAATGAAACACTTCTGAAAATGAAAGAGCGGCATCTGGTAGCCCTCTGTGGCGGGGGCAGGGAGACACAACAGCACAGCAGGCCAAAATTATATTTTGAAGATCTTAATTTCTTATCCCCTTTCTTCCTCAGCGTTTTGAAGTCCTGGCAGATCATTTGAAGAAAGTCATAACCATAATCAAACAAAACTAATTTCCCAATCTTCATAAAATACATCCCACATAATGACCCTCCGTCACAACAGGATGCTCAGAAATTCCTGAAATCTCCTCCTGCTGAGAGCTCCCCCAGGCAGGAGAGCCCGGCTGCTGATTTTCCAAGGAAGAGGCTATTTCTTTTTTCAATAGCTTTGCTCTACCTTTATCCTAGAGTGAAACCCCGATTCATAAGTTGGAGGAAACGGTTAATCACAGACACATTGTCTGAGATGCAGCATGCGGGCCTGAATGTTATCTGATCGCTCTGTGGTTTTGGAAAAATAATATTGTTTCCCAAAATGTGCGATGCGCAGAGTAGTTTATAGCTGGTTTTCACAGGTCCGGCGAGTGCACAGCCTCCAGAGCAGGCACAGGCGTTGTGCAAATCTCTGCAAATGGAGCTGTTTACTAACAATATTTCCTAACAGACAATTAAAAGCTGATTTATATAAAACTTTAAAAATAAAGGAATTCTAGAAACGTTCTCGTCTCATTTTGAAATAGCTTGGTTAAATGTCAGCGGATGAAAATATCATCCAGCAACAGGGAGCTGAGCCTTGTTTTGAAAAACAAATAGCGGTGATTGGATTCAGCTGTGCAACAATGGGAACTCTGGAAAAGCCCGGCCAGGGCTTCACCCCAAAGGAAGAGCACGCTCCTTCCCGCCGGCTCCCGGGCTGCCACCCCGCATTGAGCAGGACGCAGCACTCGAGAGGTCCCAGCGCCTTGCGGAGCCACCCCAGCCCGCCAGCATCCTTGTTCTGGGCAAAATAAAAAGACGTTTTAGTTGGCGGAGATTTAGGAAGGATCCCATGGCACGATTGGATTTCTCCATCCGAGCTGAGAGGCTGAAGACAGCTCTGTCTACAATGGCTCGCAGAGCAAATTATTATTGAGACTGAAGACCTAAAATGACCTTGTAGAAAGAAAAAAATGTTATGGGAAGGGAAAAAAGCCCACCCCAAACGGGTCTATTGTTAATAGCTGGCACCATTATAAAGTTCGCAATTGGTAACTTATTTAAAAATTATTTTTCTTCAGAGTTTTTTGCTTTGTGCAAATCTAACTTGAAAGGAATGCCATTCTTTCAGACCTCTACCAACGTTTACGTTTGCAGTCATGAACAGCCCCTAAACTTTTATTTGAGCAATAAAGACAATTGCAGAAAGCAGATCCAAATTCTGATAGGACTTTTTAAAAAACAAATAAACATCTCCCAGCGGGATTTGCAGCCCACAGTTGCAGGACCGTGCTGATGAGTGGGAGCTGGAAAAGCGCATTTCTCCGGGCACACCGAGGCACAGATGTGAACCAAACCAGTTCTTGGCTGTTCAAGCAGAGAATGAGAAAAGAAAACAAAGTGCGCGGCTCCAAAAATTAGATGAGGCTTCTAGATTTCTCTTGGTATTATTAATCTACAATACTGCCTTTTAGCACTGTTAAACAACATTGTGGTTGCTTTAAATACAATTTAACCTGGCACTGCTCCTGACGGCTCGGGAACATTGACTTTTTCCCCAACTCCTATTGCAAGCTGGTTTGGTGTCATTATTTTGACACATTAACGGGTGAGGACATACTGCATCTCGCTGGAACCAGCAAGGAGGCTTCTTCTCCTCGTTTGCAAGTGCTGGTGAAGTAACAGTGAGTAACTCAGCCACAGGGTTCCCACAGGTCATGATCCAGCATCGGGCCCCATGCAAGAAACTTCCAATGTGGTGGAGCCTTGGCCCATCAAAAATTTTTAAAAGACCAACAAAATTGAATAAAAATGAAACAACAGAGCATGGGATTGTTTTAAATGTCAGTTTATCTCAGTTTTAAATATCAGACTAATTCAGTTTTAAATGTCAAGGCCTGATTCTCCTCCAATTCACATTAAAATGGTGGCAGGCCTCCCTCCCGCCGAGGTCCCTGCTGGGCTTCAGAGCCCCAGACGCTCAGCCCTGCTCTGCCTGGGGCCTGAGGGGTTCGCCAGCCTGGGGAGAGCTCCAGCTCACAAAGCCAGCCAGCACCAGCCTGGCTTCCCCCAAATCAGGGAGGAAAAAGAGGTTTGCGGGCATCTGGTGCAAACTGATGGAGCCCACTGATGGGACCCCTGCGTTGACACCAGGTGAAGACGTGGCCATGAAAGGACAAGGATGCAGGTCGGCAAGTTGCTCCTGCGCACCCTGACTGCCGTGGCCCTTCATGGCATGTGAACTCTGCTGACTCCCATGAACTCCCAGGAACATATATTTGATAGCAAGCTCTATTTTTTGGTCAAGATTTGCAGCAAAGGGAGTTTTATAATAATATTTTACTAGCTGTAGCGTGCATGTTATTATACAGTTAAGAACAAGATAGGAAACATATGTGTAGATACTATTTGCTGCAGAAGTTAAATTCCATCAATAACCACAGAAATATTTACATTTATAGTTTGTAATGAGAAACTGAATTATAATTATGGATTTGCAGAAACATGAGTACAATATCATCACAACATCTGCAAAAAAATGCAAATTCCCAGTACTAAAGTGCCCAGTCAGTGTCCATCTCGAAAATACAGGGACACCTCACGTCATAAAGCTTATACAACATGCCCAGAATCCCTTTTTTTATGATCTAACTCATGCAAAAATTTTAATAAAATTGTATTTACTTTTCCAAAGGCATGTGAGTGCACACATGTGAAAGGATATATAGAGAATATCTCAGGATAGACCTCATCAGAGAGAGGACTGAGATGGGAACACGTCTACTAAGCAAAGACTGCAACAGTAAGTCCTTGGACCGGAGACATCGACAGAGATCAATGCGGTCCTTTGACTTCTTGAGAGATGATGTCTTCTTGTGCTGAGAAATTGGTGAAAGGGCTCGTTGGGAAATGTGGTGGCAGAGGACACAGCAGATAACTTTGCCAAGGCTGGTTTTTCAGGAGGCCAAGGCAGGGGCAAGGCAAGTCTGAGCAATGTGTCCTACCACAGCAACCACGCTCACCCCGTGGCCGATGTCCTGTCCCCTTGACATTGTCAGGGGACACCATGCTGCCAGGCCACCAAAACCCCTCACAGAGCTCATCACCCCTGCACCAGAGTTTCTCCAGGGAGCAATGTGTCATTGTTTTATCCAGATTCACCTCAGTTTTAATCTGCTACCGAATGAGCAAATAGGATCCCGGTTTGACATCTTGTTGATTATGTCCACTCGGAATTGGGTGTAGGGCCAGGAATTTTGCACATTCTGTCTCCAAAAGCTCCTACAGAGCCAAATTTTGCTTCTGCAAAGGCCTCTCCAAAGCCCTCAAAGTCAAGAATTCAGAAAGTGGCTCCTATGACTGCAGCTGACAGGCAAGAAGCTCATGTTTTACTGGATAATATTCATCCTTCAAGACAACGTTTTAAACACACTTATAGATAGAGACATTTAGTGTTAGGCTAGCGGGAGGTTTGACAGCCAGGGGAGTTAACGAGCTCTGATTGTCCATGGCTTTGGCCACACTGCTCCTTTCCCTAGTGCTAGGAAGGTGCAAAGTCCCTCTGGGATCATCCACAGAGTCGAGGTGTTCACAACACCTCTCCCATCACCCAGCAGATGACTCCAAAGCCATTCCAGATAAATCCAGGTGCCCAGCGTGGGTTCTTCTCAGAGGACCCGTGAGGCCTCGCGCCAGCAGCCCACTGTGCTACCCACACTTCCACAGTGCTGCTGACCGAGTGATGATGCCGAAACCCTACGTTTGATGGCCCAGATACTATCAGAAAGTTTTTCAAAAACACTGCTTTAATAAAGAGAGCTTATTTTTCAGTGCTTTGTCCAAGGGTATGGCAGCAAAACTAAGAATAACTAAAGCAAACTAACGCCTGAGCTCTACTAATGAGCAAAAAAATACTTCGGTATGGCTGTCTCCAACAGTGGGTGATGACTTTTTATTGATTAGGTTGAATGGGATTGTTCTCTAATTATGTGAGCCACTGATGCTCTAAAAATGTTAGAGGAAACTTGCAATTGGAGCTACATGGGAGGTTATTATACACACTTTTTAGCACTGGAGGCCAGGATTCCCCTTTTAATCAATCATAATAATTTGGTTTAAAGGACTAATTGAGCACACTTCATTTTGCACACCATTTTGCTGTAGCTGTGTGGCAGAGGAGCCTGGCACAGAGCAACACAGCTCTGCAGACCACCATGTCTGCTCTGTGAATTATAAAAGACTAAATTTCTAATGCCCCGGCCACCTTCTTGAGTGGTGTTATCCCACACGCATTAGGGAAGAGTATTTTAATAATGAGAACCTTAAAAATTATATATAGGTATTGGTAGAATAAGCTGTCACACCTTCAATGAAGATAACAGATTTGTACAACTACCTAAAATATTCATGCAGACTTTGGAATTTAAGCTTATGGCATAATAGCATTTGCACAATAATTCAATCTAATTGTGTAGGCAAGCTGTAAGACTGCTATATCTCTGATGGTTTACTGTGTGGAAAAAAAAAAAAAGGATGCTGTTAAACCCTTTTCGCTGACATCTAATGTTTCAGGTTTTTAAAAATATTGTATAAAGACTGAGATTTATTTCCTAAGATGTTTCATTAATGGTTGTGGCAGGCAGCTGGCCTGAGGTTTGACACACAATAAAATCCATGTCAAGAATATTAAAGATAGTGCAAAAGATAACTATGAATTTACATTCAAACAGGCTTTTGACAAAGCCATTGCAACAGGCTCCTAATCAGGTCTTGAGACCTAGCCTGCCCTCTCTTTAAACCCGTGATCTTGAAAAGGAGCTTTAAATTGGAAATTATTACACATTAAAACCTCAACATGGGCCAGATCGAAGCGGATCGATATCTTGCCGAGCACAATAAATCAGCCTGCTGCTCTGCGGTTACTGTTTGCTGAACATATTTAAATTTTCTTGTAACAAATTAATTCCAACATTTTCTCTTGATTGAATTAGGGCAAGTGTTGGAGCTGTCACAAGTATTTCACTGCTTCAGGGAGACAAATTGCTCGTCTGGACATGGGTAACAAGCCAAAGTGTTGAGTCCCTGATAATCTTTCCACTAATTCTCCATTACAGCAAAATGAAGCCATAAATCACCGTGACAGCTGATCGATGCAAACATTGTTTCCGCCATGATTGCCAGCGCTCCCCGCGGACTCACTGTCCGCTTACAATTCGCCGAAATTACTCCCCGGGCAGCCTCCCCGGGAGCTCGGCGAGCCTCCCACCAAAGGCGTTCCTGTTGCAAAAGTAACCATCTCATTTCGGGTCTTGGCCCGCTCGCCAAATAGCAAATATTAATCAAAATGCTCTACTTAGCTACCAGTCAGGTAATCTTTTAAAGCTAAGAAGCGTTCTTCCTGTAATCATTCTTTCGGAAAAAAAAATGAAATTTTAAAACTCCTGTTTTATAAAATACATTTGCAGGAATGTAACGACGTCAGGCTCCAGCCCTGTCGCTTTCTCTTAACTAACTAGTGGCAACTTGGATGAAATTACTTGACCCTTTATCGAGTTCTGCTAATGTCTTCTAAAAAAGAAATTAAACCACCCCGCAGCTTGCCCTATGGCAGCTCTCCGCGCACATTTAATTCCAGGAAAGATGTATTAAGTAGTTCTGCGCAGAACTAATTCACACACTGAGCCGGCTGCGCCCACCATCCTCCTGCATAATACCGTGGCGTTCCCGGCTCTGACCGGTGCCCAGCCGGCCGAGAAACCGGTGAACAAATGGCAGAGCCTGGAAAACTGTCTGCGTGGGTTAGCAGCCCCAATCCAGCCGGGAAATCTGAATTGAGACAGGAGCTGAGGCTGTGCTCCAAGGGGGGAGGGCTGCTGGGGGGTTGTTTCAGCACCAAACAGGGATGTGGCGAGGAGGAAAGACAAAGTGCTCGTAGGAAAACCCCTATTCCCATGCAGCAAGCTGTTTGCATAGCTGAGATAATGTAATAAAAAAGATAAAAAAAATGTAGCACCATTTCCAGGAAAGCTGTGGATGTACTGCCCTGAATGCTTTCCTCACGGGGCACAGCTCCGCATGCCGCAGAAGGTGAAGCGTGGCAGAGAGCAGCGCGGGGACCCCCCCCAGAATGGCTGAGCCTGGCCGTATTTCTGCACCACGCGGGGTTGGATGTCGCAGCCCAAAATTGTCGCAGCCCAAAATTTTCACAGCCGCAACCTCTGCGTCTCCAACCCACTCCCTCTGTGGAAGCGAGGGGCTTCCCCAAACCCCGCATTGGGGGTAGCTCCTCCTGGAGGAGGCTGGGAGGGGACTCTGTTCAGGACTTGTGAGCAGAGCGGGGAGCTCGGGGATTCAAACAAGTACGGCAAGCATGTCTCAGATGTCACCAAGATGTTCCCGTAGCCACTGCTGCCTCATCGCAGCCTGCCGAGAGGGGTGACAACAAGTGTGCTGCAGGGCAAACACATCCAACAAGATCCCTGCCCGTGAATAACAAAATATTTCAAAATATTAAGGCACCAGAGCTGTTTTAGATATGCAACTATGCTGTGTTATCAGCTCTAAAACTCCATTGTCACGAGCAGAAAAGGCATAGCTTTCCACTTGCAAAGTATGGGTTCGTTTATCTAGAAGTAAAAAATCAACAAAACAGAAAGTGGGTAACAAACTCTATTTCCTCATATAAAATACAACGTGCTTCATATGTCAACGTTCCAGTCTCTCCACTCCACATCAGCACGCAAAAAAAAAAATCCGACATGTGTTATAAGAAATTACGTGGAGGTGGTTTGCAATCACCTACACACAAAAAGAGACTCTTCCAAGAAGCGCACGCCCAGCCGGAGACAAAATTCATCCCCCAAACGCCTACAATGGCCACAGCCCCCGGCTCTCCCCCCATGCCACAGATCCGGGGAGTTCATTGCAGTATTGGATGCGAAGGGTAAAATGGTTAAAATTCATCCATCACTGTCCCTCTCCAAGTAGTTCTCAACCGATCACAAGTTGAGATCAATGAGTGATCGTTAGGGAGGAGGGAGAGATGCTGGAGGTGACCAGAGACAGATAAAAGAATAACAAACCCCTGTGCTGCCTTGGATATGATGGATCATATAATTTAAGGACAGCTTTAAAAAAAAAAATGCCACTTCTGCATCAGCCCCTTATTTGAGACTTTTACATGTGGCAAGTTCCGCTTTGGAAACACTTATTGTAATTGAAATACACTTAATTGAGATACACTTAATTGAGACTAATTGAAATTCCGCCGCCACTACCATAGCAGTAAATTAAAAAGGAGGGAAAAAGATCAGAAAAGATGTTTTCTCGACATTGCTAAGCTTCAACTTGTTTTGCTTTGCAAACTGGAGCTTCGGTAACAAAAAGTGCTTCTGCAATAATTACACATTTTCATATATTGTTTCTAAGAAAGAGAATCCATTATTTACCAAGAAACAACCCTAAAAAAATGCCACTCAAAGCCATTAAGATGTTTTCACTGATGCACCGCACGTAAATCTGATTTATGTTGGTTTAAACAGTTAAGAAATCCCCGAAATAACTTCATTTATTATTTTATTGCCTGATTAATGGTTCCGAGTAACTGATTTGTAGCCGAAGTTTTACCGAATGCAAAATTAAAATAACAGCCTTTTGTAAAAATGTTCTGTATCTGTTCAATTATGTGTTTAAAACTGAAACAAATATAAAAACTTCAATAAATACATTTTCTTCCAAGAAATGACATACTGTGGGTTTTCTGTTATTGTTGGGTTTGATGTTTTTGCCTCTAAGGAGGTCAGCAATATGGAAACATAAAGGCCAATTTAATTTGTGCATCTGTGGCTGCCAAGTATTTTAATTCCGACAGCTGTGACTGAAGAGTTAATATTTTACTTGTCAAAATCCAAAAGAAGGCCAGTGAATCACTCTAATTCTCATTAAGAGGCTTCCCCCCAGTAGCACCCTAATTCAAAATAATGAAAGTAGAGACTGAGTGCGATTCTAATACCAGTTGAGACCTATCTTTTAATATTTCTCTAGTGATGGATTAGGGATCGGGGAAATTCATCTCAGATCATAGAGCCTAATTTAATAAGGGATCATTCCAAGAGTATTGCATTTTATAATAATGTCATTTAATGTGTCGTCTTCCATTTTTACTGTCCCATATGTATGCTTACATGATGGTGCCATAGGGATAAACTTTTAAAGAACCAGTATCATTTTTTGTCCTAGGTTCTTCTTAACGAGGAAGTTTATCAATGATATGGTCTATTAGCGAGCTATTATAATTGCGGAGTAGTTAAAAGCAACAGTGGAAGCCAAGAGAATGGTAACACAAATGACAGTTTCAAACCCTGGAGTGAAGGGAAAGGATGAACATTTAAAAGTAGGTTAAAATTCAATTTTAGTGTCTAATACAATAGTGCCACAACATGAAAAATGTAGTAACCTAGTTGTTTAAAACGCACGATAATAAAATAATTTTCGCCTGTAACAACATCTACACACGACTCTTTCCACTTGCTTGTTTGGTGCATTCTGGTGATTATTTAGATAGGTCTAACGGCTTGTTTGGGTATTTTATAACTATTTTCCAATGTTCTTTCCCCCAAAAGTACAGTGATTTGCCATTCTGTGAGGGCAGCAAATTATCAACAACCTATATAATGGATTGGATTTTATTATTGTGTATTAATATCTGGACTGTATTTAATCAGTTATGTTATTTGTATTTCTGGACATTGCACTGAAGGTAAAATTCTTGGTGATTCCTACAACGTCTAAGCTACTCAAGGTCAAGAAATAACCCAACCACCTAAACGTCAATATATTGTTATTGGCTATAAGTCGTATAGCTGCAGCCTGAGCTTTGCTTAATCACAATTCTGTCGCACAAGGCCTTTAGGAAAGATGGTGTTATAATGAGAATTTTTGTTCCAAATACATTCACGTGATTAAGTCTTTATTTTCAGGTAACAACTCAACGGCTTCACTGTAAGGTTTGACAGAATCAGATCAAATACAGACAGCCTAAATAGGAACCAGTTGAGTAATAACCTGCTGTAAACAATAATCTAATTACAGGAGTTTTTCCAGCATTGAAATGTGTCGTTTGAAGTGGAACACAATTAATACAAAATGAGGTTTTTCATATTTTCTCTTTTCTCCCGTGTATTTTCACAGTTTTGTTTTCTTTAGAATATTATTACTCATGGTATATCTTGCGCTTTTCCTCATACAACTCCATTTATTATTCTTGTGCTGTTGAAAACATTATTTCTTGATATTTCTTCTGATTTTCTTCTTTTTCTCTTTGCATTTTAAGTCCCCATTTGTCTGCTGACTGTTTTTATTCCTTTCCATTTCCTCTTCCTTCCATTTTTATTGTCTTCTCCCCAAGTTGGTTATTTCATACTTTTTCAGATTTAATTCCTGAGTCTTACTGTTGGTTAGTTTGTAAAACCCTCTTTACAAGTTGGAAAAGTTTCATCTAGATTTTATAGCCTAGATTTTTTTTTTCTCACCATGTTATCTTTTCATGTGCTAGTGTATTGTTTGTTAAACTTGTTTCTTTTGATTAAATATCAAAAGTTATTCGTCCAGTAGGAATGTTACGTATGTACATGTCTGGCATCTGGAACCGCTTTAGGGACGCATTCAGTTTGTGAAGAGAAAATTATATTCATAACTGTTTTAAATCAGAAAAAAAAGAGTCTCTGGTTGTATCTAGAATAATTAGAAATGACTAGTTTGTACTAAAGAATTAGAAACAAAAAAAAAAGCTAAATAAACAGGTTTTGAGGACTATTTTTTAATGAACATTGCCTGTGAGTCACTTTTTTCAATTTCCACTTGTTTATCCCCTATCACCTTCATTACAAATAAAGTAAAGAAAAAAAAGCGGGTGACAAATGTTGGCAGTTGATACAGGCTGTGTCCAGGGTCATGTGTGCTTTTAATGTTTTCCTGATTTTAATGTATAATTGACCATTGCTCCTTTCCTTACTTGTATGATTCTTTGTTTAAGCAACTAACACAACCGTGTTGCTTTGGTGCCGTGATCGTTAGGTGCAGGCACCAACCTCATATGAACCCACAGCCCTGCACCAGCACCCCGAAATGGCTCCCACACCTGAAATGGCACCGAGAGCGCGGGAGGGCAGGGAGTGTATTAAAAGCCCAAGGAAAGCAAGGGAAGGAGACTGGATGTCACAATTCCTGGACATTTTTCGAAGCGCACCTCTGGATGTGAGCTGGCCAAGGTGAGAGGCTCCTCCTTGGGCAGTACTCGACCATTTTTTATGTTACATTATTCACTGCTAGGAAAGTTAAACTGGTATCACCCGAGTTGCATCTATAACTGGTTAACTTGGCCTGAGTCCAGCTTGCTAAGCTGCCGATTACAAACCCAACCAAAACGTAGTATAAATAGCGCTATCTCAGTGGGAAAAATTGGCAATAGTTAGAAAATGGGTCCCAGTCAGACAGATATAAGAAGAAAGCATCATCAGAAAGTTAACTGTCTGCCAAAGAATATAAATAAAGGAATGTTTCCAAACTTAGTCATTTCTTGCTTTTCATTTGTTCCTTCATTTCCCCCTTGCCTCTGTCTTTTTCCCATCCACAAGTCCATCCATAAATGCCCGTCCCTCCCACCACCTTCTCCTCACGCTATTTTAAATTTGGCATATCTGCTTCCCATCACCAAGCTTAGCCGCAGAGGCTAGATGAGCTCCTAATTATAGACTTGTAGACCATCTCATAGTAGAAATATCTTCAAGAAGACAATTTAGGAAGAAGCTTTCCATGATGTTATCACCATGGGCTTTCCTTCTTGCCTCATCAGAGCCTGACAATACCTGCTGGGGAGCCCAGCTCAGCTCCACCACAGACCAGAGCTATTTGTACTGCATCTACACCAGGACATTCCCTTCCAGTTTGTCATGTAGTGGCACAGCTCATGGTTTTCCTTTTGTTTCTTTAAATTAATCAGAATTCAGTTTTAATCTAGAAATTCACAGTCAGTTCACTATAAGAATTTGATAGTCAATACTTAGGATAATATAATTGTGCATTTAAGTCTTAAGGCATTTTTCTTTAGCTGTCTGGACAGGTATAAATCAGACTGGGAAAAAAACCCAGCCTGCCACAGCAAATATTCTTTATTACAATACAAAACTGATTTTCAACAAATAAAATATGCTGTTGTGGTCAGTATTCCCACAGATATCTGTGTCTGCTCAAGCATTTGCAGACAGCAGACACAGGAAAAGACAAACATCCGACGAAGTACATGTTTTAAAGATCAACCCAATATTACAAAAAAACTGTCAATAATTTGCTCTATTCTCATTGGAGCATTAAAAACAACATCAGCTAAAACGTACTATGTAACTGCCCTCCTCAAGAAGGTAAGGGCTGGGGTTTTTTTCTGGCAGCCCAGTTTTTTTGAATCAAAATAATAAATCCTATTAAAAATGTCGATGAAAGTGATTAGAGAAATGTAACCAGATTAGCCATCCTTTTCTCTCTGATATTGAACTACTATTTTTCTCTCTAAAGATACTTCATTAAATACTGTTAACTTTACATCAAATATGGCAAGTAGCTAACCAGCGGGGAGTGTCTCAAGAACGTGAAATAATTTTGATTCAGTTTAGAAACGTAGCCTGCTCCTGCAGTCCTTGTACATGCTAAATTCCAGCACTGCCAGGATTTACACGCACAATCAGTGTGAACTTTTATTTCCTTATGAACCTCCTGGCTCGCTCCCAAGCGATGGGTTGGGAAAAAACACTGCCAAAGGTCATTGGGTGCAGGTGGAGATCCCTTCAGACACGTGGAAGCTGTCTGCTCTCTTCCATCAGAAGAAGAGGAGCTGGAGTGAGGCAGGTTGAGACGTGAGCGCACCCAGCGACTCTGCACGCCCTCCCCTCACCCACCAGCAAGAAGCCGCTCCAGCGCTGGGCTTAAGATCACAGCACATCATCTCAGTTGGAAACCCTCTTTAAATCAGTTTTAACAGAATCTGTTTCGTTGCCCTACACTTTGAGTCTAAAATAAAGACATTGAAAAATGACTAATTCAAGAATGTTTTCCCTTCTGAAATCCCAATTTTGGGCTACAAAGGCAGCACGGGCGGCAAGGCCCCGGCAGTCAAGGGCACTCTGTGATTGTTTGGCTGTGGAGCTGCATACAAACACACACGATTTAAATACCCAGGGAGGCAGGTTTCACAGCTCTCTGCTTATGGCCACACTGAGTTTCGCGCGTAAACTGGAATTCAACTTCTTTCTGTACAAAGAAATGTATATGGGTTTGTATGCAAGGAAATTTTAAAATAACGGTTTGTTTTCAGTGCTGAATGACTTTTCTGAGAACTTAGGCATAAGCCAATACTTAGATTTAAATTTTCTTTAAAATGGATCTCAAAAAAAAGATCTACTTTGTGAAGTTACACGTACGCCAACTGACCTTAGCCACAGAGGGTACTGGCTCGTGAGACTTTCCGTTTAGTCACAACCCATTGAAATATTATCCATATGTTGCAAATGAGGGAAGACAGTTATAATTAAATTATATTTTTCATCAATTGTGTTTAAAGGATGGCAGTTTCTGATCACCAGGACGAAATCGTCTATTCAAATGTCTATTTGTACAAAATCTTATGGAGGGAAAAATTATTACGTAAAGCTTAATAGTCTTCTGTCCTTTTCGTCACTGCACGTACCCTTTCCAGCAAGGTAACCCATCACCCTCGTGCCAACAACTCCCTTGTTCATAGCAGGGATGAGGCCAGAAGGCTATTTAGTGAGGAGGGGGATGATCTCCATGCCCTTCACCCGGTGGTGCTCCCTCCCGCCTCCTGACCCCACAGGGAGCCTCCAGCTCCCCTCAAGGTGTTTTTGTTCCCCTACCACTGGGAATTATGGAGACAGTGGCCATTAAGGGATGATGAATTAATGGCTATCAGAAAATGTAATTTCCTGGTTAAACTCTATGATTCTGGTCTTTCTGTAGGGACATAAATGTGCATGAGATAATGATATTTCAAGGGCCAAACTGTGGATATTCCCTTCCACCCTTTTCCTTCTGAATTCATACAGTCCTCAGAGCAGATCTGGCCAGAAGGAAAGTACTGTTAGCCTGTGTGTCATAAACTTACTGTCCAGGCTCTTTTGGGTTGTTTAATTTAGGAAAATAAATTGATGAGTGGGTAAAGTATTCCACAAATACATCAGTGTTTATTTACAAGCAATGCACCAATTCCAGTTTCCCTGAAGAGGCAGCCAACTGACCAGGAAATGCTCCTCTTTTTGTCCACGGCTCCCACCCTCTCTCGGTGCTCACAATAAACGAACCGTGTGTCTCCCCGGTGTCATGTTCTGCTCCAGGTGCTTCACCTCCTCTCCCCACTCCTCTGCTTCTCCTGTTTCCCTGCAAGGCTGTCACAGATGCAGAGGCACAGCATCCAGATCTCTGCTCTGTGCCTGTCATCATGCCACGAGGATGCTCTCCACCCACACACTCCTAATCTGTGACTCATCTCGGTTTCTGCCTCCATTTAGGGAATGGCTTCTACTGTTTTGGCCATCTCATTCCATAAGGAAGCTCAATTCTTTCCTAGGCCCATCTGCAGTGAAGCTCAGTTATTGCATCCACCACCTTCAATATCACCAGACTTGATGTTATTACTGCACAACGCACACACAGGTTCCTAGATATAAGATTGCTTTATTGAATTAACTAATTTTGCTGTTGCCTGGAAGTTGTAATTCAGGGGTCAATGGTAGTTTGCTTCAGAGAGGTGTTTTCAGTTTATTTATTTGTTTGATCTAGTCTAGTTTTATGGAGATTCAATACTTTTCACATTAGTACTTGTGACCACTTGAAAATAAGCAGTATTACAAGCTTGTTGCTTCTCTGTGGGAGTTGTAGCTGTATTTAATAATTTTCCACATTTTTAAATGTTCTAAAGCCTGTCCACATTTGATGCCTTCCTTGGTGTCCCGGGGCAAACTGTCAGTAGTATTGAGTAAGAGAGGTGCGATGGACATTTTGTCTTAAATTGTTCCTCAGGACTTCAGTGATAAGAGCAACACTTAGACACTAGCCAAGAGCCCTAGGCTATAATTTTCTTAGATCTTTTAAGCTAAACAAGGTTGTTCCTACTCAATACAGAAGAAATCAAGGCAAAATGCAATTTGTGGACAATGCATTTCTTCTGTGCACAAACCTGATTTTTTTTTCATTTACATTTTGCAGTACCTTTTCTGGAAAGCCTGGCTTGTGGCTTTTCTTCCAGCATCCTCCAGGAGACACAGCTGTGTGCTCCTCTCTGGTAGTAGAAACTGCAAAGCCCTGCTTCAGAGGGCTGTGTTTCCACCGAAGATCTACCACAACTCCTCTTGCAAAGAGCAAGACCATAAGTACATGAGCTTGGACCCCGGGAGTGGGGTGGCTGGAGTTCCTGTGACCTCCAGCTGCCAGGGAGGTCCATTCCTGCCCTGCTCGGACCTTACGGAGAGATGTCCCAGCATCACTATGTTCTGGCTGGACAAACTAAATTTACACACATACCATCTCGTTGTATTTTCCCAGTGTTATTGACTGTCCTGGGACGCTTGTGAGTGCACAGCATTTTGTCTTCTCAGGACACACAGTGTTGAGGGATCTGGTGGAGTTGAGAACGGTCAGTGTGAGGTTAATGGTTGGACCAGGTATCTTCAAGGTCTTTTCCAAACAAAATGATTCTGCGATTCTGTGAGAGCAGGGAATAAGTATTTTTCCCAGGTCTCTGATTGTCCCCAGGGAGCTCTCACGTCTTCCCGGGAAAATGATGTTATGAGCAGCAACCCCAGCAGTGGAAGACAGCAGGAAAGCACTGGTTGCAGCAGACGGCAGCTTAAGATCCAAGACAGAAGAGAGCTCTTTCCAGCCCTCAAAGCAGCTCACTTGTTTCCCTACGGCATTATAAACGGGCTCGAGGTTACGTCCAGGAGAAAGGACTGTCAGTGGAGAGAAATGGGGACAAGAAAAAACATCTTTGGAGGGCTGGGGTGAGGAGCACAGAGAAAGTCTGTCAGGGAGAGGCAAACGATGCCACAGGAATGCATCATACAGAGCGGTGGGCAAGAGGAAATGCAGAGCCAGAGCCCGATGATATTTTGGAGGGAGATTGGGATAACGTGACTGACAGCCGCAGGGAAGAGGCCTGGAAGTCAGCACAGAGAGGGGAAAACCACACACAGAACCAGGCAAGAAATTGGGAATGGTCACATGAGGTACTGCATGGAGATGCTTCAGCTCTGCTGCAATTCCTCTCAAGACACCCAGAGACAGGGCGTGGGGAAGATCTCCCGTAAGGTTGTGTTAAGCCCGTGCAGTTGTTTATATGAGCTGGGGGATTTTAAAACTGATCTTATGAGTTCAAAACTCACCAAAACTTATCATAAACTTCCTGGCCACCTGCCCAGGCACAGTAAGGGCCAAGGAACTTGGAGGATGGTAAAGGTGGCTACAGAGTGTTGTGTAGATTTTTTTTTTTAAGCTGGTTTTTAGCCTTATTGAGAACTTTGAGGAAATAAGCCATGTGAGGAGAAGAGAATTAGTACTTTTAAAATAAAAGGTTGTTTCCCAAGTGCCAGGTATGCACTGCTGAAGTCAGTAGTAGAAGTACAGGGCATATCTAGCACCCAGGGTCCAGAGACCCTGCGACAGGAGGACTGCCATAGAGAAACGACAGCACAGGAATAGTGGTGGTACTGCCTGTAGAGACACCCGAGGCAAGAAGAAGCCAGTGCAGATTTGAGGACAGCTTTCAGAATTTCTTTAAGTTTTCTTTAAGTTTTTGCAAATTTAATTCCCCTTTTAAATTACGACTATCCCAATTGTATAGATGTTAAAATACAAAAGTGCAAGTGGTTTTAAACATAAATTTTGATTACCAATGGCAGAACTAAAATTCCTCTTTCTGCTCCAGTTATTATCCTTGCACGGTTGAGCCCCTAACATTAATCCATGTATCTGCAAGCTATTGCTTCAAGTTTTCTGAAATTAGACAAGACCAGATTTACCATTTCCTTATTGACAACACTTGAAGTACATTGAAACCCCACATGTTTCCCTGGGGTAATGAACAATGAGTGTATGAGCACACAGGAAACAGTTAAAAACAAATGCAATTCCTGGCTAATGTTAATTTTTATTTTTCTGAAAACTAAGTGCGACACTTATAAAACTTATGCAAAAGCTTAAAAAAATTTAAAATGTATTCACACTTTAAATAGCCATAATGATACATTACTCATAGGAATACATCATACATAACTTAGCCTGACCTTGGACATATCTTGACTAATAACAATTGTTTTGAAGTATATATGTTCCATTTATAACAGAAGGCTTAATTCATCTTTCTCCAGGAAGAGAACAGCGAGCTGACACTCTGTAAATCCTGCCTTTCCATTGTTTAACCGAGAAGTCTCAGTGCAGATGTTATGAAAGAAAGCTCGGAGAGAAAATTCACAGGCATCTCCCCGGCCCATGAAAATAAGTTCTTGATTACAAGCAAAATGAGTCCATTAGAAATTAATCTAAACTAATTACATCTGAACATAAAATAATTTATGAATTGCAAATGTTTATCTTTCCTTTAGAAATATGACTATGGTTAAATTACTTTTGAAATTCATACAAAATGCTTTACCTGGGTAGGAAAACATTGTAAACTCTTTCTGTAATTAAACTGATTACACATGTAAAAATTTTCATCTGCTTCCTATTATAAAGCTGTTTGTCAGCTGCATGAAACAAGGACAAAAACCACTAAGGGTCAGATCTTTTCCTGATGGAATGAGCGTAAGACAGAGCTACTGCTGTTTACACCAGGTAAGGATCTGGCCTTTGAAGCCAGCAGATCCTGCCAGGGAGTCATCTCCTGCAGCCTTGCCATTGCAGCAGTATAAGAATAACCAAAATCCCACCTGCAGGTACTGGGCAAGGAGAAAAATTATGTAAAAAATTACCAGAAAGCATATGGATTAGTTAGGATTCCTTTCCATAGTGAGGACAAATGTTGCAGCAATGGTATTTCTTTAAATTAATGGCTGTTCAAGTAATTCCGATAATCTAAACCAGCTATTTAAAATGTATCAAACACAGTTAATTCGTTAGCCTATTGTTTTCCTTTTCTTATAGGTTTGGTACTGTGGTCTTCACCCATGCAGAATTTCTGCTACAGTCAACAAAGTCAACAGAAATACATATGAATGTTCCTGCACAGGGACAGCAGGGGCATTTACATGTGGTTTCCATTGTCCTGCATTTAACCTCGCAAAGATATTTTGGGGGAATACTTTATTTACATTTTCTTTAAAAAAGAATATGTTTACCTTCTTCCTAAAGATTACCACATGTCAAAACACTTCCAAATCTAAATATTCCATAAAAGAGAATCTGCATAATAAATAATGTATACACATTAAGTGAAAGAATGGTGTAAAAGATGTTCTGAGTATTCACAGCTATTTTGTAACAGGCAGTATCTTAATTTCCAGCAGATTACCCATCTTGGTAAGTGCTAGCCAAGTTTCCGCTGCTTATTTACTCAAAGAACAACTAAGAGATTCGTAAGTATGTTGTTGTTAGTACTAACAGTTTGCACACTGCTGTCTGCTGTGGTACGGTCTAAGGGCTAAAGCACCCTCTGTGATCCTCCGGCACGCTGAGAGGGGCGATCGCTTGGTGCCAGCTCTCACCAGAACTATTTTAGTCATGACACTAAAATGCCCTCCAAGAAAAGTTGTTGTGTCTCTTTCTGGTTGCATCCAAAATTCAGATGCTTTCTAATAACATGGCCAATTCTAATTTTTCAAACACTCTTTCTAGCGTGAGCTGTTCAAACATGGGTTAACTCCACCATCTTGTATAAGCTGCATCTGGTGTTCTCATCAGTGGTGACTGGAGGGACGTGTTCCCTCCTGTAAGTAAAAGAAAATAGTAGGTCTTAATAGTTCTTAGGGAAATAGGAATGGCAGCAGCGGCCGCCTAATATCGGAGTGACGAAATGTTTCCCCCGTTCCAGAGTGTGCGGAGCATGTTAACATCTTGCTGGAGCGTGTGACCACAGCAGCGAAGGCGCTAGTCAGAGGCAGATGACTGGAGAATTAAAACAATTGGGTTTCACAGAGTGCAGGCACTGTGAAGCCAATATGACCCCGTAGCCATTAAGTTCTGAGCAAAATTGCCAGCGTTTACCATTTCACAGTGATACGAGATCACTTTATGCAAACCCAGGAAGCCCAAAAGCTTGAGCGATAGAGGCTGCAGGGGACACTACGGAACCTGCATCCACAACACTGAAGGTTGGGTGTAAAAAACTGCTGACCAGCTCGTTAACCCGACAGAAGCGACCGTTGACTAGTTTGTATCTGTTTGCTGCCTTTTGCAGAAGATGCGGTGAGCCAGGGCGACATTTTCAAAGAGCAAACCACCAGGGCGGCAGCGCCGGCAGAGAGAGGAGGAAGCGCAGGCACCCGCTGAGGGAGCCTCCAGCCACCCAGCCGCAGAAACCGCTGAGGGCCTGCAGATGCACGTCCCGGATCCCGGTGGGGAACCCGGGTGAGGAGCACTGATGTGGATATTAATCTGTCACACGTGGAATGTCAGCCTGAGCGGTGATGCAGCTGCATTTTTGTAATGCATTATTAAAACTGTTATCTTTCCTCTCTAAATTAACTTGAAGGAGATGCTCATAAAAGATTACACTGCTCTGGTTCTGTGTTTTATCAACCACGGGTTTATATCCTCAGTGGTTTCAGGATGGACGTAGCTGCTGGTAAGGTCAAACTACACCTTGTTCGGCGCATGATGGGGGCATTTTGTACCTCCTCATTTCAGAATCCTTTCTCACTTTTTCCCTGAGTGATTTTTACCTGTGTAAAAGGAGACTGTTGGTATCACATCAGCATTTATGGAACAGCATGTCTGATGTGCCAAGGCCACAAAACCTTTGTTATGAAGGAAAACATTCTCAAATATGTTTTGTAGCTGCAGTATTAAAAAGTTTAACACGGAGAAAAGGAGGGGTATGTAGATAGGCTTGCAAAACGTGACACAAATCTTTGCATACAGATTTTTTTCCCCATTATCTTACAGAAAGAGATATAAACTTGGGGCTGGGGTGACAGAAAAAGGGACACCAGAGTCCCAACTACCCACTTTCTGAGGCCACGGAAGGAGGCAGGTCATGCAGCGTTGGCCACTGGAGAAAAGCAGCAGGTTTTCCTTTTTTATTCTTTCAGCTTACCTTCCCTCTCCAAGAAAAGTTAAGGTTCTCATATGAGCGCAAAACATTATTGCTGAAAAAGAGGCTGCCTTCTGCAGCACAAAAGTGTGTCAGCACAGCACTGGTACGTGCAAAACATGGGGGACATTACCCACAAATGATAGAGCAGATCCCCCCAAAATGTGCAGGCAGGAGCACCCCACGCTTGCAGCCCTTCCCTCCTAGCAGGCAGGCTGCCTGCAAATGGGAGAAACCTTTACCTGTGACAGATGGGAGCCCTTTACTTGTGACTGAAAACAAAAAATCAGCCTCAAATTGGGGAGAGCTTGGGTCTGCGCTGCTTGTTACTTTGTCAAAAGAAGGCACATGGTTGTCAAGCCGCCGAGAAAGGTGAGGGGCTTTGCGGGCTCTGCTGGTTTTGCCATTAGAAATTCAGCTTGTGCCCAGTCAGTAAAAGGAGTAAGGACTGGCAAAACAGCATAAATGCACCCTAAAAGCCACGCTCCGCAACCAGGCTAGCAAGGTTCCTGGTGTAGAAAATTCCAAGAATTTTCTTCATTCACACCAACTTAATTGCCTCAAGAACATCTGGAGAGAAGGCTGGCCGCTCCCGTAAAGTGTGAGTAGCGACAACTCACATTTCCAAGAACACTTACTAGATCCTCCATCAAAACCTGGGGCAGTTGCAGCTTAAATATAGGAAAGGTTAAAAATGAGCACAATTTTTCCAGTTCCTTTTAGAACTTTGCCTCCCTTCTCAAAAACACAAAAGTGATACAGGTCTGCTGCTTTTGTTTTTTAAATATAGGTAGTAGGTGACCTTTAAGGTGGACTTTAACCTGCTGGTACTCCACAGCAAGGGCGAACAGGCTCAGAAATTGTGAGAAACTGAAAATTGAAGGGCAAATGAAATGGGAACAGCCACAGAATTGGACAAGTATCAATATTTACTGGGCAGGAGTTAGTACAGTGGGTACTGTTACACAAAACACATTATTTATTCCTTGAGTATTCAGCCGCAGTTCACTCGAAGGACTGCTGTACTCGTCAGGGCAAACGGCTGTCGCGCAGAACCCTCGGCTGGATACCACAGAGGCTCAAGGGCTCTTCTCACGCTGCTTTTCTGAAAGGCAAGTTTAAGTGCTCTGGTTAAAAGCTTTGCCTGGAATAAAGCTGAGCTGCTAATGAACAATATGAGACATATCAATTTTAGACGCAGCTTTTAGCACATCTTCATGCACTTTTATGCACTGGGCAAGACCAGTGTTTTCTTTCTTTCTCCTTGGAAGTGTTCTTGTAAGGAGAACTGAAATCTCTGGTAGGAGTTAGGGCAGTGGTGGTTGAAGTTTTCTGTAGGACACCTGGCTGCCATCACACCGCGCTGCTCACCCGACATCGTGTTGCTGTAGCGAGTGAACAAACTGTGGAAACTGCTACTTCAGTGAACAAGAATCTGCGCTAAGTTCCTGCTGCGAACATGCGATCGGCTCTATGAGGACAGAAACAGGTGTTTATTCCTTCCTACATGAATTATTTGATCTCTTCTCTAAATCCCCTTCTCAGGCCAGTACATCTCCACGTAAATCCCACGCTAAAATTTTATCTGCAGAAAGCATATATTGTATGCGCACTGCCTGGCTCATGAAATATCCATAATTAAATTTCATGAAACCTACGGGTTTTTATATAGGTTTAGACACTCTAAGAAATAAAATAGAAACAGAAGAGTTCTGGCCAACTTCTGTCGGCCTATAGACTTATTAGGTATTCCAGTCTAAGGAAACCAGGAATGTAAGTATTCCTGTCCAAAAATATCCCGTTAAGACTATTTTATTTTAATCACAGCTGCACTAAGAAACACACAGTTCTCTTACACCATTCCATCGTCTTTCCCTGTTATGACAAAAGTACATTTTTCATGTTTTTTATTACAATCATCTTGAAGACAGACACGCCAATATCTGAGCATACTGTAAAGATTTGAATTTCACGTTGTTTGTATCCATCACAGTTCACGTTCCGTACGTCAATAACCCGCACGAGGCTGTTAGGCAACTAGATTTAAACTAGGTGTATTTTAAACAGAGCAGGTAAGACGTGACAAGTTTATCTGGAGAATATTCCAGGCTGTGCTTGGGATGCGAACTGCGGGGCCACAATGGCATTGTGATATTAGCTGCTCGCGCACATATTAATTAACTTCTTTATTCGGGGATCAATCGACACCACCGTTAGTTTTATTGACTTTATCATTAGCAGTATCTTACTTTTGCTTGGATAAAGCTGCTTTACCTAACATAAAATCTATCCTTTCCCACCCGTTATCAGCCGAGCCCGCCGTTTCCCCCCCCAGCCCTCCCCGGGAGGCGGCACTGCCCCTGCCCCTTCCCTGCCCGCCCCCCTGGGACAGCTCGGCCTCCGCCGACCGACCGACCGCGGCCCCCGGGCCTCCGCGGGACCCACCGGCGCCGCCTCCTCTCCCCGCCGCGCTCAGCCCGGCGGCGGCCGGGCCCGGGGGAAGCGCTTCCCCGCGGAGAGCGGGCTCGGCTCGCCGGGGGCCGCCGCTTCCCCGCCGAGGGGCCCGGCGGGGGCGAGGGGGCTCCAGGGGCTGCGCCTCACCCGCCTCCAAGCCCCCGGGAAGCGCCCGGCTGCTTCCCCCGCTGCGCCGAGACGGGCCCCTTCCCGCTGGCGCTGCCCGGCCTCCCCTCAGGGAGAGGGGCGCCTTCCCCTCACATGGACCCCCATGGCGGGCGCCTTCCCCTCACGGAAATCACCGTGGCGGGCGCCTTGCCCTGACAGGGACCCCCATGGCGGGAACCTTCCCCTCACAGGGACCCCCACGGCAGGCGCCTTCCCCTCACGGAAATCACCATGGCGGGCGCCTTTCCCTCACAAGGACCCCCGTGGCGGGCGCCTTCCCCTGACAAGAATCACTATGGCGGGCGCCTTCCCCTCACGGGGGCGGGCGCTCCCCCCTCCCGGAGCCCTCGGAGGAGCGGGCGCCCGGCGGCGGGCCCGGCGGGGAGGGACGGGGCTGGCGGGGGGCTCCCGGCGGGGAGCGGGACACGGCGGGGCCGGGACCGGGGCCGCCCCGCCGCGGGGTGCGGGCTCTGCCCGCGGCTGCGAGGAGGGAAGCGGGCGGTGCAAATCCCCCCCCCCCCCGCCGCCCCGTTCCTCCCCTGGAAAATATTTTGAGCCATTACATTTTCCTCGATTTTATTACCTGAGGGAACTTGACAGAACTTGTAAAGACACAATTGCTATATAACTTCCACCGGTCTAATTTTTTCTTCAAAAGAAAGCCAAATCAAAACGCCGCGGTAAGTTTTGTGAAGCCGAAAACTCAGGAAAAAACGGATAGAAAGTGGTAACGAAAGATGCGCGGAGGTGAGCGGTGCTTCCTCGTCGTGCTGGGCGGTATCTACGGAGCAGAAAGAAACGTGCGAGCTCTACAGCAGGTGTAAACACAGAAAAGAAAGAATTTCACCGATGATTTAACATTAACAGTACCAGAAGTGACGTGAAACCGTCCACTAAAACGTTACCCTTTTCAGTCAATAGGTCGCAAAGTGTCTTAAATTCATTACTTGGCACTTATTGAAATTCGTGACGTCGGAAATGGATTAAAAAAGGTGAAGCAAACCTGAGTGAAACAAAATATATTGTACTGACAACAAATGTAATGAAATAACAGCTTTTTTTTCTTTCTCTTTTTTTTCCCTTTTTTCAATAACTTAAAATACACTAGAAAAAATATGGTCAATATAAATAATTTTGTTTTCATGGAGAACAAATAGATACAAAGCCCGTCCATACCAAAGTTCGCGTAGAAGAGCTTTCCCTCTGTCTTGGCAATAAGCATGAGGGTCTGATGGCAAACTGGGATAACAATCACCGACTGCAAGGTACCCCAGGTTAAATAGCTATACGTCTTTCAAATAATAACAAAAAAATTAAAAAAAAAATAATCACAAGGTTACGTGAATAGATACACCTTTATGAGATAAAATGTAAATGTTTGACAGTCAACTATCAATTCACAAGTTATAGCCAAAATAAACTTTGTTCGTGTGTATCAACATATTTTACATGTACCCAGTACCTCTTATTGGAATTTGCCGTGTGTAAAGTGGTGGTTGGGAATTAAATACTCTTTTTTTTTTTTCCTTTTTCCTTTTGTTTGTGCCCTCAGGACAAGAGAGAGCCGGCAAAGGGAGGCACACTCCGCTCTCCTGATGCTTTCCGCTCCCTTTTATTTCAGAGGTGGGACAGCAAACGACCAACAAAGATTTCAGAGTGGAAAAGGTAGTGCTTGATCTCTCTCTCTCTCTTTCTGCTTCCCTCCAAGATTAAAAGAGCCCAGCCACGTTTGTTTGTTTTGTTTTGGGTTTGTTTGTTGTTTTTTTTTTCTACTAAAGATGAGGGTGAAGTGCAAGTGAATCAAAGGACTCCATCAATGAAATACAAATACATGCAACCCGGAATGCTGCTGGAGGAAGTATCCCGGACAGTTTCCCATTAGAAATTCGCAGAGAAATCATTGTCTCTCTCTCTTTTCTTTTTTTTTTTTTCCTTTTCCCTCTTTTTTTTTTTTTTTTTTTTTCTCTCTTCGTCGTCATCTTTCTTCTTTTTGTCGCTATTCCAGACGTGGTTGTTAAACTCAAGTATCTGATGCAACGTGAAAGGAGGCCCGCCTCTCTTATCAAATTTCTTGTATTAAAGTGAACTTCGCAGAAAAAGGTCAGTTTCAAAACCTGTGAACTTCCCAGCTGCGCGTCTAGTTCCTCTAATTCTTTAAATAAGTATAATATCTCCCGTCAGTTTCTCCTCTCCCTCGTCTTTTTTTTTTTTCTTTTCCCTTTTTTTATTTAAAAAAAAAAAAAAAGCAAAAGCGAGCGGGCCCGGTCACAGCCCCAGGGCGGCGGCGTGTTTCTTGGCCTTGAGGCGGAGGTCGGCGATGCTGGAATTCTTGCTGGTGGTCTTGGCGGCGGCGGCGGCGGCCACCACCGAGGCGGCGGAGGCGGACTCGGCCAGGGTGGCTAGTGGTAGCCCGAAGGGGGGAGCGGGGAACATCATGTAGGGTGCGTGGGCCAGGTGCGGGTGGAGGTGGTGGTGGGCGTGGGCCACGGCGCTGTCCAGCTGCAGCTGCGCCTGAACCTGCCGGGAGAAGGGGCGGGACGTGGCAGCCACCCACCCGCGACCCGTGGGGAGGGTTGGGGTGTCCCCCTTAAATCCCCCCACTCGCGTCCCGCCGCCCACTTGCCTGCTGGAAGGGCATCCGCAGCGCACCCACGTTCACGTACGGGGCCACCCGACAGGCTTCAAACTGGCTGGCGGCGCCGATCAGCACCCCTGAGGGAGGCAGCGGGGCGGTCAGCAGGGGCTTGACCCCACACACACAAACACAACCCCCCATGCGTGGCCGACCCACCCGCGACACTCCCCACCACCCTCCCCAGTACCTTTGTGGAGTTGGTTTTCTTGCTTTCGGCATTTGGCTCTTCGGTTTTGGAACCAGACCTGCGGGGAGAAGGGACGGGGAGGACACGGGTGGGGGGGACACGGGCCGCGCTGCCACCGCCGCGAAGCGTCAGAAAAAATAAATTAAACCCACCGAGAATAATAATAATAATAATAATTTTAAAAGGCAGACAAAGAAACCCGGCTGCGGCACGGGCTGAGCTCCCTCCTCCCGGGCAGCCCCCGCTCATGAGCTCCGAAACGCAAAAGGCAAGGGGGGAGGGGGGAAGAAAAAAAAAAAAAAGTCAAAATACACAGAAAAAAAAAAAAATCGACGTTGGCGGAGTGCTCCTTCCAGAGAAATGACTTTCTGAGTCCCGGGTTCGTCTTTCCACATCAGGGTCCCAAAAGACCGAAATCGCCCCCTGATATCTAATACTGACTGGCGATAATGGATCTTTGCACTGTCAGGCCTGAGAAGATCGTGCTCATTAATAAATAAATTAATTAGCTTTATCTTCAAGAAAAACTAAACACCGAAGAGTGTTTAGACTCACCTTTTTTTTTTGGGGGGGGGGGGGGGGTGTTAATTACTGTCATAAAAGCTTCTCTACAAAGAAGTTTAGAATTTCTCTGTTCCTCTGTGCAGTGGAGGGTAGCACAGAAGCGGAATAATTGTCTCATTATCATGATAATCTAATTTGCTCCCACAGAGAAGGCTGCGCGTTAGACATGAACATACTTTTAAGACGGGAAATGGAATTGTTGAAATAAATTTCCAGAATAAAGTTCTGCTCGCTTAGAGGAGAGAGGGGAGGGAGGGAAGGAGGGAGAGCGCGTCTTAAAACATTCCTGTTTAAAGACAGACCTCTGCACCGCATCTCAGAAGCCACAGCCACCGAGCAATCCTTTCCCCGCGGCCAAAAAAAACCCCAAAAATGTCTTTTTTGAGGTCTTACTTGAGGAGACAAATATAAATGTGAATTTCCCCCGCCCTGTCATTGACTTCAGCCAAGCAAAATCTGCCCAACAGCCATGTTCGCCCTCAGCCTCCCGTGGAAACGCACATTCCATAATTTACAAATTAGTGCAGATGCGAGGCGAAATATTATTGCAAAGCGTTTTCCGGAACGCTTTAAAGGGAATGGCTTTAATCTATGTAAATCTCTAAAAGTTATTATGCACCCTGCGATTTGGCATAATGGGAGCGCGGATTATGCGCCGCCGCCGCCGCGTTTCTTTGTCGAGCAAACAGCCAGCAGAAGGAAGCACCTCCCTTTTACATTTTTCATAGCCAAGTTGAAACCCTGCAACTTTGTTTTGCTTTGCTTAAGATTTGCTGCGCGTAAATAGGCGCCCGCCTCGGCGGAAAAACGGGGCAGCGGGAAAATGAAGGCTCCTTTATATATATATATTTTTTGTTTGTTTGTTTTTAATTTTTTTTTCTTTTTCTGTGTGGGTCAGGCTGTGATGACAAAAGCTGCTTATTACTACTTTTTCGGTTCAACGTGAGTGCTCTGTCGCTGTCCTCACCCTGGTACAAGATGCAGGGAAACCCCCCAAGGATTGTGCGCGTAGTTGGGTGCAGATGGTGGCCTACGAGCACAAAGATTGAGGGGGAGTATCTGTTACAGCAAGACTTTCTAGCAGCTGCAGATGTGAGGGGCCTAAAACTACTCCATGTGTTCAAACAAATAATGACCATCATTTTCTCTTCTTTTATTATTAGAACGGAAATAAACCGGAGCAGCTACATTTGTTCTCATTTGAGGAGTTCCCGTCCTCCCCAGCCGGGCAAAGCCCGGAGCCTTCCTCACTCTTCATCACATCCCGACCAAACTCCCAGAAATCAGCCCAGGAACCGATTTGGCAAAACTTTGGAAGGGCAGCCCGAGGTTAAACGCGCAGGTTAAAAAAAAAAAAAAAAAAAAAAAAAAATTTCAAAGGAAGCTGTGGCTTCTCGGTACGGGAGAACGCTTAAAATAGCCTGGTTTTATCCCAGACTTTTGTATTTCATAAATCCGAACAAAGCCGGTCTGTGCACTTCGCTCCATTTTCGTGTCGCTTCCCTCAAGATTTAAGAACTACGACGAGAAACGGACTGTAAATCTGTATTTTTTTTTTTTTCCACTTAGCAGTTTCTAATTTAGTTTATGGTCACTACATCTATAAAGTTAATTAGTACGTCCGCCCGGTAAACCCTGCGCCAGGAGCAGCCCGGAGAGGGACCGCAGCCCACGCCAACAAAATCGCCATTGTAGCTCTCACGATGAAATAAATGCAGAAATTAAATAAAACATGACAAAGCGAGGAGCAGGGGACTTAAACCCCCCAGAAAGCCCGGGGGATTGGGGATGGGGGGTGATTTTACAAGATTTGCCGGGTGCAGCCTGTGGCAGGGGACGGGCCACCACCGGGTTTTACCGAGCTGGCCCCTTCCACCGTGCTGACAGCCCCACGCACACGGGCACCCACGCACGGCCTTGGCTACCTGCACCCTGGCCTCCGATAGCCCCAGCCGCTGGCTCAGCTCCTCCCGCATGAACGCGTCCGGGTAGTGGGTCTCGTCGAAAAGCCTTTCCAGCTCGTTCAGCTGCTCCAGGGTGAAATTCGTCCGGCTCCTCCTCTGCTTGATTTTCGTCTGCCCTTCGTCTTCCATCGCTTTCGCATCCTCCTTGCGCTCCTTCAGCTCTGGGGAGACTGGGCACGACACGGGCGGTCAGACAGACCGACACGGGGGACCGCGGCGGTGCCAGCCCCGGGGCGGGAAGCGGGGACACCGGGGCTCCCCCCCAGCCCGCCGCTCCCCTCCGCGACGCGGGTGCTCGGAGAGGGAGGGGGGGAGAACCGGTCAACCGCCCCCACCCACCCCCCCCGGGGGGACTGGAGCAACCGGGAGCGGGGCCTCTGGCTCCCGGAGCCGCGCTAGGCCCGCCTCGGCCGCTGCTTTTCCGGGCCCCGCCGCTCGGCTCCGGTAACGGCTGGCGGTGGGGAACGGAGCCCGGCGGGCCGCCAGCCCGCAGCCCGCCCGCACCGGTGGGCTCCAGCCCCGGGGAAAGGAGGGGGGGGTGTGGGGGATGCGCAGCAACAGGTCCCCGGTACGCTCCGCCGGTCACCGCGGCCCCTCCGCACCTCGCTTTCTCCCGGGGATTTTGTTTTCGTTGGCTCTGCGCGGACATCCCCCCCTTCCGCGGGATTTCCGCGCCGCGGAGCTGCCCACCCGGCCCTGCCCCGGTAACGGCTCCCCCCGCGCCCCATCGTTAACACAAATTCGTTTATTAGCCCGTTCCGGGGGATGGTCCCGGCCGCGCCGCGCTCCGCCGAGTGACGCTTGTCCGAACAAAAGGGCGGCAGTGAACCGCGGGGCCCCGCGCAGCGACGGGCCCTACCCCGCCGCCGAGCGCGGAGATTCCGCGCTTCTCGCACCGCCGGCGCGGCCCGGCTGCCTTCCCGAGAGCGGCAAGGCGACCCCCAGTACAGGCACCGCGGCCATCTCCCCGGCGCGGAAAAAGCGCGGAATAAGCGCGGGGCATTGCTGAAGAAAGCCGCGGGGCGCGGAGGCGGCGGGTTGAGCGTCCTGCGGCCCGGCCCCACGCGTGTCCGCGCTGCCGAGACCCGCGGGGGGGACGAAGGGGCCGGCGCGCCCGGGCTTTCGTTGGCAGCGCGGTTCTCCCGCGGGATGCTAAACGGCAGCGGATCGCCTTAGGAGCAAGTTAAACGCTTCTTTAAATATTTTAATATAAACTTCGAGGCCGGGCGCGGATTTCCCGTAATTGGGAAAACCCGGAAAGCCGCCCATCAACGCCGACCGCAGCCTCCCCACGGGCGCTGCCGCTTTACCGAGCCCCTTCCACCCGCGCCCGCGGTGCGTCTCGCCCGGTGCGCGGCCATCGCCCGCTCCCGCCTCCGCTCCGCGCGTACCGACCGCGACGGGGTAAGGGAAGAAGTGGGGAGCCCCCGATGCCGCCGTTACCGTCGCTGAGCTTGGGGGTGGCCGCCTCGGCGGCTCTCTCGGCGGCGGCGTCGGGCTCCCGCGGCGGGGACCTCCCGCCTCCCACCCGCGCCGCGGGGCTGCCCGCTTCGTCTCGGCCCGGTTCCGCCGCGGCTCCGCCGGTCTCCCGCGGTCCGCGTAGGGGTCCGCTCTCCAGCACTTCACGGTAGGTGATGAGCTCCTTCTTCTCCTTCGTTTTGGGATCAAACGACTTAGAGACAAACGCCGTCAGCTCCTCCATGGCCGCGGCTCAGGGGCGCGCTGCCCCGGTTCCCCGGGTGGGCATCCACGGGGGTGGGGGGGGGGGGTAGGGGGGGTGGCGGCGCCCCGGGGCCGTGCCGAGCCGAGCCGTACCGTGCCGCCCGACGTGGAGGGCTCTCGGGGTCTGATAGTGACGCCGCGATTGAAGTGGCACTATTTATACTTTGCAAAGCCTGCCCCTTGTTCCCGGCGAATTACCTCCCCTCGGAGCTCTGACTGGACCCCTTCTCCGCCGCCCGGCCGCGCCGCCCGCCGCGGGGCACTGCGGCCAGGCCACCCCCGGCCCACCCGCCCGCCGCCCGCTGCGCCCTAATTAATTTAATTAAGCGCGGGCCCGCGCTCGAGGTCCCGGGCGAGCGCGGCGCGGGAGAGGGGCCGGAGCTGCGGGGGAGTGGCCAAGGCGGGGGGGGGGGGCGCGCAGGCTCCGCGCCCGCGCACCGCCCCGCGGGGAGGGAGGAGGGGGGGTGTTGGGTGTTGGGGAGGCCCCCGTGGGGTGCGGGGCCGAGGTAAGGGGCGCTTCCCCCGCCGGGAGCCGGCCCGTAACGGGCAGCGCCGGAGAACCGGCCCCGGGGGAGCAGCGGGGGAGCCGGAAAAGTTCCGCCGTGGACGCCCAAATCCACCAAAATAAATTACCGGCTAATTGACAGTGACAAATACAGCCGTATCATTAACGTTTTCTCGTACGGCGAATTGAGGCATCAGATTAGAGCGAATCACGCTATTTATTGCTAATATTGTTTTTCCTTTGTTGTTTAAATCCCATTAAGAGAGTACTTTTGTTGACAGAAGTCGTCTCTTTTACACCTTCGCTAGAATTCTAATAAATTATTCAAAATTGTTTAACTCTTCCTTATGTATTGATTTTTCATTTGACCTTTGGAGAGATGACTTTACATAAAAGAGCGTTTATTTACTCGGGCAGGTACGGAATTGGGGACGGAATTAGCATTTCTTCAGATCCAATTACACACGTCTCAGCCGCGATAGGCAACGATTTGCCGTTACCCCGTTTCAGGCAGCGGAGCGGGTCCCGCCGCCGGTGAAACCGGTCCCCGCTCCGCTCCGGGAGGCATTTTCGGGACGGGGGAGGGGGGGGATCGGACCCCGGGGGGAACGGACCGGCCCCGCGCTGCCGAGCGGGCAGATGCCGGTGTCAGCGGCTCTTCCGTCCTCATGTTTTGTTTTTCCACACGCAACACTTCGCCCATTCCCGTGGCGGGGAGCGTGTGCTCGGGAACTCGCGTTAAACTAACCGAATTCGTCAAAAGACAGAATTAAGTGGAGGATTCCAGCGTTTCGTTGCGTTTCTCGCCGTTGCCCGGGCGGAGGCTGAGCTCGGCCCGGTTTCTCCCCCTGCGGCCGGGGCGCTCCCTTCCCCGGGGCACAGCCCGGCCCCCGGCGCGGTGCCCACGCCACGGGGGCGGTTGTCAGTGCCAGGAAACACCGACTTGGAGCTAAAACGAGAAACCCTCCACGCCGCTGTCCCCGCCACCCGCGGGGGGAGCCGGACCGCAGCCTGCCGCCACCGGCACCGTGCCGCTTAAGCCGCTGCCGTTGTCTCCACGCTGCTCCCGCTGCAGACAACGCGCCGTGGGGCTGCTGCGCCCGCCCGTGGGCAGCGGGGGACCCCGGGACAACCGTGGGGCGTCAGGGGTGGGTGGAGGAGGGCGATCGCCCCGGCGGGGAGGTGAGCGCGCCGCATCGATTCCTCGGCGCTCGGCGGCGCTGCCTAGCCGCCTGGATGAGCTCGGCGGTGGTTTGGTGCTGCCTGCCCGCCGCCCAGGAAGGCGCTGAGCTCAAACCGGCAGTCGCGGCCCGGTGGCACCTTCGCTCCCGCGGCCTGGCCCGGCCCGGCCCGGCCGCTCCGCCGCCCAGGTAACGTGGTGGAGGGGTCTCGGCGGCGAGCCCACCCCCAGCAGCGACAAGGCAAGGGCGCCGTGAGCCGCCGCCGCGCCCTGCGGCCTGCTGTCGCTCCTGAGGGCCGTGGTGGCCGCCGGCTGTGGGCCGGGGTCAGGGTCAGGGGGGGTGGCGGGGCGGGAGCGGCGGCCTGCGGCCGGGCCGGTGTTGCCATGACGGCACCGGGGCCGCGGTGGAGCCCCGGGCCGGGCTCCCGGTGTGGAAACGCTGCGGGTTGTTTCCCCTCCCGGTGCGGGCAACGTGACCGGCTGCGGAGTGCGGGGCGGGGGGTGTGTGATAACCGCAGTCGTAAACGTGTCCATCTCTCCTAGGAGTAGTCTAGGAGTAGTCGGGGTGCGGGGGCAGAAGAGTATGGACCGGCTTGTGCGGGGCAGAGCCGGAGCAGCGCCCAGCAGCCGGCTGGGGAGCGGAGCCCAGCCCGGGGTGTGTTTCTTCCGACTCCAGGCGGGTTTCCCGGTGGCACGGAGCAGTAGGAGCTCTTCCCGGCCTTCCTCAAGTCTCCTTTTCCTCTTGCTGCCTACTAGCAGGGCCCAGCTGGTGTGAGTAGGGAGCATGTAGTATCTGTGGTGGATGTCACTGTCCCTGTCACCTGCCGTTGGAATCCACTTTGTATTTTGATGTGTAGGATAAGAGAAAATTATTCGTGTAGAATCTTGCTTTCCCAGTTCTTGTCTGGGAAAACAGGGGTAAAGAAGGTGTACGATTGTTTTTTGTTTTGGTGTTTTTTTTTTTTTTTTTTTTTTTTTCTGTATCTGATGTGCTGTTTCTGGCAGCAGTCCTTTTAGGTATTTTAATTTTATTTATTTCACTTTAGGTATTTTCATTTTATATTTCTGCTAAATACAATTCTGGGTGCTACTTTTTTTTTTTTCCCCCAGTTATGAATGAAACTTATTTTGAACAGTTTTTCTGTTCTAATGGTGTGGGACAAATTTTAAACATCTTGGTTTTAGTGGTTTAGCGTGGTCCTACACCCCATGAATGAGCTTAATTTAAAAGAAATACCAAAAGCTGCTTGATTTAAAAGAAATACCAAAAGTTCAGAAAAACTGAGTTGATCTGTAAGCATATTCTGGAAGTTAGGTACTTGGAAGAAATGCTGATTAATTAATGCCCTTAGCAAACTTACTTGAGTTGATCTAGAATAGGAATGTTTGTAGTTCTTGCTGCCTTCAAGTATGGAAAATGTAGTTATGTGGTGGAAGGTCAGTTTGTAGAATTAAGAATTAGTGAGCAAAAGGTGGCTTGGGGAGGTGGTCTCTTGGTAGATGAGCATCATCCAAAGGTTTGAGGTCTTGGTTCAATTCTCCACTTTGCTGTTGGTGTTCTGGACGACCGTGGGCATGTGATGTCTCCCTGAGCCTAGTTTCTCCTGCGCTTTGAAATCTGAAGATTTGAAGCTGAATTAAGGAATATTATTATTACAAATGAATTGTTCATTCATGATTTTGAACCGAGGCAAACTTTCTTCAAGTGCAAAACTAATGATTTTGGAAAAACACCGTTGATACAGTTCTCAGTGAGGACATCTTTTACATAACCAGAAGATGTTGGTGTCCTGGGATGTTTGGTGTCTGTGGATTCCTGTTCCTATGGGAGAGATTGTAAGAAAGGAACTGAATTCCTGTAACCCTTTATTCTCTAGACTTTGTTCTGAGGTGACCCGTTATGGCAGTGGTCTTGGTAGATGCGCTTCAGGTGTTCTTCCTGTAGTGGTTTGGAAACTTGGCTAAGGAAAAGAGGCCCCACTGGATAAATATATAAAATCAACAAGTCACGTTGCTGCCCTCATAAGAACAACCACCTTGTTGTCTTTTCTAATCAAATCTCTTCCTCTACTGAGAGTGGTTTTTCCGAATTGCAGAGCAGGGACAGTTTCCACATAACTACAAGCTCAGCGGAGGAAGATCCAAAGACAGTCTTTGATCTGCACACACTGTCTGAGAGGGACTTCTACCTGCTGCCTGTTTGTGGCTTCCCCTTTTTGGGGAGCAGCGTTGCCATTAGTAACAGCCTGACTCCTACTTATTAGCTAGTGAGCATGTTTGTCGAGGACTTAGAAGAAATTTTACTCCAGGTAGCCTTGTTTCCTGGCTGAAGCTTGAGCAGCATCTCATCCTGACTTGTGGATTCTCTCCTGTAGATGAACTTGCACAGTTCAGCAGGGAGGAAGGAGATACCAAGACGGTCGCAGTATATTTGCTGTCAATGCCCTTCTCATCAATTATAATTTCTTAAAGGATCTTGTTTGTAGAGGTGCTGCATAAACAGTGCAGGTGGTTAGTGATTATTGCAAGCTGGTTATGATCAAAGTTTCTTAGTAACTAACAAACGTAATTTGGATTTGATGCTGAACAAATGTGGAGGTTATTTTGTCTTCCTCACTTCTGGCTGATTATGGTAACTAAAGATTGCACTGTTTAATTGGCTGCTGTGCTCAAGGTGTAGGCTACTGCAGTGATGCTTACTGGATAACAGCCTCTGATTAAAAACAACTAAACGATATTACTTTCTTACAGTCTACAGTAAATACAGTAATAATTTGAAACTCACATTTGAAAACATGTATTGCACAGTTGAAGCGATTCTAACATCTATGAAACAGGATTGAACAAGGTCAGATCAATGAGTGTATACTTCTTGCTATATTTTATAGTGTGCCTTACTCTCTTTGAATAGATTTTTCTAGAGAAGTCTGCCCATTTCCTATGTCGTCTATTTGTTCTTTACATTTTTAAATGCAGGGTGGGAGGTGACTTACCTGTTTGCAGGTGAGCTTGATAGCACTATATAACTTTGCCAAATGGAAATAGTTGGTTTGAAATTTTTGATGTTGGTGTTTTTCTTGGCAAAACATGTGTAGGAGAGTATGCACTTTGTTTTTGTTTCAACCAAAGTGTTGCAGCATCAGTTTTCATAAACAAGACTTAAACAAAAACTGTTTAAAAAAAAAAAGAACTGCTTGGAGACCTGTCTTTTAGATACTCCAACATGCCTGTGCTCCAGAACAGGGACTTACAATTTATCAGGTCTAGTTGTTAGTCATTGTCCTGAAAAGCTGTTCGATTTCAGACAAACTGCAAGCCTTCAAAATGTTGATGTTCACAGACATTCCCTAGAGCTTTCAAAACTACTTAAGTAGCTGATTAATTTGGTGATGTTATGCTCCAGCTCAGGCTTCAGCGGGAGTTTCCATGTAGCTGCTGTGGGTCCTCATATCTCAAGACAGCATCTTCTGAATGCTCAGTGTTTGCTCTTTGCTCTAAACGCAGGAGTGGGAAAGGGAATATGCTGAGGGTGGTCGAGAAACACGTAGTGGGAAGGTTGAGACAGGGTGGTGGAGAAGAAGGAACCTCACTGATATGATAGTCAGGAGACTTGTCTCCCCACAGACACCTGGGATGTAACCCAGGTTCTAAGTTCACCTGAAACCATTCATCTGCTGTTGGTGCTTGTTAATGTCTTCCCTTTCCCCTCTTCTCATCCCAGAATTGTTCCATGGTCAGGATAAAAGCCTCTTGTGTCTTGCCAGGCAACGAGAGCCACATCTTCCACAGTGCCTACACATAAAGAGGGGTTGGCAGAAGCGTGTTTCCTATTGCAAATACATATGGCTTAATGCTTCTGCCCAAGAAGTAAGGGTAAGGAGCCATCAAAATGGGATTCCTTAGAGCTGTAAGGGTGAACTCTCTCACATCACTCTGTTAACTCTATGGTACAAGTCTTTGTGGTGGATCTACAGACTTCATATGGAAACAGGCAGGTGGGAAAACCCCACGAGATTCAGCATCTGGTGCCATGTAATGAGTCTTCGTTTTTTCCATTTGCCTTTTCTTCCCCCCTCCTCATGATTTTGCTAATTAAGGTTCCCTGAGTGATCTTAGTTCTCCTCTGTGAGCTGTAGGTGCTATTATCCCGTCCTGTTTGTGGAAACGGTGTATGGACCACTGCTGACCCCCCAGACCGATTCCTCTGTCCATCAGTGATGTGATTGGTCAGTGCTGGCAATTTCCCAGGTCTGTTGAGGAGTAGGGGGGGAGTGGGCAGCAGGCAGGGAGAGAACTAACGTGTTCAAGGTCTTGATAATTGACTGCTCTGAAGTGCTTTGTTTATAAGAGGCGTCTTTACAGGAAAATGTGTGTCATGCACTGAAGGGATGGTCTAAAGACCCCGGTGAAAGATAGTGCCTGTCAAAGTTGTCTGTCGCCTGTGTGCTTCCAAGGTATCCCCCTAGGAGACAGCTACTAGGACTCAGCTGCACAAATTGTTCCCGGATCAACCCTTTGCTTCTGGCAACCTCCTTTTCCAGTGGGAACTCTGGAACATGCAGGACATCAGTCACCCGGCTGCCGTTGTCCTGTAGCTCATCCATGATAAATCCAGAGCTCCTGGAGCTCCTGAGGTTCAAGTATGTGCCTGTATGCTGTAGGGCTTGTCCCCTAATAGAGAAGGGCTGCTTCTTTGGTCCCAAAGACACAAAAAATTGAGATTTACATAATATGTTTCACTAGTTTTGTGTGCTGCTTAATCCAGTTATATGTCCAAATGAAGAAGAAAGCTGATGGCAAAAAAAGGAAGCTAAACATCAGGCCATATATATGTTGAGGTACGATGTTCTGGCTCATAATGATACCCACATCAAGTGGCGAATATCTCGGCAGAAATGTCTTTGTACTCTTTGTTTCTCTGGTCTCTTTCATTAATCTTGCTGTCATAAGCTGTGGTCTGTGAGCTTTTAACTTAAAATCTGTGTGTTGTAGTTTCATCTTTCTAAGCAGTTCCGCTTATTTTAAGTTTGAGATTCAGGTTCATGTTCATTTGAAGATTGTTCCATCAGTATATATTTGAAGAGCATTATTTTACTGTTCAATAACTGTTAGTAGCTTGGAGCTCTGTAAATCACTTACTATGAGGGGGAAAAAAAATAAAATGACTGCACAAGATGGTGTGTTGATATAAATTGGCATTCCTCTGCAGAATTGTAAAGTCATAGTTCCTTAAATGAGATAAAATAGTCTGTAAAGTACTGCCTATGTCTTTTTCAAAATCTGTGCAGAATAACTTTAATAAGATGGTAGAAAAAACTTCATTTAAAAAAGAATTTCTCTTGCATAACAGTTCATCCTCCTAAATGCTGTTTTAGGTGCACGGAGGTTTGCTGTTTTAAGTTGAATATGTCAAAAATGCTTTGTTTAGATTATTAGGACCAGTTCTAAAGTGCTGAAGACAGAAACTCTTGAGCAGAGAAGTACGTATACAGAGGGGTTTATTGCAGCAGAGCTTAGTAACGGCTAATTTGTAGGCACTCGTGGCTGCAGGAGTGGAACCGATAGCTGCGGGTTGTGTGACAAAGAGCTGTCTGCAATCCACAGAGATTTGGCTACACAGGGATGAGTTTACGTAGCTACTGTTTGGATTGTGGCAGTAACTGAACTCTAGTGAACATCAAAGAAAATCCAGATACTTAAGGGACTTTCTTGTATTTTGCATTAAACAGCTGTTGGGTAAAAATATGGCAACTCTCCTTGAAGTAGATGCTGGGTCCAGAACTTGGCACGTCCTGGGAGGATGTCGCTTTGACTCTAGACTTGGGCTTGCTGTGGCTTCCTCACCCTGGCTCCAGGGCTCTGGCAGGCCTTAGGATGAGCTTAAGCAGCGTGGGAGGAGCATGTCTCAATTTGACAAGCAAACCTGCATCTCTGATATAGTCTTTAAATTCTGGCAAATGCGCTTTGGCTCTATATTTATTGTACTTTGAAGGTAGGTGGTACCTGAGAGGCTCCTGTGGGAAAGTTGGTCACAGTACATTGACGTTGCAAGTCCCACGCCTGCTTGGGTGTTTACATATACCAGGGTAGGATTCTAGCGAGTACGATCCTGTGCAAAACAGTTTTAGCTGTCTTGGGAACTTGGGGGTGAAAATGTAGGTTTAAGAGACTTTGTCTGTGGAACTAAATATGTGTTTTTTGCTGAGTCATGCATTTTGACCCAAGGGCCTAGTGTAATCAAGACTTATATTTGCATGTAAACCTTTTGTGAATTTAAGCATAAACATACTTAATGGTGAATTTCTCTTTCATTCTGTTTTCAGTCTCTGCCCTGGAGATTAGGGTCTGCTGCCTGGGTGGTCAAAGGTGTGAGAAAGGGCAAAAGTTTGTGTGCAGAAAATGAATAAGTTCAACTTGTTTATGCTAGAAGGATGAGGACCTGTAATATTTCAGTGTTGGTTAAAGACAGGTGATATTGTGACAAAATATAGCCGTGATCTAGCTGTTGATGTGAATGTTAAAGAATGACGAGTTCCTGTTTTCCCAGTGCTGAAGTCACCAGGGAGCCTTGAAATCCCAGTTTGCTCTTGGGAGGAGGAGCTGTTACTAACCATTAGCTGACGTGTGTGTGAACAAGAGGGGTCTTGGTGGATAGGGGTGATACTGCTGGGACAGAAAAATGGTTTTAAAGCACTATGCGCTTTTTGCAGCCTGGAAAGTCAAGAAATTCTTTAATTGTGAAGCAGTGGAACTGATCTCTTGGAAGTTCCGAATGAAGAGGGTAGTCTTTGCAACAATTCATAAATGGCAGGCTTCCCCACCTCCCACTCAAATTTTTATCAAAGAAAATTTTTTAAAATTCAAAAATTTTTATCTGTGAACTTTGTCCAAGTAAACACACTGGCAATCAAGAAACATTAATTTAGTATTTATAGGTCTGATTTTGGAATAAAGCAATTTAAAGTTGAGTGGATCTAAACTGAGAATCAAAATCAACCTAACTCTAGTTTAAATTAATTTAAAATAACTTCCTAGAATTTTTTTCTCAGTGCATGTTTTAATTATGACAACTAGGACAAAAAAGTATGTTATTTTAATTGCACGACCAAAACCACATGAAGTGACTCACATGAGTCACTGAAATCGACTGTGTTCTATTGATCGTGCAACTATTGTGGATCTTCATTTATATCTGTTAATTAAACATATTAAAGATGTACTACTGGTTGCGTAGCGTCTTAAAGTGAAATATCAGGTATTAGAAGTATCTTATACATTACTCCCCAAATTTCTCAGAAATTAATATCTAAGGCAAAAATGTAAAAATACGCTAAAATGAAAATATGTTCTGATGTAGAAATTTGATTGCTGCATTTGTGAAAATTTACAACAAATAGTTGATACCATAATAAAATAATTCAGATTTGCTGATAGTGTGAATTTGAAGTTACTTAATAACATGAATTTGTTGACAACTTACATTAAAATCGATTTTTAATTTTTGCATGCAAACCAAATTTTCTGTTTACATGATGACTTTAAAATGGTATCATGATATGTTTGTTTATATATGCATACACACTATTTTTTTTATACCTATAACAACATAATGTAGACACGAGACTTTCTTACAGTTTAGAATTTCTGTTTTTACATAGTTTAAAAATGGGACGTCGCTCCTCGGACACAGAAGAAGAGAACAGAAGCAGAAGGAAAAAGAAACACCGCAGGCGTTCGTCTTCAAGTAGCTCCTCAGACAGCAGAACATACAGCCGTAAAAAATCTGGGAGGAAGTCGAGGTCAAGGTCGCGGTCTCGAGATCTCCAGTCTCGTTCACATTCTTATGAGAAAAGGTGCATTTGTAGTAATTTACTGTCTGTCGCGGTTGTTTACGAATCAAGCTCTCTCATATTATGGCAGAAAGCTAGAAGTGTTTGAATCCCATGTCTAGTCAGTTCTAGGTTGGAATTTTATAGCAAGGATTGTTTGGAATCTTGGAAGATGTGGCAATATTTTCAGTTACATTTAAAGAAAAAAGCCAAAACCACCACCAAAAAACTTGAAACACCTTCCCCCCCCTTCCAAGAATACAAAACCGGTGTATATGCAGATCCAGAGGTACCTTCCTTATTAAAACTGACAAAAACCAGCCACGTGAAATAACTCTTCCTTTCTCTACCTTCCAAATAATTAATCTGAAATATATTCATACATTAATGCCAGTTAGTAAAGTAGTTTCATTCAACTAGTTATAGACTGTTCTTTGTTACTCTTTTTCCTGTTGTTATAAACCAAGTAGGTCTTTCCAGCCAGCGGGGTAGACTGTCTCAATTGAAAGACTTGGGGTGATTTTACAGTAGGTCTATACATTTGCTGCAACAGCTAGTTTTCACTGTTTTTCTTGCTATTTTTGAAATGTACAGAATCCAGTAGCCAGCTGGGTGTTTGGAACACTGATCATGTGGCTATATCTACCAATTTTTTCTTGACCTAACACTCTTATTTCCTTCATTAGAAGCCCCTTTCAGTACCTGACCTTTTTAGATCGGGGTGCTATCCTGGCTGTGTGTCAGGGTGACTCCAGGTGATCCTGGTGTCAAACGAACAGGTAGTGGTCAGTTGATTAGTAAGTGGAGCTGGAAAATACTCATAGTGTCTACCCGCCCTGCAAATATATTAGAAACTGCTCCTTGTAAACCTTTCTTTAGTTGACAGAAGAGTGTGTCAATGAGGGGCAAGTTGGCTGATTGTGGCGGTTTCTTATTTATTTCCATCTCCTCTTTCTTCTGTTCCTGCTTAGGATCTACATACAGCCCTTAGGGGACAGTGAGATGACATGGGCTTCGATGCCAACAATATGCTGATGACATGCAGCTTTATGAATCTCTTTAGTCCAGTGCAGGCATGGCTAGCTCGCAGATAAAAACAGACCTTGAAGGGAGATTAGAGTCTGGACGAAGACCAGTTGACTTAAATTGAATCCAGAAAAGACGAAAGTGTCTGCTTTTAGGATCTGGCTGGCACCTTTGCTTTGCCCTTAGTTTAGGGCATTTGCTTCTGGCAGTTAAGTCGCTACGACACGCTGGGGTCCTGCTGGATTTGTCCCTGACCCTTAAGAATCAAAAGTAGCAGTTACTAAGATTACTGTTGTTGTTCTTCATTTAGCAGGAACACTGCATTCCTTTTTCAGATAAAGACTTGTTTTTTAGTAGTTAACTTATATATCTTTTCCAGTTTGGACTACTGCAGCACTACTTGTACCTAATACAGCACCTTTTCCCTTACACTAGACAAGAACATACCACACTGACTACATCCCGAAGTACAGAAGTGTTTCTTTGTGGTGTTATATTTTAATATTAATCAACAATAAAGGCCAAAAATAAGGAGGTTCTCATAAGGATTGTAATTGTGATTTAGTTAGCTGTTTGAGAGATGGAGAGGAAATTTTAAGATTAAGACTTGGCAGGTATCCCTCGCCTCAGTTTTGGGATTAGTTGGTTTAATTTATGTATTTAGTATCTGTTCTTTCTCCTTTCTCCTTTGTGTATAAGAATTTATTATTTGAATAAATGAAATGGGGAGGTTGGGTGGGAGGGGGAAAAGGAAGATACCTTTCTGACTCCTGACTGAACTCAGGAGAAGACTTCCAGGCTCAAATGGAATAAATTAATGCTGATTATTTGATTACTAATAGTACTGAAAAAGTCTGTCGGCATCGGAGCAGAACAAAGATTGCGTGTTATGAAAGTTGAGGTAACAAATCTGTAAGGTTACATAAATACAAAATATTTTTAGGTGTGCATAATTTAAAATACGTTTTGATGTTCACATTTTATGTATGTACATTGTGTGAGCGGCAATAATTACATACAGTAGCAACGCAGAAGTTAATGTTTTAGGAATTTCATTTTTAGCGCCAGAGTTGTAGTCCTTATCCCCTGCGATGTATTGCTGTGTAAATCCTGCTGAAAATGTTGGTTCTAAATGGTTCTCCAACCTTAGATTTGGCAAAGAGGCAGTGAGTTCCAATGAGCTGGTCATGGGACTAAAACCCATTGAGAGCTGGGTTGTGTTCCTGGCTTTCCCCTTGAGGTATTGCATGGTTTTAGGCAAATCAGTTAACTTCTGTTTCTCTGTCTACCCTTTCTCTGTCTTAGGATGTATATTTTAGAACATAAACTCTTTGAGACAGGCATTGCCCACGTGTCTGTAAATTACTTTTTACAGCCTAATAGTGGTATTTGAGGCTGCTACAACATAATACAAAAAACACAGGTTTGTATGTCCCTTTTAAGTAAACAGGGTTTTTATTCTGTGTTGTTGTTTTTTTCTTTTTAGAAGCAGTAGCATACTAATAGCATGGTTTTGTTTTAGACGCAGACACAGATCGAGCAGTAGTTCTTCATATGGTTCTAGAAGAAAACGCAGTCGTAGCCGATCAAGGGGCAGAGGCAAATCCTACAGGTCTCAAAGATCAAGATCAAAAAGTAGAACAAGAAGGTAAGACTCTTTTCTAGGAAAAAGAATTATTATTTCTACTGTAAAAACATTCATTTAAAATCTCCATATAGTTACTGAGTTTGGAATATACTAGAAATAATGGTTGCAAGTGATCGTCTAAACTGCACGTCGCTTGAAACTCTTCCTAATTTGAGATCTCTGTGCTGTGCTTTTGATGTACTAAATCTTTAAATTACACTGGTGGAACAGTTGCTTTTGAAGATAAGTTACATGTTTTGCATTTGACCAAGTGCAAAAAACGTTAATGAAGTCACCTTGGTTTAACTGTAATCATCTGAAAACTTCTTGTGGATTTTTTTGATTGCTGATTTCCATAACTCCCATGCATAACATTGGCCCCCTGAAGATCAGACTAAACTGTTATTTTTCTCATCTGTATTTCCCTTGGAAAGAGATGAGTATTTAGTTATGCAATTTTTTCTTAATATTTAAAGATATTGATGGTGTTGAAATTTTTCATAAATTGGATTGTGACAAATTTTTTGAATAATAAACGTAATTTAAATATTTAAATCTTAATCAGATGTTGCAAATTGTATCATAAAATCTGCTTCATGCTTTTGTAATTAAAAGCAGCTCAATTTTTGTGTGTTTTAAATAAAGTTTATCCCTGGATATCAGAATTACTGTTAGCATTTTCCATTGAATTTAAATAAATTATTGAGTGTATCAGGCAGATCAAAGCTCTTTTGGTATGTATTTACAGATCTTCAGCCAGGTGATTTTGTGTACCTGCACTAAGAATTTAGTAAAACGTGTTATTTTCATATACCAAATCAGTAGAGCTGTTGCCTCTAAATGTTGAAAAATTGTTGTCAAAAGACGTGAACATTTCATTTTCTCTTATTTGTATTCTCTCATGACTTATTCACAGCTGTTCATTATAATAGTTGCCTGGACACTTATTGCTACAGTCCCTTTGTAGTAGCAATTTGGTTATTTAAACTGTCTGATCTCTCTTTGACTATACTTACCATCTGAGCTGTAGACCCCAGATAAGCTACTGCGCTGTGTGTAGAAATATTCCTGTAAATATCCACTGTTTTGCTAACAAAATCAGTTTTAAAATGAGGAAATGTCAAAAGAATAGGTGAAAATGAAGGTGTTTTTTAGTATGTCACATACTCAGCATTAGGAAGTATGATAACCTGATTTAAAGAGCTCGTTTTGATTGTAATAAGTATAAATTGCAGGTCTCATTAGACATAGTCTAATGGGCATCTTTTCCAAGGGGTTTACTGATGTTAATTGTCATTGTAGCAATATATGGAAATTATGCACCTAAAAACTTTAAAAACATGTCTAGTGTTTGTTTCATTTTGTGCTAGGAAATACTGTGTATAAAATATTTTATACATAAAAAATGTACTAGCTTTTCAGTGCTATAGCTACAGAGGTATAGCTGCACATCACTTTAAATGATGTTACTATTCAGAGACGTGGTTCTTCAGGGAAAATATGTATAAATAACATCCTAAATTATAACAGAAGAGTCTTTTGGCATGTTAAAAGCATAAAACTAAAACGTTAAAAGCATAAAAGTAAACCCAACAGGACACGCTGAATCCTTATTGTAATTTTTTCTAAGTCTGCTCTCTGCTGTAACGTTACACTCAGAAGCCATGGATTAATCTTATTTCTGGAGAAGAGTTAAATAGGTTGCAGAAAGCTGCTACTAGAGGCCTGTGTTTTCCCTGTTTGTTAGTGTTGAGGCAGTTGCAGCAATGCTAAATAGTTCTGCTCTGTGCTATCTCAAAACCTGTCTTGTGCACTCAATCGAAGCTATGAGCAGCTTTCCTGAGAGGACTGAGGACATTATGATTCTTCAGGCTGGAAAAGAGATTGTGGGGGAAAGAGGGAATATGATGGAGGGGTATAAAAAAAAAAAAATGGTGTGAAAAGATGATTAAGGAATGAGTGTTTGCGATCTCCTCCAGTGTAAGACCTGGGGCAGGCATGAAGTGATCGAAGTCAGCTGGTGGCAGATCCTCAGATCCTACTCAAACAAAAGGAGATGGTTCTTCTGTATCACATAATTAAGCTGTGGAACCCTTGCTGTTGGAGATTGTGGCTACCAGCAGTTGAAATGAATTAAAAAAGCAGTCAGGCAAGAAAAAAATCCATCCAAAGCTGTTAAATGCGAAGGGACAGTATTTGTCTTAGGATATGTGTGTATTTGTAGTGCTAAACTGGAATTTCATAAGAATTTGACATCTGTAATTCATTAATTTTTTTTGCTTGGGGTGGGACATCTTATTTTCATATGACTTTTAGAGGTAAGTATTGAGGGAAACATTGATGTAAATAATCTAGTAAAATGCTCAGAAGTAACCACCTTGGGTTAGTGTAGTGAAGAGCGTGTTACCCGCTGAAGTGTTCTTGCTGATCTCCAGCTTCTGAATTGCCAGTGGCAGGGAGCTACATCTACTGACCCGCCCGGGAAGCAGCAATATGAGATGGAGCAATAAAGAGAAGATCATCTCTATGCTACTTGTATTTGCAGCGTTACTGCTGTACCTTCAGAGTACCACCTTTAGGGCTTGAGCAACTCTGATTTTATTTTTTTTCCCCCAGTGGGAATGGGACTGAGACTAGAAGACTCATTTCGTATTGGAAGTTAAGATCCATTACATGCTATCTTTAAACCACTGGATTTGTTTTTGGTGTAAGTCACGCAGATGACACAAATTCTGTATCCCATAATGTCTTCTCTCCCCACGGTCCCCCGTCAAATTAAGATAGTTTGTTTTTCAAGGTAGTGAAAACGTTGGTGTTTTCACAATGTGGCTGTAATGTAATTTTTTTTTAATAACTTCTCTAACATAGGTGTTTTATTTGAGTGAATGATTTACAGAGCTCCAACTGTGTAAAATACCGAAATGCCAAGTTTTAATTTGAAAAGTTAGATTTTTACAAGGACATGTTTTAAAAATATTTTGAGTAGGTATTATTTGCAACCTAAAATGATTTATTTGTACTTTATTTTAGAAGAAAACTTGTGCATATCATAACTATTTTATTTTAGATGCATCTTTTAGAGTCAAAAAAGTGGGGCTTCCTAGTAATGCTATAAATTTAAAGCTGTCCTACAGCAAGATAGTACAATGCAAATGTGACTTAATAAGATCACAAACTGAATTTCAGCAAAACAACCAAGATTTACATTAAATTAGGAATTTTAAAACCGATTTAGTTTGTTTTACTGAGCATTTGCTTAATAACATTTCGCCTTCTTGCAATCTTTTTAAAGACAATAATTCGTCTGTGAAATGCAGGCACATCCTCGGTAGAAAAATTGAAAGCAACAGCTCACTTTCTGAAACCACACATACAGTGATATAAAGAAATATTTCAGCTCTACGAAATTTAATAAATCATCCCATTTCCTAATTTGATCATATTAGATGCTGATGTGGAAGAAGCATTTCAAATACCATCTCCTCATTAATATACATCAGTCTGGGGAATAGAATGGAATACTTATGCAGAGATGTCACAGTTACTGTTTCTTAGTTTACTAAGTGGAACAGGTTGATGTGATACTGGGTGCTATTTGTCAATGTCTTGCTAAAATGGTTTGGGTCGAGTTATGGAGTCCAGAAAGACGGCGGCTGATAAATCAAAAGTGGATTGAGTGGACAGGAGGCAGTGATTGATACTGTGACAGGATATGAAGAAAGGAATCTTGATACAAGCATGCATGATATTGAATATGAGAAGGAAAATGGCCCTGGAGTATGGATATTATTCAAGGAAATGAGAATAATAATATCATCTTGAAATTATTGCTGGGTGAAGATTAGGATAGTTCTTATTAGAATATTATGCTTCTCTGGAATAGAGAAACTCGGATTTCTTGTAATTTCTATGTGGCTAGAGTCTTGTTAATATTTTCAGAGTTCTCACTGCAATTGTTCTGCAAGTTAATTGTATGTGAAAATGCTTACTTTACGTCGGAACTTGTAATGCAAATCTTTTAGTTCATGTAGCTTTAAATAGAATTAACCAAAATATTTATTCCTTGATTTCATACAATTCTGTGATTATAGAGTATTTCACTATAATTGCCTTTAAATATGCAAGTTTGTTTTTATTGTCTGCCAAGTGTTTTTGGCTTTTCCCTTTACATTAAACTGAAAACTGCTGCCTTGAAATATCTTTAACACAATTCACCTTAAAGATTGACATAACAACAGCTAGTACATCTGCACATATCTAAGAAGAGAAAATATGTGTAAAGTAATCCTGTTTGTAGAATTGATGCCTTTGGACTGTCAGTGAAGGAAGCGTTTGATCAGTGTGTTGGGGTGGTTTTTTTTCCCAGGGTGTGTGGGGGTGCATAGTTACATTTTATTTCTTTACCATTTTGCCATTCTAATTGATTTAATATTGAAATGTGTGCAGTCCAGTGCCAGGGCGACCTACTTCTTGCAGGTGGCTTTGGAATAGACTTGGGTTTTGGTATGAAAAAGCAGCTTGTGGACCGAAGTTGCCATTATCCTAGCAGTGTAAACTAGAATTAACTTAGGTTCAACCCTCATAACTTGCCAGAATTCTTTGTGTTTAGCACTTAGAGTTTGTAATATTTAAAAACAGAGTCCTCTAGTCATGCAGAGAAGTGCAATGTGAAAAGGATCATTAAATAAATAACAGTAAAACCCCACTAATGTCTTTAAAACAGTGCCGTGTTGGTATATATACTGAATAGTCAGGTTCACAGATTTAGCGATCGCTAACGATAGTGTCATTTGCATTGTCTGGTTTATGACACCCGGGGATAATGGAATTACAAGAAACTAAGTCCCTACCACCCCTCTCTAGATGCATTTTCAACACTGCTGCTTCAAACACAACCCTGGACAGTGCTTACCCTGGAGTTAGAGGTTCTTGCCATTGGGTTTGATCGGTTCCCAGAAAGGTCACGGCTTCGTTCAGACACGTATTCACGGCTGGGGCAAGCTCTAAGTCCTTGCTGTGTATTGGTTGTTTACCTGCACTCTTTATAGCCTGCCTCTGTGTAGGCAAGATCTTTAGGTTTTTTGCAGGTTTCAATTTTTAGTACTGGCAAGGGTCAGTTGTCTTTTGCCTGAGGGTTTTTTTTGGTCTTTGGGAATTTCCTTTTTTAATATCTTCTTCGAAATAAATCCAAACCATAGCTAGGAAATATTTTAGCGAAGGGTCAGTATTGCACAGTGAAATGTTGTTTGTAAGACTTTTCAAAGATATAAGCAGTATTATCATTGAGTGCTTTTGTACTTGCATTACTTGGAATGGTGAATACAAATGGGTCTGCCTTCAAGGAGTCTTTTTTTTTTTTTTTTTTTTCCCATGGATCGCATTATTTTAGTGTGGTAGTATTAATGTGTTAGAGTCTTTCCAAATTAAAACCCTGGCCTATCAGATCTTACAGCTGGTAACGAATGTTGGATCAAGACATAATCTATACTAACTTGTGTTCAAAACATCCTATTAGTTACCGGCTGTCTCTGTTCTGGTTAGCACACACTAATGGATAGCTTCTACTAGATTACAGTGTAGAGTTTTAATTATGAACAACGTCAGGATGAATCTTCTAGAACAGCATTGGCCTGAAACAAAAATAAAGGCTCTTAGAAGAGAGGAAGGTAAAAGGGATGTACATTTTGAGGTAGAAGTTAATGTCAGCAGCGATGTCTAATAGAAGAGATAATGGCAGATAACCAAAGAGCAAAATTGTGAGGGGCCTTGCAAATTAGACTGAGAGTTTATAGATGAACAGGAGGAGGTTGAGGAGAGATTAATTAAAAAAAAAAAATGGAATGGCTCAAGTCGTGGGCAAAGATCATCACACAAATAAGATGAATCGCAGTTGGGTGGATTTAGAAGACTGATTTTTAAGAATGTTGTGGAGAAAGACTTAAATATGATGCAGATGTATACATTGAAGTTGAAGGTCGTTTCAGTTGAAGAGTAGAGGTCTTGCCCCTGGGAGTAAGTGTTAACAGAGGTGACGTCAGCTGCTCTGGGGTCAAGGAGAGGCATAGGGAAGAAGGTGAAGGTGTTCTGAATGGACCATCCTATAGACACCAGATGATGGAATTTTTATTGTCTGATGGGAAGGAGGTGGAAGGAATTAGGAAGTGAAGTTTGTGTAACAATAGCAGTATTGACTTGGAGCAATGAGACAGCTACGGGGGGAGAGGGTACAAACATGGCTCTTCCTGTGTATCTGCTGTAAGAAACAAGAAATGACAAGACAACTGTGAAGAAAAAGGTTGGGCACGTCTTGTCAGACAGTGTTGAAAAGCTTAATCTATAAAAATGCTTTGGAAGTACCTCCTTCAGAAATGGATCCAAGAATTTTCTGAAGAGAAGTAGATAAAAGTCCTATAAGAAATCAAGCAATGCTATTTAATCAGAATATTTATTTTGAAATGTTTCATTACTTTTTTTTTTTTTGCCTGGTAGTAGCTACTGGAGTTACTATTCTTTTAAAGTTTTGATGTGCTGCCTAGGATATTTTTTTCTTTTGCCGTTGCTGCACAAATTAACACCCTCATATGCAACTAGCTCTACAGATCCACATAATTATGTAAGGAATTAGTGTAAATATTACATGTTTATCTCTCTTCTTACTGGTAGGGGAGTTTGGAGTCTTTGGTCCATTAGAATGTATATTTAATTAAGATATTGTAGTATTTCTTTCATTGAACTTCAAATAAAGGGTTGGGGCAGGGAAGAACTAGTGAAATTCAGATTATTGAGTTTGCTCACATGGTCTTTAGTTTTTCTGTGGATGGTAACATTGGATCATATTTCTTCTTTTTCCCCACAATAAATCAAAACCTGCAGTTTTTATGTAGGATCTTGTTGCATTACAGGTTGTATCACCAAAAGTCTCTAAAAATATTTTTTTAGCTATAACTGACTTTTTTCCAAAAGAACTTAACAGTTTGTCTTACGTGACTATACCGGAAAAATTACAGAGGTGAAGCAGTAGCACTGAAGATATCCTAGAGCAATAACCCACCAATGAGCACATTACCGAGTTCTAATTGACCGCTTTGGGAAATTAAACTTCATAAGGCAACGCCAAGGGCCCTTAAGTTATCAATAAGGCCAGATAGCTGCTAGTGACAGTTGCTTTGATGCCTTTCATTGGTATTAAAAAAAAAAAGCCTTAAAAAAAAAAAAATATGTAAGTGCTGTTCATTTAGAGCTAAGTATTGAGTCTAATTACATGTACATTTATTTTTCCTAAAGCAGTCCAGGTGTTATGCACAGAATGTGTTTTAAGTATAGGTTCTTATTTTTCTAAAACCTTCTATTTCTCCCCTTGGGAAAAGGTGTATTTTCAGGTTAGTGTTTTTTTGTTGTTTGGGTTTTTTTAATGCTTCAGTTTTCTGTTTGGGAAAAGGTACTTGAGAAGACAAGAAGAAGAATATGATTCCCCTTAGTGGAGAATTGGCTTTTTTGATTTTGATGTGTCTACATTCTAAACTGCTATGTATTTTTACTTTTTTTTTTTTTTAAATCCTCTTTTTCTCTGCTGCCAAAGCTCTGGCCATGAAATAGAATCTGTTATTTTTTGCTGCAGAGCTCATGTTTCTCGAGGTAGCTATACAAACCAGCATATAGCAGATGTCTTAAAGATGCATCGGTAATACAAGATTGTCATTGTTTGCTATGTAAATTGCTGCTGTTTCCAGTGTTAGCTTCTAGAATGTGATTATCAAAATGTGAAACACAAAATTGTAGAATTTAGTGGAAGCATTTTACTGTTTACTTCATTCCCATCTTTCGTTCTTTCTAATTCTAATAACACGTGACAGTAACAGAATCTAGTTTAAAAAGATGCAGGCGGAAAACGTATTTCTGCCGAAAAAGTGTTTTACTGTATCTTTCCTGTGGGACTCATCTGAATGTAAAATACCCTAGCAAGAGTAACAGTTGCTTTGTAACAGTAGAGTAAAAGTAGCTGTCAGCCCTGTGTATAGCAAAAATTCAGGCTGAATTTTGTTGAATGTACCCAAGTCAACCTTGCTGAAGTCGCGTGTGCTGGAGTTAAGATTGCCTGTGCAACCCTCATTCAGCTTCCCTGTTCGTGATGGTTTTAATGATGGATTACTGTTTCTTCCACTGATTCCTTGCCATGTTTACGTATTAATAGGTTGGTTACCATAATCCTTCTCGATTATCTTTGTATATTACTCTTGTGTGACTTTATTCAAGTTACATGAGGGGCAGTTATAACGAGACTGTTGTTCTTGTAACCAGCCACCCTGGATCAGGGGTCAGCAACATTTGAAGTATGCTGGGCCTGATGCTATGCTTTTTGCAAACTAGAGGTTAAATATGTTGCTAGAAATATATCAGGTCCTGGGAGAAATTAATTACCAGAGAGATAAGATGATGTTCATCCGTAATGTCTTGCCTCTGTGGCTGGAAGCTAGTCTGGGGCTTTGTGGGAGCCAGGACCTGGGGACTGCTGCCTTTCTTAGCTATTTTTCTCAAGGTATTATGGTTCTTTGCTCCTAGCTGTGCTGTATGCCGTTCAAAATCCATCTTTGTGGCAGAGGTGGTAGTTGCTGACTCTTGCTTTAGAGGATATTTTTTTTTTTTTTGGTGGTGTTTTGTTTTCCAGAGATGATCACTCTTCTGTATAAATCAGCATACATGCCCTGGCATTCTTTGATCGCTGCTTTTAGCCAAGATTTCAGCTGACGCCAGTTCTTGGTAGCAGGGCATTGCTGTCTTGTACCTTTGTACAAACACATTTTTATCCCATATAAATCAATTGTACTTCAAGATCCAGATAGGCAGCTACCAGTTTTTGTTGATATCATGACCAAAGTGTGCTTTGGGAGTAAGTTTATACCAGATTAAACTGATTAAGGTTGGGGAACTGTGACATTTTCTTGTCCCTTCATCCTTTAGTACCTGTTCTGATGCAGAGATGTGGGAGAAATCCCCCTGTACTCTGCACTGGTGAGGCCACGCCTTGAGTATCGTGTCCAATACGAGAGAGATCTCGAGGTGCTGGAGCAAGTGCAGAGGAGGGCAACGAAGCTGGTGAAGGGCCTGGAGAATAAATCCTGTGAGGAGCGATTGGAGGACCTGGGACTGTTTAGTTTGGGGAGGAGAAGGCTGAGGGGAGACCTCATCACTCTCTACAGCTCCCTGAAAGGACATTGTAGAGAGGTTGGTGCTGGTCTCTTCTCACAGGTAATTAGTGACAGAACAAGAGGGACCGGCTTTAAACTGCAACAGGGGAGGTTCAGACTGGACACTAGGAAAAAGATTTTCACAGAAAGAGTGGTCAGAGTGGAATAGGCTGCCCAGGGAGGTAGTGGAGTCACCATCCCTGGATGTGTTTAAGGGTCATTTGGATGAGCTGTTGGGGGATGTGGTGTAGGGGAGAACTTTGTAGAGTAGGGCTGAGGGTTGGACTCGATGATCCCAAGGGTCTTTTCCAACCTGAATGATTTTGTGAGAAGGATAGTTCCGTGCACTGATCTGTCTGAGAGCTCTCGCTTTCTTTTAGTGAGGAGCAAGAGAACAGGGTGAGATGCCCATGGATGGAGAACACGGTTTGGGGAAAAAAGGGGCAGGCCTGGGTCGTTCAGGTTGAGGTCAGGTGAGAGGCAACCATGAAGCTGGAGTATGGCACTGCGAACAGGGGCTGTTGCCAGTTTCGAAGGCAAGGCACCGTGTCTGCCTGGAAAGCAAAAGCAAGAATATGTATAGATGAGAACGCTTCATCTGGTCCTAATAGAGGTTTATTGGTATAAACCCTCAGCCCTATCGGAGTCAATGGCAAAGCTGCACTTGACTTCAGTGATTCCAGATTTTACTAAGGTGTGATGTTATAGGAAGAAAAGATTACCAAAAAAAATTTGATAATTTCAGGCATATGTAGAGCCTTTGTCCTTTTACTGTTAAAATAGTGTTTAAGTAACTATCCGAGCAAAATATTTTATGTTAAATATGTGATCACATCAGGAAAAAATGTGAAAGCTTCTATTTGTTCTTGCATAGTGTAACTGGAGAGAGATATATTTAAATATAATGGATAGCTTAAAAAATAAAATCTAGGAAAAGATAGGAAGATAATATCTATGCCTTAATATTAACTATAACTTAAATATTTTGATTGTGCTTTTTGCAGAATTTTTTTATTTTGAATCTTTTAAGTTTTCTGCAAATTCTTATATGCATACCTCCAAAATACTGTGAAACACATGCTTTCAATATGGAGTTTCCTTATCCGTAAATATTATTTTAAGATATTCTTCAGTTGCGGTTTTCATAGGATCATACCAGCTTCTAGTGAGGCAAACTGAAAAACTCTCCTTGACTTTAAAGGGTTATATTGTGCTCGGCCTGAATAACCGATTTCAATTTTTTTGTAATTCTGTTCTGCTGATTGATATCCTGGAAATGAAGGCAAGGGCGGTAGTATGTTTTTTTTAAATTATGCATATACTGTTAGATACCTATTTTTTCTTCTATAGTTTTTGCTTCTCTTATATGGAAACATGCAGGGGTAAGCTAAATTATAATAGAATTTAAATTAATCTGTGGCATAGCACTGAAAATCTGTTACCAGTCTATATCAAAAAGATATGCTAAAAGTTTTCCTGTTAAAGCTCTAAGCTTCTTGATTGGAGAACGGGTAAAAAAAAAAGAAAATCCTTTTCCTATTTTTCTACTATACAGTCTTCTTGAAGTTCTTCCAAATTAGATTTTAAATGCCAATTAGGAGGTTGAATATACTAAAATAAAAGCAAATACAACCAAAATGGCCTCACCTTATGGCTAGTTAGGCTTTTTCTCTCAAAAGCAGAACCTTTGCTCTGAGCATGGCTTTGAGAAAGATATTCAGCTTAATGAACACATTAATTAGAACCATAACTATTTATAAGATAATTAGAAACGAAGCACGGTAAACCGGGCTTTTCCTGCAATTAATGGAGGATTAATTACTGGAGGTAATGAAGTGGATTTTTAAATGCATTAAGGTGAAGTACAGAGATGTGCAAGGCTTTGTGATAGTTGCATAATTATTCCAGGCTGTTTGAGCATAGCTCATATGAGATCGCTAATAAGCATCATTGCATCATTATGTATGCACTTAAAAAGACTTACCACCAAAATGACTGCCTAATTATTTCTAATTGGCAGGAGTCTGTGTAGTCATTGAGCTGTTTGTAGCCATTTTAAGGTTCATTTAACTATCCTTGGGGCCATGTGATAGATGGAAAAAAGCTTCAACTACACGCTGGCCTTGGCTGGCGCCGTTAATCAATTTTGGTGGGCTTCAGTTTGAAATGCATTTGCTCATGCAGAGGTCAAAACCTGAAGTAGTCCAAGCAAAGTTTTGCTTTTTGAAGCCACTTGACTGTATTCATTAGCAATTAGTAAAATAATTGTGTCTGTCACTATATTTGGATTTCCATATGACTTGGTATTCTTTCATCACTGTCCCTTCTTATAGCATATTAGCTTCACTGGAAACCAAATATTCTTCCAACAGACCCTTTTAGCAACTTCAGTGTAGTGGCATATGTTCCGATATACTACCTTTCTTCATTCATTTGTTAGCTTAAACAGTGCAGTACATTTCAACACAATCATCTAATTTGCTCCCGATTGATTGCTGAGTGAAAGTTTCTACCCAAGGACAACATTTTAGGGCTTTTAAGGGTATCTCTGAGGAATTAGTCATTAAGCATTAAGAGAGGAAGCAAGTAGTAGTCAAATCGAATTCTGACGTTTACCAGAGTTTGGTAGTTAGGGGCATCTATTTCCAAGATGTTGACAGCTCTGTATATTCAAGGACATCTTCTGGCAGAAGCAAGCTATGTAATAATCACGCTTGTTTAAAAACTCATTCTTACGTGAATGTTAGTGCACCGGTTCTGTCAATAATTACGTTAGAAATGTTGTGACTATCGTTTGAAAATGACCGTTTTGAGATGTTATAATTAGTATGTAGTTATTTTATCTGACCGTGTCAGATTTAATGTGACATCCCATTAGGTAAGCGTCTGTGAAAGTTTTCAGTGAGTGCGTTGTCCTGTTGAACATAATCATAACCATCTGTGGGATGTTGTCAGCGTACATAAGCCATTCATATAGCTTAAGAAAACACTGGTGAGCAAATTGTAGGCTAATAAAATAAAGGTCAGCTTTGCCATTTTTGCTACGAAAAAATGTAGTTCTAGTCATTTAATGTTAAAACATAAGTTTAAAAAATAATTGTTCAGATTATGGTTAAAGTGTAACGTTGCTTGAAAATACTCATTTTAAAAAAGAAAAAAAATGTCACTTATTCATGAAATATTAGTTCAGATAACAGATAAGGGGCTAAAGCAAGTGAATTGTGGTAGCATAAACTAAAATATAAACTAATCCTTAAGGAAAGCTGCAGAATTTTTTCAATTTTTTAAAGTAGTTTTAATTTGGAGATGTTTATAATGGTAATCTTCGAGAAGAGATCACTTCTGTGAACAAATATTCAACACAGAAAAACTATATAAAATACAAATAGCCTTTCTTATTGAAATTTTATTTTTTGAAGTCCCGTCAAATATGTGGTAATGGAAATGCTGCTCTGTAGATTATCAAAACTGTTACTTGGAAATACATTTTAGAGTGGAGCGGCAGTTTTAATCTGCCTTTGAACTTTCCAATTGGTTGTATTGGAAACTCTGGTGTTAGTCAAAATTGTAACTACTGGTGAGTAAATTTTTCGGTGATGTAATGTAGCAGTGCAATGGGAATCGTGTAAGTATAGCTGTCATGGTAGTTCTAGAACTGTTCACAGCAAGAACTTGAAATTTATGTAATTACCAAATTTCAACATCAACACGTCTGTGTTGAGTTTGGGGTTTGGAGTGGACCCCAGTCGCCAACCTTGCCCTATAAAGCCTCTCCTGGTACCAAATGTCCTCCTCGCTGAAGGCAGGAGGCCCCTTCTGCCGACCTTTTGGGATTTGCTTTGGAAGATCAGCTCGTGTTCGCCGGGGCTTTGTTAGAGCGGTGCTGTCAGGGGCCTTCAGCATGCTCTGAAACAGTGAGCAGCTTTGGCCAGTGCTTCCCATTCCTCTGGACTTTTCTCTGTCTTAAAGCAGTCATCTTTTCTAGTGTGACTTGAATTTACTACCCTGTACTGATGTTGTGCTATTTCTCTGCAGACTACCCAACATCGGGGCACTGGTAAATAGCGTTATGCCACGTGAAAGTCACAGCAAACGTCATCTAGATAACTTTTTTTTTTCTGTGTGTTGGGAGAAAATGACTGACCTGTTTTCATTGATGTGCAGTTTATAAACTTGTATCTAATTATTGACTAACAAAATGCAATTTTTGCTAGCTAGAAGTCATTAATCTTTTGTGAACTCTTTAATGCACTGTATTTTAACAGTTTAAAGATGCTTTGTCCTCTAACAAATATATGGTGTACAATTAAAGATTGTACTGTTATGGCAGCTGAGGACTACAAACCAAGAAAATACGTTGGAAAGGATCGTTTGTCAAGATTTTAGAAATCTTTTTTAGCGTATTTTAAAATGCATGTTACAAAATAATTTAATAAATAACTTGGTTTTATTTTAGGTAGAGCTGTTCCCTTTCTGGTGAGGTGATACCTGGACCTAACTCTTCTACTAAACCAGAGAAGAGAAAATCTCATATTTTTCAAGCAGTAAAAAAAAAAATAATCAAATTTCACACACTGAGCAAATTAGTCGTGCCCTTCCCACAAGTTAGAGTAATCAGATCAATCTAGCAAATGTCATGCCCCTCTTCAGCTATGACTCCTGGAAGTGGCACTGTGGGCTATGCCAGTCTGCGTCCTGCGTTACTCGTAGCTCAACTCCTTTGCTTTGCCTTGGCTGGAGACCCCCTGAGGCCAAGTGGTCCAGTCAAGGATAGACTTGTTGCCAAGGAATCAATATCATTTTGCTTTCCTTGAGATTTGAATTAGGGAATGTTAAATAACTCTTGGTTTTTGTTGGTTTTTTTTCCCCCCTTTGAAAATGAGTTGAAAATGGCCAAATGGTATTCTTTCCCACTGCTGCTGCTTCTGCTCCATCCTGAGTGTTGTGCTATATGCTACAACTTATAAATAAATGATAGAGCAATCAAAGGATAGAACAAACAAGCAAAAAGTTGCTAATGCTAATTCTTGCCCTCAGTCTTTTGCTTCGTTTGTCTGTGAAAAGTTCAGAGAGTTTTTTTGGAAAACTGTCCATTCCTCAAAAATGTGTATATACTGAAAATTTACATGTTTTTTTGTTCATAACATTACATTGTATTTTATTTTCCAGTGGGTAGGCAAACAACAGCTGCTGGATAGGGCATTGGAAGAGCAAAGAGAAAATATGCCCAAGAAATGGGAAATGTAGGCGAATTTCAAGCAAGCCTTCAATTTAAATTATTTTCTGCTAGTTCTCCATTATTAATTTAAGTCAGCTGGTTATTCTTCCTTAAGTCTCCAATATCAAGAATTTTAACTATCAAATCAGAATATAAGGGTCCTTTTTTTTTTTCTTTTTCATGATTCCAGTCTACTGTTAAATTTACTGTGAAAAGATTGTAAATCAAAACAAGGTAGGTAGTAGGATCAACGTGAACACAAGGAAAGGAGGGCGTGTGTATCGGTGCTGTTGTAGGGCTCAGCTGCTCCCTGAGGAGAAAACCAGCGACCTGATCCGATGGGGTCCTTAGCTGGATCTGATTGCCAGGATAAAAACAAAATACCTGCACAGCCACACACCTTACACCTTTGATTGTCCTATTGACTAGACCCAGTGAGCAAGTATTTGCTAAAATCAGAGTATATCAACAGATTTCTAGCCACAGACTGCAAAAGCACATTAGATTGCAACTCTGATGTTAAGTCCAAGTCAGTGGAGCTGCTTACTCAGAGGGGTGATAATTAGGGTGTGTTGTTACTCACCCCAGCCTGAAAGGAGCATTAGAAGTCTGAATGTTGCAGATCAGGCAACAGGAGAAAGTAAGATCTCGAGTATTCTGATGGAAGCTTTCCTGAAGACTGTGGTAAAGTATCTGAATTATGGAGTATTCCCATGCGTCAGCTAAATTAAAAAGATCGAATGATCTGAATAATACAATGAAGTCTTGACCTTATTGCAGAACATATCTTACAGTAAGCTGATACGATCACAAGATCGGCGCATCTTACAAAACTGAAGCTTGGTAACCAAAGTTATCAAGTTTCTAGTACGTTGCAGCTGTGAAGTACAATAGATGGTTAGAGATGATATCATCTCATCCGAGGAATGGTAATATCTTGATTGCCTGTGGTTAGTCAACATACCCTTATGTTACTTATAATAGGGAAGTGTCAGACAGGAATCAAGCCCTTAGTGTGCTGTCTGCGGTAGCGATGAGTATTCAAAGTAGAATTTCAGCCCCAAAGACTTGGTATTTTGATTAGCAGCAGGAAACAATATGTGTGGGGAAAATACAAAGTTGGAGAGACATGAAAAACACACAACAGTCTGCCAGTACAGTGACCCGCAGGCAGCGAGCGATGTCACTGTAGGCACGGGGACATCAGTGGCTGCTGAAGAGGCACCTGAAGGTGGTGGAGGGGTAGTAGCAGGTTTTCATTCCTTAGTACGTTGTTACCTTAATATTAACGTTGTTACACCTTTCAGTTCTGAAATCTCATGATGTTCCCATTCCCTCCCCTCCAACTTCCCCATAATGCTGTTAATATTCTGGGAGTCGTGATGTAGCTGTTGGGAAGAGAATTGTTGAAGGCTTTGAGGGACACAATAGGTAGTGTTTTATTTTTGGTGTTGGCTTAACTGCATAATTTTGATAATATTCTCAGTGATGGAAGTAATACAGTTTACATTTTCATTCTTGCCTTATTGAGATGAGTGTAGTACATAATAGCTGCTGTGCAGGCTTCTTGCAGGTTCACAGGAGGGGCATGCGATGCTGGTCTGGGATTATTTCATGTTTTTGCTGTGGTTTTCTGAGGTTTTGTGATTTTATGTTTTAAACAAAAAGCAAAACTTAGAAGAAAATTCTGTGGTAAAACTGAGAATCTTTTTAAAACCAAGGCATAGGTATGCACAAGTCACAATTGATCTTTATTACCCATTTAAATTGGGATTAATATAAATTAATTTGTGACCAGTATCATCAATTGATCAGAACAGTCATAATACATTTTGAAGTATAATAATTAAGTAGTTTTGTTGCTTTTGTATTTTATTAAAACAATCTAAATTTTGTTGCTTCTCTTTTTGGTACATTTTATTTTACAGTATTTTATGTAACAATTGCAGGTTCCATGATGAAAACACTTTTGTTTTAGAAAACGAAGTGAAATTTTCAGAGTTTCTCCCCTCCCTTACTTGGAGTTTTTAATTAGTCATTATTGTTGAGGTTTGGGAAAGACACAAGAGGGTTATAGGTGATAACTTCCAGTAAAGTAGATTTTGCAGCTGATAAGCCTGTCAGCTATGTATTCTTCATCAGTCTCCAGCAAATAAGCCATTCAGTATTCATCTAGGAGTATACTAAAAAAGACCATGTTTTCCTCTATCTACTTTGTGTTTGTAAAATACGAACTACTAAAGTAAGATGCATCTAACTTGCACTTGTAGAATGTGTATTAGAAAATAGTAATACAATATCCAAACTGTTTATGTTGTGTCTTCAAAAGATTTTGATAGTATTGTGTGATGTTTTTCCTTTTTTGTGTGTGTGCTTCAGGAGTTTCCACAGCCCTTTTATGACTTAATTTTCAAAGACTTGATCCTAGAGTTGAGTTATGGCTATTTTCATTAAATATGTTGTTGTTTCTTTTTTTTAATTTGGGAAAACAAGATGGTATTCTAGAAGTCTTTCTATATGCCTCATAAATCTATTGTGGTAAAAAGTATAGGTAGAATACCTCAAACTTTTTACATCTTGTAAAATGTAAACCTAAAATATCTTATTATCACTGAATTATGGAAAAAGTTTTCATTTTTCTTAATTGTGAGCACAGAGTAATGGTTTAATTTGTTACCAGTCAAGTAGAAGTAGACACACGGCTTTTCATCCACGTATTATTTCCAAAGCATCATTTGAGACCTCTGTTCATCATGTGAATTGAGTCTGTCTCAATAGTTTCAGTCTTTTAAGGACAAGCATATGCTTTAATCTTGTCTTTAAGCAGAGATTTTTTTTTTTGCTTTTTAAGTGGTACTGCAACTTGCTGCAGTGTTGAAGAATGAGAAATGCTGAGATGGTTTTTTTTTTTTCTGTTGGTACAGTTTTGGATCCGTGCTGGTGGTACGGTCTGAGTGCCTCGTGTTGACAGCAATGGTGCTGTAATACTCTGGGTTAGGGGGGTTTTTTTGGTTGATTTTGTTTTTGTTTTTTTTCAGTTTATGAGAACAGTTACTGTCCCATGGTGTAAGTTGATTTCAAGCATCTGTTTAGGTAATTTAATTCAGCTGTCTGATACCTCATTGTGGATCTAAGTATACAGAAATGTTATAACAGTTTTAAGCTTGAACCACGATTGGGACCTCAATCTTTTACAATCACAAAAAATAAACCGGTGATCTTGTCAAAGAGAGACAGAAGAGTAGCAGATACCTAGAACTAATTTGAACTTCTCAGAGGCAGCAGGGAAGTGAAAAAGTCAACCTTGAAATCTCACTTATGTTCCTTAACATTTTAACATAATATTGGAGGTGGTGTCAAATTTACAACAAATAATTACCTGGATAGTGATTCCATCTGGAAAATTAATTTGAGCCTTTTCAGTGCTGTGTGATGCATCCAGATCTTCCTGTCATAGCAGATGCAGAGTCACTAATGCCTGCATGATGCAGGAATGACTAATCTGGTGTATTTATTGAGAGTCCTGAAAGTAAGCTGGACCCTTGTTTTTTAAAATAGATTCCAGCTGTATCAAGAATAGAATAACTGCATGTGTATGTATAAATTAATTACAAAGTCTGATGGTTTTACTTGCTAATAGCATATGTTATCTTATTCATGTAGAATTCAAGTTTTCCCATTCTTTCTTTTTAAAGAACGTAAAAAAAATATGTAAAATGTATAATCCTGTAGGAAAGACAATCTAAAGGAACAGAAGTTTCATACAGCCCATTTTTTTTTTTTTTTCTGGTTGCTTTTTCTTCAACCAAAGCAGTGGCAGTTTTGGAATTCCGTTAGGAGAAGGGAAGGAGTTCTTCTTGCTGATATCTTTGTGTGGCAAACTAACAACTGTTTTGCTTTTGCTTCACCTTGTGGTTGAGTAGCTCTTAAATTCTTGTATGAGCAGAAGACAAGGTGGACATCCTCAACTCGCTTGAGCTTTTTTTTTGTTTTATTAACAGATTACTGGAATTAATAATTACTTCTCTTATCAACCTTAACTTTCGTTTCATATGGAAGTTTATATATAGTGTATGTCAAGCTGGGTACTGCAGACATTTGTGTGGGTGTATGTGGCTTTATGCCCTTGAAGTCTAGAACTTCAAGACGGCTAGAACTGCTTTGAATGAGAACGGAAGGGGAATCAGAGGGGTGGCTTTTTTCTTAGTTTATTTAATAGCCAGGACAGTGTACTAACTTCTGTTTCTTTGTTATTTTATTACCTAAAGGTCATTAGAATTAAATTCTAGCTTTTTCTGCTCGGTCATGAGATGGCTACATGAATGTAGAGTTTGAAAAAAGTTGTGTTTTGAGGCAGTCTCAAAAGAAAGATGTGAGAGAAATTCACTTAATGTAATACCAGATGTGTTCTTAAACTGATGGTCCTAATTTGAGGTGAAATCTTAGCAAAGAGAGGCAGTTCAGAGTCTTCACTGAGATTAACAAGGACAATGAATGATGCAATGCATTTCCCCCTGATAAAGATGTGGCCCAAGATCCTCAGCTCCTTTGGAGCAGTTATATCTAGGGCAATTAGTGACCTCTGTGTAAGCTAAAGGACTAAACTGGGGAGAGAATCCCCTCCTGCCATCGCTAATGGAGTGGAACAGCTCGCAATTCCAGTAGATCTGTGGGAGCTGTTCACACAGCTGTTCTCCCCTCCCAAATCCCAGCCAGCACACTTCATTACACTTACTTTGGCCACAGCTGCTCCCACAATCCTGCCTCTGTGTAAAGCCTGTTGAAAAACAGTGTATATAGTTTTCTGTGCCGAACGAAAAATAATGTGTATCCAATAACGCTGCAGTTAGTTTATGTACTTACATACATATCTGTAATGTGCATCTGGCCGTCTCAAGCAGATCATGCTTCTGCACGCGGGGAAATGCTCAAGTGAGCCATTTGGTGAAGGAAGCAAATTATAGTTACATAGGGTTAGTGTACCAAGCTTTGTTAGGCATTTTGTAAAAGCACATCAACCAAACCAAATGGTTTATCTCCATGCTTGAATAGCAGTTAATCTATGATTTATAGTTCTGGTTTTCAGGTAATACTTAGTAAAGTCTGTTTTCTGGTTTTATTTTCCCATGAAGGCTTTTGTGGAAGTGCTCCTGCAGCTGGTAGGGCCGTAGTCAGCGTCTCTTCTGTCACTCCTTGCTTAGGCAAGGAGTTCTGCCCAAACTCCACGGGAAACAAGTCTGAGCAAAGGACTGCTGACACAAAAGCTCAGCTTAAGTAGACTTCCTGTATTTCTGGAGTTGGTTCTTTTTCACCCCTTTGTTGATCTGCTGTAGGTTTTCCAACACCTCTGTGTGCTGAACCAGAGACATGCTGCCATTGCCAGCACTGATCTAGAGTCTGTCAGCTACTGTAAGCAGAGTCTTGGTGGGATAGTCAAGGCATTGTGGCAAAGAAGGCACTTTAATCTTCCTTGGAAGTGGGAAGAGGTAGACCAGAAGGTTGTAGTCTGGAGAACTAGATTTGTAACAAACAGACTGCTGGAGAATAAACAACACTTAAAGTAGCATCTTCTCTATCTGTTCTTCCGTCCAGCTGCATTTCTGTACTGTTCATGCCAAGTTTTCAGTAACTACTTTGATTACAGCTTACTGGAATTTTGAGTATTATTGCCTCAAATGTTTGATTATGTAATTAACGTAATTTATAGGTGGAGAATTGTTTATTGCTGATCTAAGTTGATGCCTATATTTGGTGAATCCTTTTTCTCAGTTCTGCAAACAAGGGTCGTGATTATCCCAGTTATTGGTTATAGTTTCTCTTGCTTTTCTCTGGCACTATGGATGATTTTGTTACTATCTTTAATATCCCTCTATTTTGTCACTTATCAACTATCTAAACTGCTGGCTTGAAACAATTTATTTTTCCTCTTAGCACCAGTCTCATTTCAGACTTAAAAGCTGACTCTACTTCTGCCTAGTTTCATTTTCACTCACCTTCTATTTCACAATAAATAAACAAACCATATTATCGTACATATTATCTATATTTAACTTCCTCAAATGCATGCATTTTAAAATTGCAAACTAATAGTGACCTGAAATGTTTTACAGAGGTAGCCATGTTGGCATAAAAAATATATATGTAGTATGAATAATATCTACACTCTGAACAATTGCATTGGATGCTTGAAATTATTTTGCCTTCCCCAAGAACTTGTACCATGATTTTTTTTCCTGGTAGTGAAGTTGAGTTAAACAAGAAACTTTCTCTTAATATGCTTTGAAAGAGAACATGTAATTTTGCTGCAATTAGTTGTGTGTTTGCACCGTGTCTTTATGACCAATATGAATATCCAGGTTTGATGCAATGCAGTTGTGTTTCATTGTTCTTTCCCAGACTTTTGATTTATTGCTAAAGTATTAAAAAGGCATGAATTTGTTGGGTTTTGTTTGTGGCTGTTGAGCTAATAATAATCTAATAAGAATTGTATCAGCTGAGAGATACTTAGAAGAATGCCAGGGAAGAACTCAACATCTCGGAATCTTTCATTGGGGTAGTGGTTGCTGTTTGCCAACAAAATAGCTTATTTTTTCCAAAACTTACCTTTACTGAAAGAGCGTTTGTTTTCTTCTGTTTGAGCTGTCTTGGTTTTGTGCTCTAATCCCTCTTTCCATTTAAAAAAAGTCTATGTCAGTGACTGTTTTCAAATTGTAGTGTTTTGAAAAGATTAGATTGTACCTATAAGATATAGTTCAATGCTTTAGTGCAATATAATTGGGGAAATACTAAACGACACTGACCTCATTTCCTTTAGAACAATGAAAATTAATAGTTTCACGTTTTATTAGGCTGATATTCCAGATGTAGTGTACATTTAATTAAGTGTAGTTTCCTTTTGGTTATGGTATGTGTATCTGCTTTTTGTCGCAAATTCTTTCTAGTTTTACAGTTTTCCACATGTTTTCTTTCACCATTTATGATTTTTTCAAAGCAGAGCTATAAGGATTTAAATCACTTTAGCATGCAGCAAAACAGTTCCCATTCAAACAATAAACGCCATTTTAAAAAGCCTTTAGATCTTCTGTCACTTCATAAATATAAATGTATAAAAACATTATGCAGTTGTAGTGCCCACCTGCTAATTAAATGCAGATTTCCTCAAACTTGTTTTAAAATCTGCTTATTTGTTTCAACTCTGTCTCTGTTCAGAATACATATGGCCCTTGTGAAACTAATTATGCTTATGGAGCAGCTGTTAAATTTAGTGCAACTAATTTTATCCAATATTTTACATTTTAATTGATTACCTGTGAAGAAATTAGCAAATTAACACTTATTGTGCAGTAACTGAATGGGCTTTTATGGATACTTTCAATTTTTACAAGTGGACTAAGTGTTGATGGAATAAAGACATTTCTTAGGATTTTAGATAGGAAAGTTATTGGTGAGCCTTGATTATCTGGTGTGAGAATTTAGGGATACTGAGTGATGCCAAGCATCTGTGTGTTCTGTAACTTAGACATGAAAAGCAGATTGGAAAGTAATAGCTTTTCACAGAATTTTGGTAACATATGGGCTTATCTGGATCTAAGAACTCTTTGAAGATCTTTGAACTTGACTAAATGACTTAACCTTTGGCATGGTGGGTGGGTGTTTTGTGTGTGTTGGTTTGGGGGGAAGGGGGTGTACATGCTGGCAGTCTATTCTCCAGCTTGGTGGGTTTTTTTTCTCCAGTAGTTCTATGATTTGAACTCTTTGGGACTTGCTTTAATATGAATAATCGGGATTGTTTTTATTTTTCAACAGTAATAAAATAGAAAATCTTTATTCTCTGCTTGATCTGTGGACTTTTGTTCCTGTTTACTGATGAATTCTTAGCACAGATGACTTCTTGTAGCTCTGTTTCATGAAGTTGTATCATTATCTCCTGTTCTGTATATATTGCAAGATAATTTAATAGTAATTCATAGTAACATATAGGTGAACTCATTCATGCTACAAATGGAAATGTACCACAGCTTGTTATACACTGAGTAGCAAATCTAGTATATGTTAATTTTCACTTTATGAAACTATCTTCCCCTGTCGAGAGCCTATTGTGTATTTTGGATTTAATATAGGCCTTAGGGAAGTTTGCATAAAGCGTTCTTAAAACAAATATTTCAGGATTTTGGGCTTATAGGCAAAGAAAAAAGACAGCTCTCTTACTAAAATGGTAACATGTTGTGAAATGAAGTTCTGCAGCATGAAGTGCAGCTTTTCAGGTGCTTAAGCCTGGCCCAGTGAAGGTGCTGATATTGGTTTGAGGTCAGCCCTTGCTCATCTGCCATTACAGAGAGGCTCTGCCTCATGAACCCAGCCTGTGCTGCTGGGGGATGATACTGCTAAATACGGAGCGTATTTGAGGTAATTTGAAGCATCATTTTTCCTGTTGGTCTTGATCTTAATTTTTTAATTACCTGCAGCCATGATGTATTAGAGAAAGGTCAGCAGCCTTACCTGAAGTTGTCAAGGCATGATCTAAATTTCTGAGGTTTCACTGTTCAAGTTCTGCAGTTGCCACAGAAAAGTGGATGTTAGAGATTGAATGTTACCTCCTTCTTTAAAAGAAGAGAAACAGCGTAAAAATTAAGTGGAGAAAGCTATTTGGGTTATTTGTTTTTTGATGAATGCAGGGATAACCTGTTTGTAGGCAAAAACCGTTGCCTTTTTATTTCCTAAGTGTTTTGCAGTTCCCACTCGTTCCTGCGAGACTTTCACTGCAGAGTCCCACCGCATTTCAGTGCTTGTCCATTTTCATGGACAAAGTGGGTACAGTTTCATGCATTCTAGAAGGTATAATTGCAGCTTTTGCTTCAATCACTGCTAATCATCATTTCTTATGGCACTTCATAGAAACTGAGAGCTCTAAGAGTGCACACACTAGCAGAGATCAAGAAGATTGTGGTCTTACCTGCTTAAGCTCAGCAGTTCTTATATGGTTTATTGCTGGCTTCCTGTTAATTTCGGTTCAGTTTTGGATGTATTGCTGGCAGAACTTCTCTTATCATGTAAGATTAAATTGTTCTAGGGAATTATACTGCCAAGTTTGTTATTTTTGCCAATTTATGTCTGTTATCTTAAAGTATTCAGTCTTTGTGCTTCGTTTCATCAAAATGTGGTAAAAATGACATAATGTGTCTTAATTCATAATATACTAAGCTGTTACTTAGTTAAGCAAATAAATTTTAAAATTTTCGTGTGTCTACTTTTGTGAGAAGTCCCTAAGATTTTTTTTTTTTCAGACTAGTACAAGACTTAAACAAGAATTGAGATTCAGCTTAAATTTGTTAATGGAACTGTGTTTCATGGTTGCCTAGTGGCTTGTCTAATAATCCTTTGTTACTATGGGTTTGGATAGATTGTGAAGGAGAAACGTTAATGCAAGACAAGCTTTTTCAGAAATACTCATTGCTGTACATCATTGGAAACGCAGTCGTTACCCCAGTTTAAAAATGATTAACGGAATCTAAATTTCACCAGCATTCAGGAATTGAAGGGAGTGTTAATGTTCGACTGTTCCTTTTTTCTTTGCCTCAGTTTTCCTTATTTACTTCACCCCTATTTGTGGCTGTAATCTTTCTGTATTTCTGGAGCTGTGTTGCTTGATCTGTGCTTTAGCAAGACTGTTTGCAATCAATATAAATAAATACAATTAACTTAGCAAGCAGAGTTCGTTTTCTTTGGGAGCACTGTAGTGCTGCAGCATCAAGGGAAAATAGTGAAATGTTCAATATTTTCCAAGAACTTTGTGTAATGATGGAAACCCCAGGAAAACTCATCTTTGGAGGAGGTGAGGCTGTCTCTGCGGATCCATCACAGGTCCACGTGGCTGGTGTTTGCCCGGCGCTACATCAAGAGGCCGTGTTGGGGTGTGCTGGTGTCTATCCCTCAGCACTCCTGTCTTGGCTGCTCTGTCCTGCACCGTGCAGATAAACCCTGTGTACAGCTTAGCCACTGGAGAACAAACGTTATCAGAGAGCCTGCAAGTTGATTCAGGCGCAGCGGAATACACTAGATCTGCTTTGCAGCACTTTTCCTCCACTCTTTTCTCTATAGATCCCCTGAAATAGGGCATCGCAGTCAGGTTGGGTTAGGCTGGGGGTCTGCAGCCCACGGAGCCAGCCAGACTTGACACTGAGCTGCCCCAAAGACCCTTCTGCCTGTGCTAACTTGTTATCTGAGCTAACAAGTCTGACCAAACCGAAGTTGGCTCTGCGTGAAGCCAATTCTGGATTGTCTGCATCTGTGCTCTGGGCTGATCTACAGCCCAGATCAACTGCTCTGATAATTGAAGAATTGACTGAACTAATGTGTCCTGCAGAGATGGCTTCTGTGGAGTAGAACTTAACATTTTTGTTAAGATCTTCACTGTAATATCCCGTTGATAGTCATCTGCCTGCCTCACCTGCGTGACTGGGACAGGGAACACAAGCTGTATCAGCTATTTTCTATAACTGTAAACCCTTACAGGATAAACAATGATTAGGGATCACTCCAGGCTCATGAATTTTGTGGGTGCAAAAGATTACAAATGAAAGAACAGTGACAGCTTCAGTTTGTCAGTGCTGTCATTATTCCAAATTTGATACAAGTCTACTTTTAATTTTTAAAAGCTGTTTTTCTGTATACAAATGATACCTGCCATTTGTTCTACCTAGACACGTGAGTGAACAGAAATCTAGGATTTGAGCATCCAGCTAATCTGCACTGAATTTGCTGTTATTTGCACCTGTAAAAGGTGGATGTGAAATCAAGCTCAAATTTGAGCTGAGAAAGAAAGCGCTCTAGCAATAAATATTTTAGATTCCTCAGTTATTTCTGTTTGAAGGACTCTACACCCTTAAGTAAGGAGAGGCCTTGCATCAAATGAAGGTGATTTGTGTTACTATAGGGCTTTTTTTGGTTTATTTTTTTTTTTAACTGTTTCTGACTTTGCATCTTGCCTGCAGAGTTCTCAGAAATCATGGTTAGCTCTGAATAGTGAATATCTGTAGGACAGGGGTCTGTAAATCTGTGCGTGCCTCATCATGGTGCGTGTAAAACCAGTGTCTTTGTGCCAACCAAAAAATAGATCTAATATCCCGGATACTTTTTTAGGTCAAAACTTCCTCTACCTGAGGACTAAAGAATGGATGGATGCTTTTTAATTTGTGATGACATAATAAGAAGCCATTTTGAGACAGAAAATGTTCTCTAGTTCATAATACGCCACTTAAGTGGTAATTTGATCTATTGTATTAGTGCTAATAGTGTGCCTGATAATAGGAGATATTGTGTTGCAAGAGATGCCATCTGCTGAATGAAACGTAAAACTGAGGCTCTGACCTCTTGTGCTAGTCTGAAAGGCTCCGTGGCAAGAATAGGTATGTTAACCCCAGGACGCTGGACAAATTCCAGACTCAATAGCAACATTCATCCTAAATGTAATTTATAGCTTCATCTGGATGTAGTATTTTCTTTTGCTTATTCTATTGTTGAGTTTTATTAAACAGTTGTTGCCTTTTAAATTGAGTGAGCTTTTCTATGTGATTTTGCTTTTAAAGGCCTTTGGAGTTTTGCACTCCAAGTGGTGCTAAATAAATTTTTTATACTGTTTTAAAAAATGCCCTTCCCCCCCCAACCCTCTCAGTACTTAATGAAACTTTTCAATGAGGTGCCATCAGAACTTTTATGAAGATGTACGTTGTAATAGAAACTAATGCAAACTTGAACTGCTGTTTTCCTAAATGTTCATTGTCTATAGCTTCTTGTGTACCCCAGAAGAGATGTATTGATACCTGATAAATCATAAACTAAGATTTAGAAAATTGTCTACAAAATTCAGGAGTAATGAAAAGTTTTTTTGGATATGTATAGAAACAGTCACATTGTAATACTTCTTGATCTTTTTTCATTCAAGTATATCAGTAACAACACACATTTATTACAGAGGAATGGATAACATGATTGAGAACAGAGTATCCTATAGCTGTGTAGGAACTTGTAACAAAGAACCAAATATGTGCACAAACCCTTGCACCTGTGTGCAGTTTCTCGCATTATTGGGCCTGTAGGCTTGGCCTTTTTATAGGTTTTCTGCAAAGTGTGTTTCAAATCTGAATTTGATATTGAGAAGCTGTGTTCAAGTGTCAGCTCTACAGGCTAAAGATGGGGGTTTGAACATGTCACTTCTGGTTTTCCAGGTTTTTGTTGGAAAATTGTTATTAATAGTAATGTATTTAATATGTAAATACAAGCACTTAATAGCAGGTGTAAATTCTTTGTTTATTTGCCAAGCTAAATTGATGAGAACTTAAGAATTGAAAGTTTAATGTTCAGGAAAAAATTTCCTTCCTTTCTTTCTTCAATAGCTCCAAAGATTACTGTGGTAATACCAGATTACTTTGTTAATGGGTGAATGCTAAGTAGTGTGGTTTAATTTATTTTGCATTCTTCCTTGAGAGTAGAAGCAATGCTTTATTTTTCACTTTTCTTTTGATAAATTGGCAGGTTTTTGTTTAAAAGTATTAAATTACTGAATGATTTAAAAATGTGTTTAAAATAGTTGGATTATATAACAAATCTAACATACAGTGACAGTGAAAAATGTATGACTGCTAAATTTTAATACTATGGATTTTGTGTAGATCACGATCAAGACCTCGTCAACGTTCTTATAGTCGAAGTAGTGAAAGATCCAGTCATAGGAGAACTCATAGCGGGTCTCGTGAAAGAGAGCGGCGTAAAGGCAGAGAGAAAGAAAAAATAAAAGAGAAGGGCAAAGGAAAAGAAAAGGAGATATATGGCACGAAGCATGGGTAAGTGAAATGACAAACAATGTATAATAAAAACAGGGAACGATTTAGTGTTGTTTTTCTTTTCTCTCATCAGTTTGCTTGATAGTACATGATATTTTATATAAACTAAGTGGAAATGATTTAAAATCTTTGAATAGTGTGATTCTTAGTATTTTAAAATTCTGGAATGTGACAACATTTCAAACTAAATGATGGTTTAATTTACTATTCTTCCCCCCCCCCCCCCCCCCTTGATTTGCAAATATGCTAAATAGCTTTCTTCAATTGATTAATCTAAATATTTTTCCAATACATAATAACCACAATTTAAGGAAAACTTGAGGAGTATTGGAAAGTACAAAGAGTGTTTCCTTCGGAAAGATGGTTTTCACTGTTCATTTGCCCTCCTCCCTTGTCAGAAGTTCCTATTGGGCTTCTTTTGTGGCTCAAAGTCCAGTTTCAGCAGAAGCACTTGCTATGGGTGAGTGACAGACTCTGCCTTTCAACACCTGCTGTCAACCTAATTTCTGCTTGAAATGACTTGGATTGTTGATCTTGTTTTTACAGATTTCAGAAAAGGCAATTTGTGTAATTACCTCTCCTGTATACATCTTCATCTCCTACAGCCTTTACTGTGATGTTTAGCTTTTCCCTGTTCATGGGATTGGTTTCAAGAAGGAAGACACTGGTGTGTCACTCATTAATTTCCCTTTGGTGGGTTCCCACTGAAACGCTGAATGGGGATTTCTAGAGCAGCATCTTCCACCCACTTTCATGGAGGTATCTCGCAGTTACCTCCCTGGTTTTACGGCTTGATGATACTAGTTAGTCAGTGTCTCTCAGATATCATTACCTCCATGTCCATGGTTATAGCACTGATTATGTAAATATCCAGGATTAGCTATTTGCATGGTTTTTTCTTATTTGTAGTACTGCTGGGAACTTCAAGAGTGGCGTCTTCCACTCATTTTAAGGGATACTTTCCTCATTTTACTAAACCACAGGGGATATTTATCTCTTCTTGTTGCGAATGTTTTCAGCAATCAGTAGCGTTCAGTGTAAACAGAACCCCTGAGATGTTTGCAGTACATCTGATAAGTCAACAACAAGATGCCTTTTACCCATTTACCTGAAGTTCAAATATATTTTGATACTTCTAGAAGACTTGAGGAGAAGCTTGGATGTTCCAGCCAAAATTATTTTTTTTTTTTTAATTGAAGTAGAAAAGTAGGGAAAGGATCCATACTGAGCACATAACATTTGGTGCGTGAGAGGTTTTCTGGACTTTGTGGAGAAGCACATCTTAAATCACGTTGGAGTGTGCGGCAGCGCTCTGTTAGCATACTGCCTGACTTCATGTCCTTTTATAATGACGGTCGATATCAGAGAGCTGTAGGAAGAACACAGAAGTGCCCAGAATTTTTTTGGAAGCAAGCAATTTAGCTTTATATCTTGACAACTTACAAAATTGCTTATGCTAAATTTGAAAACAAAATGCCCTGTTTGGGTCATTTCCAAGGTAGTTAGGACAAAGAGTACAAATTGATAATAGAAACATTTTGTGACATCAGTCCACTTTCCTCTGAGCTCAGGTACTGACTGGTAGGTTTTGTACAGGGGTGTCTTACTTGGAGCATTATTAGACTACAAAATATCTAGGGTGGTGTCGATATAATCTCTGCTTCATAAACTTTTCTGAAGGGGGACGACATGTTTTTCAGTTTAATCAAATAGTGATCAAAGTATATCTGTACAGAGAATATGGATCTGAGAGGCTTTTTCCCTTTACAGTTATTTGTCATTTCGAAGATTGAGACTGTATCAACATCACGTTATTGTTTGTTAAAGGCTTTGCAAAGCAATATATTTGAATACAGAGAGAAGACAGAGCTCTTTGATGCAATTGCTATTTGCAATTACTGCATGATTATTTGTCTACAGAATATTCTGTTATAGATCCCAGTGAGAGTGAATTAGGGACCTGCACTTTTCCTTAAATGCATGTGTGTAGGAAAAAAAGAGTTAGTGTAGTTTCTCTTTGCCTTGTGTGTGCTCCAGGAAAACGAGGCCAAGCAAGGTCTTTTATAGTTGTGTTTTTGTATGAGGCTTCCTCGAGCCTCCCAAGCTCTCAGCTTTCTTCCCTCTGTATCATTTATTTATGTATTTATTTTCCTTGTGGGTGAAACATATGGGGAAAAAGAAGACATCCTTCACCAAGGAAGCCTACCTGTCCTTAGTTTATAGGTGTGTAGGAGGGAGGATGGTACAGCACAAACTGAGTGAACCTTTTGCCTGGATAATCTATTGGCTTCTGGCATTTTTTTTCCCTTTGTTTTCAGCTGCAGCAGGGAGATTTGATGGTTCGTTTGTTCTGTCGTGATGCTCATTTCTGAGGAAAGCACCAAGATAGAATTTTTTGTTTTCCAGTAACTGTAAGGCCTTTTGTAGTTGGCTGTGGTCAGCAGAAGGTAGCAAGTTGGTTTTGCTGATATTTTTTGAGGGCATATGTTATAATTTAGGGTTTTTGTCTTGTAGTGGTGTCAGATGCCCTTTTGTGGGTATGGTTAGAATTATAACTCTTATTATAGCTTGTTTCTGCAGCCGAGTGTCTTAGATTCTGTGACTGGTGCTGGTCTGCCACAGCACAACGGTTCGCTGCCTTGGCCCGAACTTCCCTGCTCACCCCATTGACTTAATGCTCGAATAGACCAGGAGGCACTAAAACAATTTGCTCCATCAGCTGTCTTCATCGGAGAGACAGTAGAGATCGGTGATGCCTCCTCAAAATGTGTTTTGGTTTTTTTTTTTTCTTAAGTTGGCTCCAGTTTGGACAGGAAAAAAAATTAGTATTTTATTTTTCCTCCTGGCATATTCTGCTTTAACTAACACAATGGTGGTGCTGGTTTTTCAACTTGTTCACTTTTTTCTCTGAAGTATGAAGAAAGAAAGTCTGAATGGAGACAAAAAATGACTGTCAGGTGTACATTTGGATGTGACATACTGTGGAATCTGTTGTAGATGACTCTCCAAGTGAGTGAATTTCTAAATCTATAGTGTCTAGATCAGCACTAAAAGTAACATTATTCTACAGAGCCTCTCCAGAAATTCCAACAGCAGGGGATCCATAGAGATAAAAATAGTCCTCTGATCTCTGTGTTTGGAATAGATCCTTACAGGTGCTCCAAGACACGTCAAGGGCCAGATCTTGTTTTCAGTTTAAATTGACATATGTTTGGAATGTATTTAGTGAAAATAGCTACTTTAAAGCTATAATGAAGATCATCCAAAAGCCAGATTGTGAGAAGGTGGAATATAAATTATCAGGTGCTGTTTGACTTTTAGACTAGATATTAGGAAGTATTTCTTTACAGAAGGGGTTGTTAGGTGTTGGAATGGGCTGCCCAGGGAGGTGGTGGAGTCCCCATCCCTGGAGGTGTTCAAGAGGCGGGTTGACATAGCACTTAGGGATCTGGTGTAGTTGGGATCTGTCAGTGCTAGGTTAACGGTTGGACTAAATGATCTTCAAGGTCCTTTCCAACCTAGATGATTCTGTGATTCTGTGACTTTATAGTTTAACTTTGCATAAAGGAAGATATTTCAGTTTGCCAGTGCTGCAGGTTATTTGATATAAGTAGTCATATATTTGGGACTTGATTGTCCACTTCAGAGGAGGAACAGTCAAAATGAAATTTTTGCACTAATTAAGGAGCAAATCTGTTATTTGTTTGTGGCTTATATAAACTCTAATGATAATTTTCTGCGCTTGGCCGGTGTATTTTTGTAGATGTGAAGGGGGAAAGCCTTGTGTTTGGTTTTAAATCAGGGCAGCTTTAGGTTCTTCCAGAGTAGATCTCATCTTCACAGTAAACATCTCAAAAGAGAGTTCAAGAGTAAAAAATTCTGCTGTAGTAATGTAGTTGTTGTCCTTCGGCATTCTCCATTTCAGTGAAGGTTCTCTAAGGTTGAGCACTGAACTTCTTGAACATCGAAGTGTCGGCTGTTTTGTGGAGACAGGCTGTATTACAGTTGTAGCAAAACAGCTGAACTCTTCTGTTCTTACAATCTGAAATGTTTTAAGGGATATACTATTTGTTCAGCCGTTATGGAGGGAGCTTGTGGTAACAGCTGCTTTGAATTTGGGTTGGGAAGCTCATTTAGAGCATCTGACAGTACGTGGTGAAAAAACCTGGTGTTAAGAGTGGTCTATCATGCTTTGAAATAGTTTTGTACTCCAAAGGTAAAGCAATGCAAACTCAGAAAGTGTCCCAGTTGCCCACCCTAAATATTCATTTAAAAAATGATCTATTTTAGATTATCAGAATTATTTCATTTCCAGTGAAAACTCTTTGCAAAATAAAACTGATGACAAGCAGGTAGCAAGAAACGTTCTTAACCAGTTTGTACTCAGCTACCGTAGTGCTACTTATTTTCCTTCCGTTTTGCAAGTAATCTGAACTAACCAGTTTCTTTTGCTGCTTTGGTCTGCTGATCTCCTAGTAGTTGTTTGAACTGTGTTCCCTTTTATTATTTTTTATTTTTTTGTTTCTGTTGCAGTGCATGGGAGAAAGAGCTTTATTGCCTGGAAGGATATAATAAAAATCAATAAATGGTATGGCTTTTTCTGAATAACTGTTGCCAGCATTTCCAAAATAAAAGCACTTGCTTGGCCTTGCAGCCTTTTCTATTCATCCAGTCTCCCAGGCCAAGTTTCAAATCATATTTCTCTGTTTGTAATAACGATATTGTTCTCTAGTTATGACCCGTGACTGCAGTAGTGATGTTGTGTGCATTATTCTTTGGACCGTTCATATATACTAGAACTCTACCAGTGCTCATACTTTGTAATTAGCACACACATGGTTGGCTTTCCTGTTCTCATGAAAGTTTAACTGTCAAGTGGTATATCGAGGTGTTACCACACTGTCATAATTTTTACAGAGCACACTATATCTACTGATACATTATGAAGTGTTATAAATAAAATTGAATTGATAAAATAAGGACAAATATAGATTTTTGGGATGCATTGTCATTTTCTGTTAACTCTGCAAAACTTTATAATGCGTAGTCAACATCTGGTGTCTAGTTCTTACCAATAAGTTTTAGTCTAGTGATTTTCTTATATTAAATTTTTGTTTATTTGAAAAAAGCAAAACTTCAGTGTTCATTGTTCTACCAAAGTAGTTTATCAGGTCCTACATTTGGCTGTCCCATTTTCTGTTTTTCTTCACTTGGTTTCATTTCCCCCCCACCCCCCACCCTGCAAAAATGAGTCTTATGCAAGCATATGCACTCTGGGCTAAAAGAAAAAAATGGGTAGCATTGATCAGAAAAGGCCACTGAATAAAAAGGGAAGAGCCTTATCTCTGCATCATAGGACAGGTTGGGTTTAATTTCCAATGGCTTATCAAGAAGGGAGTTGCAGGTCTCACAGTAGACCCTCGCTGTGTGGTTTTGATTGATTATGGGAAAATTAGTGATAGTCCTTCTGGAAGTATAATGATGTACGTTGTCCTGTCAAACTGACTTAAATAAAAAAAACCCAAACCCCAAACTTATTGGTCGTTCGGTAAAGCTGAGTTCCACTGATTTCTAGAGAGAAACGTATACTTAAAAATAAGTTTTGAACTACTGACAGTAGAGTTTTTATTACGGAATCCTTTCTTCCTATTGAAAAAGATTCTGTCCCAGCAAAATAGGAAAACAAAGTGCTAGATACAGTCTGGATTATTGATCACATGCTAATTTATTGAAAGTAGTATATTTAGAAAAGATAAGTTGCAGGGAGGCAAAACAGCTTTCTCCTGTTACAATAGCTCGAGTATTACTTGAGATTATTATTACAAGATTGTGGTTGGAAGAGGTTCAACCTTCAGTTCCTTGTGATCATTTCAGAACATACCATTGCCCCCCTAAGATGAAGCAGTCTTAGCGTGCTTTTTCTGACATGCAAATGTGATGTATATGTATGGTTTTTATTCTGGCATCCCCTTAGATAAGACTAAAGCAGGCTTCCAACTCATCCCAGAATGTAATTTTTATTTTATACACCAATGGGACACTTCCTTATCACTGTCTTTTAGACTTCCAGCACCTGACTTGTGTTTTTGTTTCTTTCTTTTTCCTTCATTTGTGGCTTGTTTTAAGAAGTGATATATCATGTTCACTGGAAAGCAGCAATTATTTGCCTGTAATGAAATAGAGCAACCCTTCTTCCCCTCCCACATTTCTTTGGCTTCAAAGCTCAATGCAGCAGTCCAGTCTGAAAGCTTTGTTCTTTATTGTATGGAATTTGAATTGCTAATATAGTATTAACTAGACTATATCCCCAGTCTTGGACACTAGTGGCCTTTTAAAAAGGCACTATAGATTGTGAGGTGTTTTTTCTAGATGTTGTAAGGTGGTTTATTTGACAAGTATATTTGCACTGCAGTTTTGACTTAGATATACAATGAGATCTTTCCTGTAATACTTTAAAGGTGTCAACATAAGGGCCTGTTCCTAACATGGATTCTTCTAAGGTGGTACTAAGTCTGGGAAATCCATATATTTTTAGTATTTCTAAAATGTAGTTCTGTTAAATCATGCCTTGAGGACTAGATCAGAGTGACGTATGAAGCTCAGCATTGAGTGCCTTGAGGCTTTGTTAAACTGGCCATGTCTCTGGCAGGGAGGGTGGATTTTTGGCCGTGGATGGGGTGTGCAGCATGGTCCTTGGGCGACGTGCTTCTGTCACATCCCACGGGGTGGACCTGGTGACTGCAAATCGTGGCTGGCAGGCTGCTGGGGAAGCTCAGTCACTCATGGAGTTCTTGCCGCTCCCAGACCTGCTTTTAGACCAGCAACTTTTGCATGCTAGTGATCCTCAGGTGTCCAAGTCTCCAAAAAAAAAAGTGTTTTATAGTACTGATTTACTTAAACGCATAATTATACCACTAGAGTATCTTTCCACTAATTTTTTTGCTAATCACAGCATTACATTCATCTTTTATTTATGCTTTTTTTTAATTCACTTGTTTTAAAACAACTTGCATACATGTTTTCATTGACCTGTATGTGTGTGCTGTTGAATTTGGATGTTTAAAGTCTTGATTAGCTTAAAAACCTGCAAGTTCTGGCATTCTGAGACATGCTTTTTGTAAGAATCGTTGTTCATTGTTGAACTGGGGGCAAAAACCCTACTAAAAACTTGTTAGCTTTAAATAACTTTTACTAGATTTATGGGTTTCACCCTAGCTTTCTTAGTAGTGGAATTTTGGATTACTTTTTAAAGTGTTTTTGACAATTTTTAATGGAATAAATTAAGAGCAGCTTCTTAGTTTTTATGAAAAAAGAAGTGTTGTGCCATTAATCAAACCCGACCACCATTTTAATTTCTGATACTTAATAAGGCTATTGATACATTTGTGCATTAACAGTTTCACAGCTTCTTAAATACTTTGATAGATATTACAGAGTTGAAGAGTTTGTTTTTCAAATACAGTCTTCATTTTTCCTTTTAATTCCATGTGTTAGGTCTTTAAATATTTGCTGTGCTCCCTCTGTCTAGGGGACCTTTTTCAGTGGCATTTAACCAAAGCACTCATGGAGTTTTATTTTCTGTGCTCGGCCCTGGCAGTGCCCCAGCCGGTTCTGTGGACGGTACTTGGGTGATAAATGCTTGTTGATGAGCTTTTCAGGGCTTGGCAGAAGACATTGGAAGTAAATTGGGAATATTGGACTTCTCAGAGTTTGACAGCAGTCAGACACTCCTGGAGCTTGTCATATTTTTTTTTTTTTTCTTACCTCTTTCCATGCTAGGCAGTAGGAAGTAATTTATGGTAATTTTCTCCAATTTGCATATAGGTTATAGAGTTCTGTGGTGCAAAGCGCACTCAGAACTCCTTTTAAGTGTCTGTTCAGATCAAAGCAGGACTGTGTGATAGCTGTTGTCTGACACCAAGCTGTGTGGTGTTGTTTTCATTAAACATTTATCATACTTCCAATGTGACAGCAGGCAACTTTGTGCTTGGGTAACATGTTTTCATGCAAAATTTATTGAAAAAGACGAGACGTTGTAAAGAGATCTTGTTGCCTTTCACCAGTGGCGAAGGGTAAATGTTTGATTGGAAGGAGAGATACCTCTAGCACATTTTGGTTGTGCGTTACACTGAATTGTGAAGCGCTGGGCTTTGATATAAGGAAGTAAATATATCTTAAAATTGTTTATTCTGAGAAACTTTGCTTTAGCAAAATTTGTTCATTTTGATTCTAGTTGGTTTTAAAACTGATTTATTATGGTCTCATAATGATAAAATAGGCTGGCATTTGTCAGTTAAATGCTGACTTAATAACAGGGACTAATACACTAAATTTTTTTAATAGCTCCATGGATATCAACATAAGCTCTTGCTTTTAAGACTATTTGCTGAGAAAGTTAGGAATTACTAGGGTAATCTTTGCAGTATAAACCACTTTTTTTTTTTTTTGACAAAAATAGGTAAGGAACTATATTTAATTAATAACATACTACTTTAGAATAAAGCACAAATGATTATTCATATTTAAGGAATATTCATTCTTCCAGTGCTGTATTTTTGTTTTGAAGGACTTCTATTGTAAACCAAACTTTTTCCAGCCTGAAATCAGAGGGTTTGCCCCTTCACTTAATTAGGAAAAAAGGGAAGAACTCTTGGATCCTTTGGGTTATACAAGTGCATTTAAAGTAGTTTACCAGTAGGACACATCAAACAGTCACCATTTAGCAAGAAGTTAATTCATGTTATTGTTTCATCACTTTCAGGATTTCTACAGCCAAGACACTCAACTTCCAAAAGGCTAAATCTCCCAAAAGATTTAGCAAGAAGTTAATTCATGTTATTGTTTAATCACTTTCATCATTTCTATGGCCAAAATACTCAACTTCCAAAAGACACTATTGTGCCTGCATAACAAATTTGCTTTGCATGATTGTTCACCAGCACTTTTACTTGAAAAGATCTGTAATCCTAGTTTTGTAATCACAGAATCCCAGAATCATGTAGGTTGGAAAAGCCCTTGAAGCTCCTCCAGTCCAACCATGAACCTCACACTGACCCTTCTCAACTCCACCAGATCCCTCAGCGCTGGGTCAACCCGACTCTTCAACCCCTCCAGGGATGGGGACTCCCCCCCTGCCCTGGGCAGCCCATTCCAACGCCCAACAACCCCTTCTGCAAAGAAATCCTTCCTAAGAGCCAGTCTGACCCTGCCCTGGTGCAGCTTGAGGCCATTCCCTCATGTCATATTGCAGAAAATCTCCTGTTTTTCTACCTGATGCACGCTTGAGGCCTAACCGGCGCTGCCCCTTTGTAAGCACGCTGCAGGGAGCACATGGCGGGGGCTCCCTCCATGTCGCCGCTTCCTTGGCCAGTGGGCCACGGCCACGGGCTTCTAGCTCCAGCAGCACTGCATGGCTTAAGGAAACCTACAGCTGCTTTTGCTCCTGCGGTGGGTAGTGTCTCAGGGCTAGCAGGAAAGGAGGAGCTGGTGCTGTAGGTGTTCAGTAGAGGTAAGCAGGGCCACCTGCCTGCTCGTGCGAAGCAGCGCTGGGGCAGTTCATCTCCTCTCTGCTTTATACTGGTGCGGTGGGGGAAGTTGCTGCCTCTGGTGTGTTGTGAGCGCTGGGTCTCAGCTGCTGTCTGCAAGGTGTTTCACCTGCTGTATGTGCCTCTGCTTTTGGAGACTGAGAATCATTTGCTGTTTTTAACAAGCGTATGAAATTAGTGCATATTCTTAGAGTTTCATTACTAGAAAATAGGTCTAATGTGCAAGGAATCTGCAACTGCTGTTTATTATTGTGGTGAATAAATTTGTAAAAAAGTTTTCTGTTTGTAAAGAGGACTTAAAAAAAAAAAAAAGATTCCTCTGTAGATCTTTATTGTTGCTTTTCTGTTGCTTTTAGAGAAAGAATCTCTTTCTTCATCTGCCTCCTAGCATGGCCCTGAAAAAGGGTTATGCCAGCAGGGAAGGATGAGAGGTAGGAGGTGGGTCTACCATTGCTAATGTAATTTCCAGATGCTTTTTAACAACAGCCTGAATAGTATTGGTGATGCTGCACAAAATTTGTGTAAACCTTCTTTCTTCATTTAAGAGTTGTGCTGCTGTAGCCATGACAGTTTAGGGTTATATGAGAAGCAGTGTTGGCTGGGAAAAATAATATCTTTCTTTTAGACCAACTGGTATAAGGAGGAAAAAATGCTCATGTTTTTAAGGATGTGAAACCTTCATCAGGTCTAACACACACTCAGCAATCATCAAGCTTAAATTCAGGTTGGGAGCAATTCCTCGGGGTGCAACATGTTTATGTTAATCAGTTAGATAATAAGAAGGACGAGTATCTTATCACTTCCCATACTGTCCATGGTGACAAGAGGTGGCTCTCAAAATCTGTAAAATGTTAGTGTTTATCTGATCCAATTATGCACACGCCGGTTCCAAAACATAATCTCTGTAGTTGTTGGCCTAAGGTATTTGTGTTCAATCATCTCTATTCAGTTACAAATGGGATTTTGTCACACTGAGACTGATTTTGTCACTCTAAGACCTTTTCTTTAAAATCTTACATGACAAAATACATTTATCAAGTAGCAGAAATGTGCAAATATAAAATGATGTTCAGGGTGCCACAACGCTTGTTTAATGTGCACTGTTCTCGGTCTCTAATTCATGAGTTATTTTTGATTATTTGGATTGTATTTATAACTTAGAGGGCTATGAGGATAATATAGCAAGAGTACATTGTGTTTATTTTGCCGTTTAAGAGCTTGAGAAAAGACGGCATTCTACTTTTGTAAGTTTTGATTCAAAACATAATAAATAAGGATTGTTTCTGGGCTGAAACCTTGCATGTCATGTTTCAACCTTGATCATATTTTTGTTGTTGAGTTATAAGCATCCTAGAGTAGGTGCTTATAATAAAATTGACAGGCCCTTATCCACAGTGGAATGAACAGTGTCACTAGTGAAAATGCCCTGTTCAAAAATAGTAGACTCTGTGGTTGTATGTCCATATTAAACACAGTAATTAGTAGAAAAGTTGTAGAACTTCTTTAAAATCTGTTTTAAATTAGAGAATGCATTTTGAATGCTGAAACCAAATTATTTCAGTCCTGTGTAGGAAAATAGTTTGAGTACTTATAGTAGAATTTTCTTTGTTCTTTTGTTGGAAGGGAAAAATATTTCCTTAATCTGAGTGTTTTTATTTTCAGTGTCTGGACTAAATTATGAGGACTTTATAACAGCTACAGTCACACTGCTGAAAGGTTGTTATAATAAAGTTTTAAGATGCGAGATAGTATTTATTAGTTACAGTAATTTATTTTGGTAGCTTCTTGAAGAATAGCAGATAGTAAGCTTCTAAAATTTTATGACAAGTCGAGCCCCTTTCTCTGACCTGGGGTATCTTTGACTGCCAGCCAATTGCTTTGACTTCCTACGGAGTGAGCTCTCAAGGAGCAGTAAGATGTATTGTCATGGCAAGGGAGTTATTTTTCCAGAATCAGAACTAAACCAAAATGTCTCCTCTGTCTATTTATTTTTACTGCTTTTATCTTCCTTTCTATCTCTTATCTTTTTTTTTTTTTTCCCCAGCAATGTTTGTACCTGACTTACTATTACTCTGGTCACAAGGGTTTGCTTAAAGTAGTTGGGGAGCACACACTGAGTTACACTTTCTTTGACGTTTTGTTTGAAGAGTATTTCTGCTTTCTGTTCTTCAGCATCATTCCACAGCAGCAGAGCTGTGTCAGCTGAATGTCCCGTGGCATGGAGGAGCGGCAGTGGGTGCTCGGGCAAGCCTGCTCCTCTCTGCTTTGCTATGAAAGCTCCTTGGGTGGAAACTACCTTCCGTCTCCATTAGTTAACTAGTTTTCACCCTTGAAATGTTTAATTTGGTTGACCAGTTTATTTGTAGTTTTTCCTGTAGTCTCCTTTTATCCAGCATAAGGAAAGAAGCCAATGAGTGCAGCTGACTTTAACCTCCATTTAAGTTCCTCAATTTCTTCCACCCGTTGCTCGCATTAGCCAGCGACCACGCAGTCTGCCAGCGCTATGGACTCTCAGTGGGAGGCAGGGATGTCTTACCACAACTTACATGAAAATTGCCTTGAAAGAAGCTGTAGGCAGGAGCGTTGTAAAATAGTGCTGTCTACAAGGAGAAAAAAAAAATCTTTTTTACCAGTCTGATCATTATGTTACTATTTTGTTTCTGGCTTGAATTCAGGAAACGGAGTTTAAAAGGGAGCAACGCGTGGAAGAAAAAAGCTGAGTGAATGTGACTACATGGTAGCTCACCTTTTCCTGAAATGTCTGTCTTGTATTATTAATTAATAGACCAATAATGAAATACTGACTAATTATCATGATTAGTAAGAATAACTTCCGGTACTTATAACCTCTGAATCTGAAATGTCATGCTTGTTTGGTCATCAGGAAGTGTCTCAGTAGATACTTCACCCTTTCCATAGCTAAGCTTCAGCGAACAGTGCACGAGGTTGGTGTACCAAGGTGCTTCCCCCAGAACAGAGTATCCCAGTGAGAACAATCTTTCCTATTTGTGTTGGTTTATATCACAAACATTCATGAAAAGAAAAATTGCAAACATAATTAAAATGGAAGCATAGGAGAACTCTAGTATGACCAATGCTAACAAAATCCAGCTGGCCAGCATACGGGATTCAGACTATTCTGTTTTAAAGCATTTATCTCTGTTAATTCCAGAAAGACTCAAAATGTAGAAATGTTAAGTACATCATAACTTATGGTAGGGAAACCTTCTGCAGTTAATTATTTTGACTATATGGAAAATATTTCAATTTCTGTATAAAAACCAAAACCAAATTATATTGACTTTTTTTTTCTTAGCCAGAATTCTATAATGAAAATTAAATAAGTTTTAGAAACTGTGAAGAAAGAGTACCATTATTTCAGATCTTTGCCTTACTCCTCCCCATGTTTTCTGATCCTGTATGGAAGAACTTCTTTTATATTATGTTACCTCATGAGGTGCAGGTCTTAATTAATGACCTCTGTAGTGTGAGGTAAAAAGATTGTACTTTTGATACCTTTCTTCCAGAAAAAATTGTAGCCTGGAGTATCTTATTGGAAAGGAATAATTCAAAATTATATTCCTCAAATCTTACATATGTATACTGCCCTAAAGGTTAACTTCATGCCTTCCGTGTGTTGACACAGTTTCTGTCACTACAGTTTAGAGCTGCAATAATAAAAGGAGATGTGACCTGTGCTGCTTTTAGAGCTTGTTGTAGAGCAGAGATCAGTATTCTGAACCATTTAAAAAAAATTCTTAAACTTCCATATTTTGTTTGGACTTCTGCAGTGAGAATCTCAAGGGGAAAAAAAAAAATGGGGACAGATCTTTCAGGCAGATGTCCCGGTGCTCTTTAATCTCTTTTAAATGCAGAAGTGAAATCATATAGATAAATAATGTAGTAGTGGTTGATATTGTAGCAGTGCATCGCAGCAGTTCTTTCATCGAGGGCTCTGTGGCAGATACAGTGAGACCTTCGATGTGAGCAAAGACTGTAGAAGAAATTACTTGAACGCTGAGGTGGTATGGGTTATGATGTAGCCTTTTGGAGGAGTTGTTTATCAAATGATTGCTAGATTTTTTTAAATACAAAAGTGTCTGCATTCTGTCTCTAGTCATTATAATTCTGTCTTTGTATTTTTAAAGTTTATTCCTTCAGTACTTGAATGATGGTTGTCTTGCTGGCAGAAGGAGCATTTTTATATGCTACGAGGTGATGTTTGGACAGCAATACCACGTTATGGCTGTTCTCAGCCTTTAATGAACTGGACATGTTTAGTAAAGTTTATTTCTCAGAACCCCACGCATTCCAAAGTGATGCTAAACTTCATGGACACAAAGAAAACCCGGTGTTCACATTGGCTGAGACCTGCTTGCACATCTGAGAGTGGAACAAAATGGGAGAGCAGTTTTTGTCCAGAAATTATGGAAGTATTCTAGAATCATAGAATCCCAGGTTGGGAAGGACCTTAAGGATCATCATTCTTGGCAAAAGCAGGGTCTAGACAAGATGGTCCAGCCCCCTGTCCAGCTGAATATTAAAAGTGTCCAATGTTGGGGAAAGATGATGGGTTTGTCAGGAAGTAGATGATGGATTTGTTAGAAAGCCTTTTCATCCTCATACCCACGCTGGAGATTTTCAGGGTCAAGGGTCCTCATGCTGCCTCATGAGTTCTCTTAGGTGTATTCTGATCTAGAAATGTATAGATAGCATATACTTAGTCCTCATCCAGAGGTTTACAACTGATTAGATGTTGCTATCATGAAGTTCGTGCACTAGAGTGGTTTTGCAGTTATTACATAGAGCCAAATGCTCACAGCATGGTACCTGCTGATTATAAATACCTTGTATTACTGCAGGCAGAACCCAAATACACAGGTAACTAAAGAAGACACCTTGTACTCATGGTGGTTCTTTGAGGTGTGTTTTATGCAGATAGATTTAATAACTTGCCCTTTCAGAATTCTTATTTTCTGATGGAAAAGGAATTGAGTAGTTTGCTTCCCATCCAGCTGCTCAAGAGAAAGATTTGTGAGAGTATCCAGGACGCAGGGTGCCGATGGTACATACGAGTGTTTTAAGGATGCTAGAAAAATGAGTTGATTAGCTTTGCTGGCAAAAAATACTCGGGTGTTGGAGACCAGAAGGAAGCAGCTGAAAGGCCAAATGAGGACAATTTCCTCTACAGTAAGTCAGCCAAAGGGTAATGGGAAGCAGAGTAGGAGTTTCCCCCTGAAAAGGACAGAGACGTCCATATGCCCAGAGTAGGTCTAGGGTCACTTGCCTTTGACCCAGATTTGTTGCTATTGTCGTCTGAGCTGTGTTGGCCTTGTTTTTCTTTTTGTTTGCTAAAAATCCCCTTTTAAGACTAAAAAGGATGGCCATTTATTTAATGGGCTGTGACATTGAGACAGCAGCATATGGTATGATTTCTTTTCCTTTCACTACCAGACAGCTGTAAAAAACCAGTGCGGGTAGTACATGTGTGTAAGCAGTGGAGCACAACTGTACAGAAGATGTCGGAGAACCACCGTGTCTAGAAAGTAGTTTTTAGCCACAGAGTAACCGTTTCGTTTTCATTCACTAAGTACTTTTTGTACTAAGTACAAAAATATAAATTTTGTGTTCCAGTTCTGTAGTTCAGACTGTCAGTTACAGATGCTTGTTAAATTAGCTGCCCTGCTAAATTCATGTACTATGTTGAGGGAATTATATTTCTCCATATTTACAGAAATAGGTTTTGGAATGCATTTGAAGGCAGTATCTTCAAAGACACACATTCTTTTAAGCTGTTTAAAATTTTCAAAACTATCTGGTCCTTAAAACTGCCAACCACCATGATTGTCCTTTTATAACTATATAATTTGCATTATCTTGGGTTTTTAAAGTGAATAATTCCTTAAATACAGAGTATTCTTTTCAGAAAGTGTTTTATTTGCCCACATGTACAAACACACACGCACACACTCTGAATGTAAACGTGTAGTTCTCTTTTCTACCAAGACACCTTGCACTTTGAGAGCAGCTGACTATTGTTTTAATGGCCTCTCTTAATCTGTGCATGAGGAATCCAAACTGAATGATACAGAGCTGTGAAAATCCAGTTAGTGTGAGCTGTAATCTCTTTACTGGGTTTAAGTAGTTCGAGTGGCATTCAGACACCCTGCAGATACTGAACTGCGGAGATACAGTAATCACCTAACCACCTAACCGTGTACCCAGTGTCTTGCTATCGTGGAACTAAAGCAGAGGAGTCCCGAGCAATCAGTGAGGTAAAAACCAAAGCAAACACAATAAACAGTCTCCTCTGAGCAAGCAAACAAGAGGCAAATAAAGAAAAAAAAAAAAAAAAACCCAAACAACAAACATCCAAAGGACATGCTATTGTAAAGTAAAATTTAATTTCACATTAAAATATTAAACTGTCTCTGTTTCACCTTAGTTTTTTGGATAAAGAATGCTTTTTCTGGAATGGAACTTACCTGCTATGGGCATTATAAAGCATCTGTTTCTTTTGGTTAGGAAGGGAAGGAGTGACATCTTTGTTCGAAGAATTATTTCTAATAGCAATCTAATTTTGGACCTTCCTGTTGTTATTTGGAATTATAAAAGAGTATGAAAAACTTAAGCGAATCTAAATTGTTGGGTGAAGTAAAAGAATTTGGGAACATTAATGTAGTAACAGTTTTTGGTAAAGAAGTTCTTTACGGAATGTATCAAAATAAATAATTTGTGTGATTAAGGATTACTTTACAAGAAGGCAGAAGACAAAACTGTTACAGATTTTGACACAGATCTGTTAGGTATGTTTATAAAGCTGGAAAGAGTGTAAATGTACTTCCAGGCTCTGGTTTCATCCTTGGCATCTCCTGGTTCTGTGCTGGGTAGGATGCTCTTACTCAGTAGTAGTGCCGTCCCTTCCCTGTCCTTTCTCCTCTTGTGTCCCCACGCTGGGTGTGTAGACAAGAGTGGCATTTGGAGATCTGTTTGGTCTTTCTGTTACTGTAGAAGCTGTAGCCATTGTTACTGAGTAAAATAGAGGGAAAACTAAAAATACATGTGAATCTGTAGATAAAGTAATGATATAATTCTACAGAATATTTTTTTTTTTTTGGTTCAAGGCAGAACTTGTGTCCCATTAAACGTTAAGTCTGTGGTACTCAGGAGACCTCAGGGTTACAGAATTACATCTGAGTCAGTTCAAACCTATTTTGTTTAAATGCTCATTCTTTGCATTATTGTTTCTCCTATCCTGCAAACAAAACTGGAGTGCTCAAACACGTGGATACTTTTATTCCCTTCATTGTCATCGTTTGTCTGCTGCTGGAGGAGATGGCATTAAGAAGCAGCTACTTGAGGAGGGAAAATGCTTAAAACCTCAGGTGGTTCTGACCCCTTGCAGTTAAGACTAGAAGCCTAGAAGTGTCATGAGCTAACTCTGCATATTTTCCAGCAGATGCCAACAGCAACCTGTCCTTGGTGGGTGTCTTTGTCAGATCCAGGGCAGTCTAGGGCTGCTGGGGTAATCCTCATCGACAGGTTTAGTTGGGCACCGCTAAGGAAGGAGGTAGAGCATGTTTTTCTACATCAATATAATTTCATTAATTTTCCACTGAAGTGGGAAGGCGCTCATGGGGAAGACTGCCCAACCCAAGTCTTCCATTTTGAGCATATCCGCTGAATTTCTGAGTCTGGTGCCCATAGGAGTTCAGAATAGCAGGTACACATGCTCTTCCTGTCTCATCTCTATTCACAGCATCTGATCCAATCTTGGAATAAAACATCTTCAGTTCTGCAGCAGAATCTGCCAACACGTAGAGCATAGTATCTCCAGCCTGCACCACATCTGAATTGTGGCAACATTACTTCAGCATTATTTTGGTTTTATTCCCTATTTTCATAGATATGGCAACCCCAGTGGTAACCTAATGAATTGAAGTTTTTCTGGAGGAAAGGTCTGGGAATCATTTCCACTCCAGGCATCAATTTGTACATTATTTATGGTGTTAAAAGCATCATCTTTAAAGATCCATGAAAGACAAGACTGTCAAGTGACTTTCAGGGTAGAAATGGGAAGACCCAGAGGAGGCATGTTAGAGGTGCTGGTGATACTCCTGGATTCTGACTTGCTCCTCATATGCTTCCAGCTGCTGAAGTTCTTGTAAGACAAGGCCCATTTAATGGTGAATTATGTTGGGAATGATTTTTTTCCTGGACTGAAATTGAAAAAGCAAGATCAGTCCATTCTCTCAAAATGGATTAAGGAATTGATCAGGAAGGCCTGACTTTGCTGCTCAGATCAGAATCTTTTGAGGCTGCTTAATGGGATCATGCTGTGTCAAAGAGGAAAAAGGGTTTTTTCCATTGATTCTTGTCAGGTGGGCATTGCTCTGTGCTTTGAAAAATATTCAAGAAATACACACAATGAATTTATAGAAAAGTGTTTAGCAGAGTGTGATGGGGAATGCTTCCCATACCTCTGCGGGGGCAGGAGGAGTGAGAAGGCTTCATATGTCTGTCTTCCCATCTCCCTTTTTCCTGATATAAAAGTAAAAAACACTGTTTACCATAGTTAGGAAATAAAGGTTAAAAAACCTCATACGGCACAGTATCTGTATGAAATTTTTGATAATGTAGCAGCATTAGTTTCTACTGGGAGTTCATTTATGGCAGGTCCTCTTTAAGTCAGGAGCATGAAGATGGAAGAGAAGGTGGGAGGCTTATGTGTAGTGGGAGACATTAAATCTTATTTAAAAGGTCAAGATGTGTTTTGTATAGAGGAGGACAAAAGATTAAAATCCACCAATTAATTTGTTTAAAAAAACAAAACAAGCTTTAAGCCCCAGAGCTTGTTGAAAGCTATTTCCCTTAACTTTAAAGGTTATATAATAGATCTCTCCTCTTGAGAAATAGCTGTACCGATATTAATTGGAAACATTGGAGGTTTTGCTCGCTTATTTTCAATAAAATGCAGATTAAAGCACAATTTATAAATGAAAAAAAAAATCATAGAAACACTATTCTGAATGTTCCATATTGTAGCATGTTAAGAACTTTAAAATATTTTCATTTCCCACAACTCTTCTCAGTTGTTTTTCCCTTTCCATTATGTACAAGGCTGGACTGACATATTTTAGCTCTTATTGCTGCATTTAAGCACTCGCTGTTTGGCAGCTTTTCCTTGCAGTGCAGTTCAGCTTTCATTTCTTTTCAGTGCTGGGCATGATACAGAGAGGAAGGAAAGCAGAAAAGAAAAGAATACAGGTAACAAGAAATCCTGTGCTCCGTCCTACTTCCCTTCTGAAGTGTCCATAAGTAACTTATTTCTTTTTCTAGTTTAATAAATTTGCTACTTCTGTCTCTTTTTTTTAAGCATTCAGGCTATAATAACTCAGTGAATTGATGTTAGATGTTTAGATCTGGATCTTAAATGCTTGAAATTAATATACTTGTGGTTATTATTTTTGAAAATTATACTCCAAGCAGTCTTAGTAATATATTCTGAATAATGGAAATGCCTTATTTTTAGGTTGTACTTCTCACCTTCCTTTATGAGAGAGAAATTTTCTTCTGACAAAGGTTCCTAGGTTTTGATAAACTTAACATAAAATTATCACTAATCTGATCCTAAGACTTAAGCACTTTAAGCATTAAGATTGTGTGCTATATCTGCACTGCTCCCTGCTGAATGGAGGCTGCACCATATGGATTTGCAAACGTTTCTGAAGATGATCAGTTTATTCAATCCAAAGTAGGCCTCAACTGCTGATTATATATTTTTAATGAAGTTATATATTGAAGTTCTATTAGGTCAGTATCTGAAAACTGAAAAATACTGAAAAAGGTTAAAAGTGACAATCCCACATTCCTTGCTGCTGTCACTATATGTGATGTCCCTGGTGGCCCTTTTTCGCCTCCTGCCAGAACTTATTGCTTATCTCAAGCTTATCAGTCTTGCCCTATAACTCAAAATAGAATTTTATGAAGCAGTTACGACGTGTGTGTATCACAGGAGGGAAGATGCTGCAACTTAATGGGGATCGGTTTGGTGCCAGAGGTCCTTTGCCCGAGCTGGCGCAGGACTTGTGGGACACTGGAACAGGTACGGTGCAGTAGTCAGATGTGTCTTTCAAATACGATGGATTTATCTCGAGATATTTATCTTGAGAGATGTGGTGAGTAGCTATGGTTTGGAGCTGCGGTGCCGCAGCCTTGGGTCCCGTTCTTCGTTTTGTGCTGACCTCCGCTAACCTCTCCGTGAGATGTTTTGCCAAAGGGGCTGTCGGTGCGTACGTGACCCCTCCTAAAACGGGGCTCTGGGGCGTTTGTTCGCTGCCAGGTGTGGCGAGGTGCCTGGGGAAGCAAACCAGCCAGCAGCAGCGAGGCTGGAGCCCCTAGGACGAAACCCAAACCCCTCTGGGTGAGCGGGAGGCGTGCCCTCGACTGCAGAGGACGGCAGCCTTCACCCCTCCCTGCTGGAGGGTTCATCAGGCTCTTTGGGGTGTTTGCGAGACCGTTGGGATTTTTGCTGTGAACAGTCCCGTTACAGCAGATGTTATTTGCTTGCTCTCCCTTTTCTGTGCTGCAAGTTTCAGTACAGAAAAAATCCCCATTTGTGTTAACTGCTAATTGTATTAATAAACAGAAAATATTCCAAACTTTTACAGGAATTTTTTTTTGAGAAGGCAAAGCAGTCCAACGGGAAACTTCAAAAACAACTAAAAAGGGACAGGAGCAATTTTTCATGTTGACTGTTTTCTCCAGTATCAAACCATTTTTATCAACTAATTTTATCTGACCCGTGAAACACACTTATAGAGAACACAATACATATATTTTTTCTGCAATTTAATGAGAATTTTATGGATTGAAGTTAAAATAAGATTGTCCACAAGGATTTTCTCACAGTTCAAATAACCTGAGTAGAAAACTAATCATTTTCTTTCGTTATTGCTCCCCCTAATTTAGAGATTTGGTTGGTTATTTTTAGGCACTTAGAGCTTTACAGTCTTTGTTTTTAAAGAAGTAGTAACAGTCAGAGATGATTTTGCATGTTCAAAAGGCTGCTCAAATGTATAGTACATTGCACAAAAATCCCACAAAGAAATTGTTAAACTTTTTTGTTTTGGATTTTTTTTTTTTCCAGAGAAAGAGAAATGTCAGGGACTGTAGGTAGGGTCATGCATCGGAAGCGTCGTGAGGAAGCCCATATCCATAGTTTCTGCATAACCATTGGGTAGTATGGTTTCAAGGTGACCGTATCTTGAACCTTTACTAGGAAAAATGAGTTAATAAAATCACAAATTGTTGAAAGGCATGGATATAAATAATAGTAACAAGTAAAAAGCCTTAGTGATGAAAATCTAGCCTGGATAGTTTCATGTTTGAACATCCTGGGAACCTCTTTTATGCACCAGCTTCTTTGGCATCAGGGTAGCTGCTTGGTGGGGTGAGCGAGGAGAAGACAGTGCTTGCTGCTTCCGACTCGCACGTGGAAGGAGCAGAAAACTGGGAAGAGTAGCAGCAATCTTCGCTGGGAAATAAAGCCCAAAGGAGCAGTGCAGAGGCTGAGTTGTAGTCTACTTCATCTTGAAGATAGAGTATTGCTGATAGGGGGTGTTTAATCACAGTATATACAGTATTTTAAAAAATAGATTACCTTTTAGTGATTTTCAAAGTGCTAGCCAAATGTCTTTCAAACAACTGTGAAAATTTTACTCCAGTCATGAGTGGGTTGCAGTGAGATAATACGATCATTATTTATCTGGATAAATGATCCTTCCAGTTCTGTGATCGCATAGCCTGCTAAGAAAAGCATACTATAGGGGAGTACTTCTTTTTTGGTCACAAAAGCATGCTAAACATGTTCACAGATGGGTAATATGTATGGAAATACTCTTTTTTTTTTTTTTTTTTTTTAGTCAGTATGGGAATAGACATTTTGTGAACACATGATCTAATTTTAGCTTGGCAGTTTTCACACATGATACCAGTGATACTTATTTCTGCCAGGAGAAATAAAGCATTTAGTTCTATATGCAACATCATGCTTTCTTTTTCCTGGTCTGCCTTTAATCTAGCACTGTGTTTATGTAATGCAATAGAAATGTTGCTAACATGATTATACTTTTATATCTTATTAGCTCAAATACTGAGTACAATAAAATGGAAAACTGTTTAAATTTTATGTTTAAGTGCTTGAGATAAGAGTTCTTGTAAATGAAATGTGATTACATTTCTGTAATAGATCTTCTCTGTCTGTTAGTACTTTGTTTAGCTATGTAATTCTATTGGGATTGCTGTTTGTAAGTTTGATTTTTTTTTTTTTTTTTTTCCAAGAAATAGCCATGTAAAATACTCAGTGTTACACACAAATAGACAATGAACACACATTACTGAAAACTCAGTGTTTCCTGTCTGAAAAAGCAAATCATCGCTAGATAGTTTTCTTTGTGATAACCAATTTGAATTAAACATAATTCCCAAACATCACCTTGAATTTCCATCTGTGTAACCCTGATGTTCTTAAGCGTTTTGCATTTACCTAATGCTCTGGGCTATTTTCACTTAGCATGTATGGAAAACTGTGACTATCTTAAAACTGTAGATGATATGAATAACAATTGTTTGCTGATCTTACCCTGTATCTCCCTGGATAACCTGCAGTCTGCAAAGGCTGAGTAAGTGGCAGATAGCTTTTGTCATCTCTTATCCGGGCTGTACACTTGTAAGGAAGAGCAGGGATAATCGCCTAAATCTAATTAGGGGTTAAAAGAGGCCATGACTGTGATGTGGCAGTGAGACACCTTACTGTATCAATCCTGTTTGCATTAGAAAAATAAGGTTGTCATATTGATTATTCAAATTAGCTTATATTGGCCATGGCTCAATGGCTTGTATCGCAGCTGAAGCACTTGAAGGTCCCAGCTTTTCAGAGAAGACCTATGCTTATAGCATATATTATGTGGTGTCTTGTTTGCTAATTTAAGGGTTTTAAAACTGAGACTGAGGGAGTTTTATCGTGAGAATTAAGGGTTTAAGTGACCATCAGAAAATGAAGTTGAGCTTTCATGTGTGATATTTGTGATTGCTGAAAGCTATTAAATGAAGGCCAATAAATTTGCTTTAGATCTTTTATGGAAAAATCGGTATTGGAGTTAACAGATCCTGCAGTATTATGTTTGTACACTAATTGATGTTTAGTTCAAAGTCAAATGGAGCTAAAAAGAGTAAAGTAATTGCATTCAGATCAATTCCACATTCAAGAGATAGTGAATTGGCTATGACTTTGGAGGCCTATATTTTAATTTAAAAAAAAGAAAAAATCTACCTGGTGCTGGGCTATTATAGCATTCTCAAATATTTCTCAGCACTTGGCTTTTTGTCATTCAACAATCACATCTGCTGACATCCTGCAAGGGTATAGATGCTCTAGAGTGCTAATTTCAGCCTTCCTCGTTACTGTAGTTGTGATGAATGATGTAAGTGCCATATATAGAATGGGCAAAAGGAAAGCTTTTAAGAAGACCAATTTTTTTTTTTTTGGTGCTTTTGTAGTACACTAAGAAGTATGTACTAGGCCATGTCATGTGTAGAAAGACTGGACATTTTACAAATACTTCTCCATTGGTTTGTGCAACTTCTGTCATTACAGATGTACAAGAAAAAGGGTTCACCTTACATTCCAGCTATCGGGCAGAGTTTGCAAATTTTTCTCCATGGTTGAAATGATTTTTCACCCATCTTATATCCAGTTGGAACATTTTTTGTTTACCACAGGTGTTGGCTATGCTGTATTTCTTTCTACTGCTTGACAAAAAACCACACATAGCTAACTAAACTATTTTTCTCTCTATTGCATGTAGATACAAGGTTTTCAACTTTATTTTTAAATTTTTTCAGTTGGTTCTTCCAGTTTCTTTCATTATCTGCTATTGGTCCTGGTGTAACAGTTACCCATCCAGATGCTAACCTTGCAGGCTGACCTGGTTGACTGAAAACCACAATGACCAAGGGATATGTTATATATTGTTTGCTTTCATTGTTAGAACAGCATCCTGACCTGTGTTGAATGACTGAAAATTATTATGCGCAAGTGTTCACGTAACTTTCCAATATCTTGCTTGAACAGAAAGTTAAGTAGGTGGCTTATCCTGTCATGCCATTGTGTAAAAGGCCTCTTGGTTCTGACAATTGTTACATGAATGTGTTTGATTTCTTGGAACGGTTCCAGTACCAGTTTCTGGGGCCACTGGTTTCTGGCACTTCTTTGCAAGACATAATAATTTCATATATTGTGATTATAACTTTCAGCCAAAACTGAAAATCTAGGAAAAGAGCCAATATACTAGATTTTTTTCAGCCATATCAATATGTTATTTCTGTAGATCAGTCCATCAGCCTGCACAGTCATTCTGTATTGTGAATGTTACATTCTTTTTTCTTAAGTTTGACTTGAATCTCTTTCAGAGCACAGATACTCCGATGTTCTCTACCATCGTCTTCTACTAGTAGTTAGCAAAGTATTCATGTTACTCTATTTAACATCAGGAAGACTGTCAGGAATACAGTTCTTAAAGGGTATGAAATAAGAAAATATGAACAGTATTGTAATAGAGAAAAATCCTTAGTTCTGGTAGCATCGTAGAGAGGCAAAATTTTCTGTTAGCAAAGGTGTTGCTCACTCTAGTGTCTGCTCCTTCTTTGAAAGAGTATAAAAGCTTGACTCACACACAAGGACAACCAATTCTGGGATGGTTGAAGTGACCACCCTGAACTGTCTGCCTTACTTTGCTGTAAAAAGTAACATTTTAATGTAAACCAGCACCACTTTTGGCTTGTCTTAGAGCATGAGTCTGTAAAGGTTCAGGAAGTCCTCCATGAGCGGCCAGGTAGGCGGGTGCTGGAGGGGTTGTGTGATCAGATAAAATCATTCCCATTGCAGAGTTTGTTGGCTTGTGTCGATACAAGTCTGTTGAGGGGAGTCTGTGTAGGTTCAGCATGTCTCCTCTCCTAAATGGTGTTAACTGAGGTGAACTGAAATGGGTACAGCTAAAAATATAGGGATTAGGGTAACTTTTATGGACTAATAGGCATCTAGCTCCAACTTATTTCCCCAGAGAAGACCGAAGAACGTTGCTGCTGAGAACTTGAAGTAGGCTTTGTGATGTGTGGCTACGGTTTGTTAGTTAGGTTTGTAACTTGAGGTGCTTGTTGGATATTCTCTGGGTTTTTTGCAGGTTAGAAATTCTTTCCACCAGAAGTGCTTGCTCGGTCGTCAGCCTGACCGTCCACATTCCCAGGTCTTTCTGTATAGTCTGTGAATCCTCTAGAAATTGCTGCTGTACAAGGATCTGGCTGCTTATTTGTTCAGAAGTTGTTTTTGTAGAATGCTTCTCTTTACCTCTAATATTTGCAGGTACAATGTGAAGTGCTGGTTTTAATCTTCAAGCTCCAGATTGCGCAAGATCCAAGTTTTCTTGGAGCCTGCCATGCTTATGGTACTTAATTTTTTCAGGAATCTCTTGGCTTCATATTAGAAAAATAACCTTTGAGGGAAATCTTGGCTGTAGAACGAGACATGTTTTATATTTTTGTCTTTTCTTCTAATTTTGGTCTACTCGGTGGTAAATCAGTAGTGTGCAATACTAATTATTTTAATTTCATTGAAGGCATGCCAAAATACAAAATGAGTAGCAAGATTTCTGGTCTAGACTTTGGCTGGCCACTTCTGGGCAGTTTGCTGCATCTTGCAAAGCCAGTGCTGCTCTCTGTTTCACCGGAGACTTTCTCTGTGAAGTGCTGGGAACAATAAATGCCAAATAAAATAGATGATGTTAGTCTTTCATGGTAGTAAAAGGTTAAAAGCATATTAATGAAAGCAAGCATTTTGGAGGGTAAAATGAATAAGACCAATGTGACGTGGTAAGAACAGTAGATTTAACAATTACAGAACCGTAAGGAGGTTTTGGTGCAACTCAACCAGCACAAAGTGTTTCACCAGCATTATTTGATGGGCTTTTGTTAAGACATAAAAACTTCTAAAAAAACCCCAAAGCAAAACAAGTTGTGATTTACTGGAACTTGCAGATCTTTTATTGTTTCCTTAACTCACCATAATATTTTGGACATCAAATTCTAGACAGTATCAGTGTTTTCAACACAGACATAGCAATGTCCTGAATATATCTATTGCTTCTGAAGTTTCTCTTGGAGCAGAAGATGTGTAATAAGCCCAAGACCAAAAGCAATTTTAGAATTGATTAATGTTCTCAAATAATAACAGACTTGTAAATTATATAGTCAGAGGCCATTACAAATGCTGGAGAAAGAAGTAACAAATAAGCAAGATACAGACCTATTAGTGTTAGTTGTCTAGTGCTGCTGTTGAATTAGCAAAGAGTTAATTGCTCTTGGAATCAAGAAAACTGTTAGCCTTGTCAGATAATTTAAGCAAATTAGCCTGTTCTCTACAATCTTGATGTAGCTGTATTAAGTACAAATCCACTGTGACGAGGTCCAAGTGTGACAGATTTTTTTTTTTTCTGGCAACTCTGAAGGTCTTTATTATTGAATACTGAAATATTATCATCAAGATACGCTCCAAGTTCTGAACCTTGCTATTATATGTATTTAAAAGTGCTTTTACAGTCTTTGGTGATTTGTTAGCATATGGGTAACCAGCACTGGTTTGACTGAATGCTGTAAAAACAAAGGTGCTGAAGTGGGCACTGCTGTAAATGGGACTGCTTTAGTGATCTCTATTGATCTCCTCTTCTTCCAGATCTTCTTCTTTATGAGCTTCAATTAGCTGGTTTTGGTTTGGTTTGGGTTTTTTTCTAACCTTTCCATTAATTTTAAAGCATGTTCAGGTTATTTTTGTCACTGTCAGGTTTGGTTTTGGTCAGGTATGTTTGAGATTTGCAATCAATTTTTATTTTTTTCTGTTTTGATGAAATACCATTTCTTTCCCTTTATTTGTGGCCAAGGGAACTAATTCCTACCGAGCTTGAACGACTTAAGCTCCACCTTTTTAATTTTTATAAATTTGTCTTGCAACACGGCCTGACATGGAAGTTGTTAGTAGAAGACACAACATTCTTCCTTACTGAGTGTCAGACTTCAAAGAAACCTTTTTCATACTGAACATGTTTTCAAAATTCATCTGGGCTTTAACAAAACAGCCTTGTAGAAGAATTTGTGAGTCTTCTGCTTGAAATAAAAGGACCTTTGTGGTGCTCTCCAGAACTTACCAGCCTAAAAATATTGAAAAACATGTACAAAACTCTGGAGTCACGTAGGATAAGATGCATTTGAATGCTGAGGAGATATTGTGGAGGATGCAAATCACACCATTCAAACATAGTTATGGTATGTTTATTTAAACAGAAAATGGCTGCAGTATTATTAATGTGTCTGAGGTTTGCTCATGTTATTCATGTAACAACAGGGGCTTCTCCCTCATGTCAGACCAATGTTGGAGAATCTTCTGAGCTGCTCTGACCTCAGCAGATGCTTGGGCTGCTTGGAATGACTATCTTACAGAAACCAAGAGACTTTCAAAGGCTTGCTTTAGGGCTACATAGGTTGTAATAGAAACAAACTGTTTAATTGTGAAATACAACCTGAAACTCAAGTCTCTTACGACCAGAAATGCTACAAGCTGTGTTAGCAGAAGTAGTTGAGGAGATAGAAACTAAATATTCTGAGATCAAGTAGATGGGCTTTTTTCAGAAGGAAAAAATTTACCTTGTATAGGAATGAAAACCTATGCCTATCTGACGTTTAAACATATTTTAAACATTTAGAGTATATTCTGAGTGTGCCCCTGCGTTCCTTAGGGAGATAAATTCAGGCCAGATGAAAGAACGTAGAGGAATTAAACTAAAGCGACAAAATCAAACTGCAGGAACACAAAGAGGAACAGTGCAAAAGCATTTACAAATTGGATTTTTATACCTCCCAACAGTGATGCCTAAAAAAGCACGAGGTTTCAGTGTGCTAAAATTGGATCAAATGCAGTCAGAAGCGGTGGAATTTCAGTAAAGTGGCACTTTGTGGGTCTCAGCTGAACTTGACCACGGTTGCCAAAGTGCTGCACATGTCTTCAGTAATAATGGAAATGTGAAACTACCTTTTCTTAGTCTTTGGCCTTAAAATGTATGTCCTAGGAGTGTTGGGTCATCCTGGTCTTTCATCTGAGCTGTGGAAATTAATCATTTGTGAATGCTAGAAACAAATACCTCCCTTTACTGCAGAATTACTCTGCTGCCTATCTTTGTTTTTAATGCCGAATGTCTGCTTTACAGAACGGAGGGTTGGTTTTGGTTGGCTTTTTTTTTTTTTAATCAATTGTTTATTTTTAAGCAGTACCGGCGTTGTACTGGTGGTGGCTAGAGAGAAAGGAAACACATCCCAAATTTCTACGGCAAGCTCCTGGTTTTTTGGGACTGTATTAGTCTTACCCAAAGCCATGACCCGCTATTTGAAATCCGTCTGTTCACTTTCTGTTAATTTGTGTTCTAAGTGCAACATCTTGTACTCTTTCAAGGTCTTTCCAAAGCGTGTGAACTTTTAATTCATTTTTATTTTATATTCTTTCTTTTTGGGAAGCAGGGGCAGTAGGGCAGCAAAAATGACTATGTTCTACTACTGCAGAAATACAGGCATATAGTTTTTGGTTTTGTTACAGTATTTTTTTAATTATAAGAACATCACTCTGTTTAGAACCTCTGAAGAAATGTGTGAAGTGCAAAGAACAAAACCAAAGCCTGTGAGTCTGCCGGTAACTTCTGGTGTTTAGATTTCTCATAAAAGAAACTCTTACTATAAAAGAGCATTTGCACGAGGGGTGTATGGAAAAAGTTGTCTGACTTATAGTGATGGATTATAAAGACGATCAAAAATGTTCTTTGTAAGGTATGCAAATAGCATAAGAAGTAACTGGCAAGATGTGTCCCTGAGTTTGAGAAAAATTTTATTTATTTTTATTTAAAAAAAAAAAAAGTTAAAAAATTTTAAAAAAAAGTATCTACAGATGGGTATTGCCGGTGTGCTTGTTGACATTGATTATGGGTAACAGACCCGAGGCTGGATAAGCTTAACTTAGTGAAGATATTAAATATAGGTATTAGCTTTGTTCTGTGAGCTGAGATCTATGGGGATTTGAAGAAAAAAAAACCCCAAGATTTTGTGTTTGTTTCTAAAGTTGGTATAGGAGATTTAAATTGTCACTGTAGAATACTCAGTACTAGAATGTTCATCGGTACAATACAACCTTAACGTGCAGGTAGTATCTTGTAAGATGAATTTTGAGCAATGAGTGAGAGCATCAAGGTTTTTTTACAGAGATCAGTAGAAAATTGTGTGCCAGCAAATAAGTTTTAAATACTCGATAAACTTTTGTAAGATTTTATCCTTTTGGGAAGAGTGCATAACACAGAATCTTAAAAAAAAAAAAAATTACAAATAATTGATACAGACAAATTCTAGATTAACTTGTTTCATAGGTTGAGTGCCTTTAGTTGGTAACTTTATTGTTACTGAAAATTTAATGAGGAACTGGTTATTGTTTCCCTAAGCACAATTTTCATGAGCATTCACTGGTTTTTGTACAGTTTATAATGAATTTAAACAAAGATGGATCCGTTCAAATATGATGTCATTTCAGTGTGCTGTAGTGAGCTGTGTATTCTTGAAGTATTTGCAAGACATTAGTACAGAACTTGTTTAACGTGCATAGATAGTTTTAAAAAAACAAAACAGGCTTGAGATTTCCTTGTGTGCTTTTTTTTTTTTATCAACAGACTGAGGGCCTGAAGGAATAGAGGAAGTGAATGGACACCAATGTATCCAAATATCTCATTTTGCCTAAAAGCAAGTGCCGGCAGATAAATGCCCATAAAGGGATTTCTTTCTTAAGCCCCATGGATTTTTTTTGCAACTTTTTGTGTGAGTTAGAAATGAAAACCATTCATCTAGTGCCCCAAAGAACGGCCTTATTGAATGGAATAACAGTGTAATGTACCATTGAAGGCAGGATTGAAAGTGATTATCTTGTTAACTCTTGACAGTTACCGCCAGCTTGAAATAGAACTGGCAGGCTTGATTTGCAAATGAATTAGAGCTTTTTCATTTTGTGCCAGGATCATCTTTTTATATTCTGATATGACAGATGCTATGTTCCCTGCTTTTGTTTCTCTTCAGTTTTATACTTGCAAATAAAAAACAAAAGATTATGATAGTAATTTTATTTGCATCTTTTCTCTAGGAGTTTATTCTTTGTCTAGAAGTTTTTAATCTTATATTTTTCAAAAATTTGTTTAAGAATAGTATTGTTCCTGCAGAATAAAATTTCATTAGGTTAAGTACAGTAGTAATTGGGTGAATGAGGAGGATTTAGAAGCTTTGAGAAAATGGAAAATTGATTGTTCTCATATTGTTTTAGTGCTTAGAACATTTAAATTTTCTCACTGACTTAGGCATAAATTTAATATTCCTCAATACTGTGAGATGAGTGCAGCTGAGGAAAATCTAACGTTTTAAATATTTATCCTAACAGTATGCTAATAGAAATACATGTGTAATTAGTTTCAGACTTAATGCTGATAAACTGTGTTTATATTCTGCAGTCATCCAAACACAGATGGTAAGGTGTTAGGTATGATAATTATTGTGCACTCTTTATATGTTCCTCATTAACCTGTAACACTCTTTACTAGTCCAGAGAGTTTTTACTATAGTTATGCTTACCAACATTAAAACTTGCTCTGCTTTGTTTAATATTCAGTGCAGCGTTCTGTGCATTTACACTGCTGGGCTTTTTGCTACTTTTGTAATCTATTTTGTACTTTGAGGCTAATTAGCAACACTTCCTACTACCACTAATGTCCATTACGGAAATGTTTTCATACACTTTCACCTACAGGATGTGTTTTAATTGAATATCTACTAAATAATATTACAGAAAAGGTAAAACAGGCCAAAGTTGTCTAATTTATTTAAGACTACCAAATAATCTGGTTAACAGAGACAGTGACATTCCAAAGCCCAAAGCTTAATTGCTTATGTTTGCTAGGAATGCAAACGTCGATTAACAAGGCTTTACTCTTTGTAAAGGGAACCCCGTGCACAGAACACGAGGACAAAAACCCACCCATCCAACCAAAACCCAGGGAAAAAAACCACAAAAAACCACTCCACATATCAAAACTCCAAGGACTTGCATGTTCCGAGGTCCTTTGAATTACCAGGTTTATCTGAGGAATGGCTTGAACTGGCAACCAGGATAAAGCAACCTGCTTTGATAATTTATGGGATTTCCATATCTGACCTGAAGTCTTGGTAAAACAGAATGGGAAGCTTTTGGGGTAGTTATTTTGGCTCTATTTATCTGAGAAATACTTATGGAGAAGAAGGATTTTTTTTTTTTTTGTAGAGTCTATTTGAAAATATTGATTCTATCAACACTGTATTTTGGTTTTTTCACCTCTCAATTTAGTTTCAGTATTTATTTCAATTGCATAAAATCTTGAATTTTGCTCTGTGAGCCAGAGTTATATATTTCTTCCCCCTCTTGAATATTTGATAAGGTCTCTTGGGTACTGATTTTTCTTCTCTCTAGGATAACATATTATGGAAATTGTTTCACCTTGTGTCCTGTTTAAAGTCCCTGGTTTTAGCATGATTCAGTTTAGCTTGCATTATATTCTAGTGAGTTCTTCAGCAGTTCCAAGTTACTCCATATGTGTTTGTGTGGGGGGGTGACTTCTGCTTTTCTTCCTGCTTTTGATAAATGACCTTTGTATGATCTTCTTGAATCTTCGGTACATTTAAATTTATTAGTAATTGGCCAAACTTCTTACCATTTTTTCCTGAGTGAAATATATTATTTGGATGACTGGAGCAAGGGAGCCACTGAGCATACCACCACCAGCTTTGGAGTCTTTACACTTCAGGATCAGTTCCAGATCATTTGAGTCTTATATTAAGAGCAAAACAACATTCCACACTTTTTAAAAAACATCATGGATCTTTTTTCTAGCAACGTGTAGGATTCCCTAACCTTTCACTCTTTTTGATGAGAGCTTGTTCTGAGCAAAAGATTAGAAAGAGCAGCATAAAATTACTAGTTTAGCTATATCTCGTGTTGTTGAGCTCATATGTGTAAGAGAAAATTCTCAACTAATGCGTTATGTTGGTTTTAGGGATACTTAGTGTTATCAGAATAACAGCCAGGTTACTGCCCTGTGTATCTTCTCCTCCATAGCCTCTCTGATGTCGGCATTGCACCACTGAGTTACTTTCACTATTTTATTTTGTAATCCTTTAATTGATTGATTGGATCTCCAATAATGGAAGAAAACAGGGTTTTTAGATGCAAGGAGACACAACTCTTCAAGCTATTTCCACTGTCAAGGGGTTCTCTTTGAGACATGTGTAGTTCTGAGAGTCTTGGTGTAACTTGTGTAAGTAGTAGTTTGCAAAGATTTTGATTTTCATTATTGGTAATATTGTTTGCATATGTTATTTGGTTACTTTCCAAAAACTCAAGGTTTTTTCCTTCATCTTTATATAAGAGTGGCAGGAGGAAATAGCTTTCTTTTATGGTTTTCTCCTCTTGCCTTTTGTATACTCCCTTTGATGTAACTTCCACTTATGGCTACAAAAATATAGCCCTACTTTTCAGGTTTTTCTTTATAACCCAGAGGAGGTTAAGTAGTAGTGTTGAGGAGCAAAACATTTGTCAGAGTTCTGTTTCTTCACATTATGTAGTCTTTGCCAGCAGTTTGGTATTGGACCAGCTTGTCAGCAAAAGTCGATAGGTATGAATTTACCTGTTTACCCAGGAGAATCAGCATTGTCCTCTTAAAGGTGGTATCGAAGGAGAGGACAGGCATAGGGCTTAGATTTTTATGTAATCTTTGTCGTGTCTTTCAAAGCCTCCTGAAATAAGTATCTATGGTCTAAAGTCAGATTTGGAAACATTAGCCTATAATTTTACAGAAAACACAACAATACAAAACCTAGAAAATTTGGTGGAATATGATGGGGGTATCCATTTCTAAAAACCACATCCAGGACTCTGTAACTCTGAAGCTGAAATTCAAGCTAGCTCAGGGAAGAACTTCAAATATGTAGTGAGTTCTGAACAGTAACCGTGCAAATGTAACAGTTGTGTGCTTTTACTCTAGCTGTTGCCGATAAGGAGAAAATACTTTTTTCTACATCAGGCTTTTATTTTTCTGGAATTGAACAAAGACATGATCTGGCCATGACTGTTCTACTCTTGATGTCTGGCATGTTCTGTGAGCTTAAGATTAGTCTGTGAAGCTATTCCAGAATATAACATGGTTAAATGTTTGCATAAATGCATCACTAAATGGTGATAAGGTCATGAGTGCATCGTTCAGGCTACCCATCCAGTTAAACTGTGTGTGTATGTACACACGATGCCTTATTCCAAAATGTGCATGAGAAATAAAAGTTAGAAAAAGGGGAAAACTATTCCTTATTTTCCTCCTCCTCTAAAATTCAATATCTGGAATACCTTCAATCTGATTGTACAAACTTTTAAGGCTGAGGAAGGTAAATCCAGCAAAGATTGATATATAAAATAAGTACTAGTGAGGGAGCAGTTGTCTATCTTGGCATATCCCAGGGTAGAATTAAATAGTGTGTAATCATGTGGAAACCTAATTTTCTTTTTCCCAGGAATATACAGGGCCCAGGTCTAGTCTGGAGAATCATGAGATACTGGCCTTTACACTCACCATTGAGAGAGATGATCTTGTCACACGTTGGCAGAGTTCTAGATGGGGAATTTCCACATTCTGAGAGAGAAAGGAAGGAAATTGTTACCAGCTGTTGGTGGTGGTGTTTGCTGGGATTTAGTCAGAAATCTGGAGTGTTATCAATGCTGCTAGATGGTGTAGTCAAGGCTAGTGTAATAAATTCCTTATCTGAATCTGATTTCAAGTAGTTTGATTTATTTTTTTTTTACAGTGCCTACTGATAAGCTAAGCATCTCTTAGATCAGCTTTGAGACAACTGTGAGCATCAGAAGCAGAAAATGATGAGGCAAAGGCCTTATTGAATTTGAGGTGCCAATCTGCTAAAATAATGATACACAAAAAGAAAGGTCTAGAGTTAGCTGACTAGTCTACTTCTTCCATAGCTGTCACCTCCACCATAGTTGCATTTAGTGAGACTGTTCCTCACTTTGGCCGTATTGGGTCAATGTAGATTCCTCACACTGAAGAAGCTCAAGACAGGAGAGGCAGAGGGTTTTTGATGGCAGTAGCCTCACTCATCCTCTTCAGCATACTCTTTAGTATCATTCCTAACATCTAGGGCATATTTTTTTTCAGTTCTGTCTTCTCTCCCTTTATCCGTCTTCAACGCAGAGCTTAGAGAGATGGGAGAAGGAACTAGACCACCACTCAAACTGGGTTTCACATCATACGTTTACCCCATTTCATGTATTGGTGTTTAATATATTGTCATCTGCTGAAGTTCATAAAGAAGCTCTGAAGAGATTCAGCTGTTTATTTTGAGGTTGTTTATCCTAAATATAAGTGGGGATTGATAACATGCTGAAGAAGAATAGCAAGTGTGTGCTACTCAGGAAGATCTGTAGGGAAGGCCATTAGATGACAGCAAGCAGTGGAAGCATGTTAATGTAACGGGAAAACATGAGGCTGTTCCAAGAACATCTTTCACTGAGGCTCTTCATCCAAGAGGCATACTGGGACAAAAAAGGGATTAATTTAAAATGATACTTGACAGATTTTTGAAAGTATTATGTGATGTGCTTGTTGGATGATCCAAGAAAATTCTAAGAGTATGAGAGCTCTATGAAAATTGTCTGTAACCACTTGGGATAACACTGCCTGATGAACAGCTCTAACACATTGGCATTCATGGAGAGTGGAGTTAGAAGGCCTTTATTTGAGTGTGGTGCAGCCTGACCCAAAATGCTGTGTATAGCCTTTTTCTTTGCAGCTTGTAGCTAATGTTGTGGAACTGGAGGGGATTCTGCCAAAGACCTTGTTAATGATGAGGTGATTTATTTATTCATTTAGCTTCTGAGGAGAAAAAAAAGAGACATTGGGACTATTTAGTGTGGAGTTCAGGCCACTAAAGACAGTCAGGGGTTGGAGCACTTGCCCTGTGAGGGGCCCTGAGGGACTGGTGGTGGTTCAGCCTGGAGAAGAGATGGCTTTGAGGGCACCCAGCAGCCACCCAGCCCGAAGAGAAGGGGGGTCACCGAGGAGAAGGAAGTGGTGTGTGGTGGGAGGAAAGATACAACCAGCACAGATTGAAAAAAAAAAAGAGAAGTTTGGACTAGACAGGAGGAAAAATGCTCCCAGTGAGGACATGTAGTGACCAAGGCAGGTTGCCCAGGGAGCCTGGGCTTTCAAGACCAGCCTGGATAAAACTCTGAGCTGGCCTCTGAGCCTGGCTTGAGCAGGCAGTAGGCCTGCAGACCTCCAGAGGCCCTTCAGCCTGAACTATCCTAGAATATCCACGGATATAGATAATCCATAGAATTATTCTATGGCCTATGGGTCCTAACCAAAAAACTATGGCAAAGAAAATTATTAACTATAGATATAAGGGAAGTGTTGAGAATGAGTTGATAGCAACTTGAGAGGAACCGAAGAATGTGGACTGAAGTGGTTTGTTTTAGTTTGGAATAAATTTTTTAAAATTGCAGGATACTTCCAGTTTGATGCTACTGATCTGAATAGCAGCACGGATTAAACTCGGCTCTCATAATTGTTTGTCATTTTAAAGAGTATAAGAGACCTACTAACAAATGTGTGTAACTAACAAACTACCATTGAAATGGCAGTTTTAATGATAAGTAAAAACATCTCTGAGATTTTTTTTTGGTTTAGGTAGCCTCACAGTTATAAAATAAGTGACTGGCATTGTAGTACGTTGTTAACACTGCAGCTTCTTGAGGGTGCTTTGCTCCTGAGTGCTGTGTCTAAATGAACATTTTGTTTAGCTCTGTTGTGCAAAAATAAGTATTAGTTCTACAAGTCCTGTGTGAAACTGCTATAAGTTTATTAAAATTAAATTATTTGTGAAATCTTAAGTTATTTTATAATAGCTAAAGTTTGGATATTTTGAAGATACTGCATATTACTCGGCTCCCTTGATAAGTGGTTAGTTTTATTTGGGGGTCTATTTTTACAAACATGAATGTATGTCCAGGTTTCCAGCAAGTGCTAGTGAATACTTTTAGTTTAGTTCGCTGGCAAAGGAACTGGCACTAATAAGTTAACACTACCTCAATTAGTTACTCACGCTATGGTTTTAAGTAATCCAAAAGCTGGCCACATGTGCTTAATGGAATTCCTGGCTTGTTGGTACAGGTCCCTCATGACCATGGTTCAGATTTGGCTCAGCTGCAACTTTTTCTCCTGACATTACCAAAAGCTGACATTTAGATTAGCCTCAGTATTATGCTTACTGTTTTTAATGTATGATTTTAAAATACATGCATGTCAACTAGTATTTTACAGCACAAAGTCTTGACTGTAGCAGGGAAACACAGTTCCAGAGCTTCCCTGATGGAAAAAAGAAAAACTCAAGAATAAAACCAAACTTGCCTAATGAACAACAACAACAAAAAATGTGGTGGACTGGAGATGGTTTGAAAGGCAGATATGTATCTTGTTGGGAGCTATGTGGTGTGGTGTAAAAATTGAGTAAATTATTACCTCATAATGATAGAAAATTAAGATAACTTTTTATGGTGTTCTTTTGTAGGAGTATTATAATATTGGATGTGCATAGAACTGCTCTTTTATTTGTAGTGATTTATGGTATTAATGATTAAGGTATTTATTCTGTAGACATCTAAGGTTGTGTGTTAGACTGAGCTGTAGCAACAGGTCTGATTTTTGCATAAAGCAATAGTTGAAATATAGTATTAGTGGGAGTCTTATTTGTATAATTATCGTTTAACTCGAAAGATAAAATTATGCCATGGCTTCACTAGTTGTCATCGCTGATGGATGCACGGCAGCCTCCGGCTGGAAAGAGGTTTTCATTGGAAGTGACAGGTGCCACAAGGTTTATTTAGGACAACCTCAACCTTGTCCTGGTTAGTTTGATAATGTTTGCCTTATGTATGTTCAACCACTGCATTTCCTGCGTTAGAGCCTTGTGTTACACCGATATTACTATCTGTGCTGCCTCAACTACAAATTGGATGAACAGCCAGTGACACTTTTTCAATATTATTACATTAAACCAAGTGGATTTTGATTGATAACCTAATATTCAACTAATGCAAAACATCAATCATGGCAAGTATATTAATTATTTAATATTGCAGTCTAATTCAGAAATCGATGTGCTGCATGAGGGGAAGGGAAACTCACTGTTCCCAGAAGACTTAAGACAGGGAATGATTAAAAAAAAACCCAACCCTGCTGTACTCTTGTGTGTTAGCTCGATACAAATCTTTATTCATTTGCCAATAATCTCTTCGCATTTTCCACTTCAGGACCTTTTTTATCAGTTTTGAGACCTATAATTGAATTAAGGCTGCTTTCAGCACAGGGCAAAAGGAGTTGCACAAATATTGATGAAGTCATGACAGGGACAGCGCAGGAGACAGACCACTAACAGGGCAGGTTTTATACCATTAGTTGGGAGCTCCTTGCATCAGCTGCTTGGATCCTGCTTCCAAAGTAATTAAATTCTTTAAGGCCATTTAGCACCTCAAAAATAGATGTGGGAGATGATTTCTATTTAAATATTGTATGGCCATGAATAAGAAATTCTTGTTTCAAAACACAAAATAATGGTGTAAGGAAAGTGTATCTTTTTTTTTTTTTCTTGCTGCATTCATGATCTATTCAAATAGAACAAAAGCATGTAGTGGACTCTTTTGAAAGGTTTATGAAATTATAAATAAAAGTTTTCGGTAAAAAGTCTAAAATACAGAACAGCAAGGTGGTAAAATGTGTAATTGAATGCAGCCTTATTCAGTACTTAGTAACGTTTCAGATTTTACTTCACATTATGCCTTACCCAGCCTGTACTAAGTATTAAAGAGAACAGAAGCCTCAGTCTCACACGGTTTGCCGTCTTAGAGGAATGTAGTTGGGGTTTCTGCTCCTGTGGCTTGATATAGTTGAATAATTTGTGGAAAAATTGATATTATAAATACATCCTACACTATATAGTTCAAGAACTGATTACATGAAACCCTTGTGGGATATGGTTTCTCTTTGTTTGCCATGGTTCCAGCCTATCTTCCTCAAAAGGCACAGTCGCATTTTTGGAAGCAGGTAGAACCTGGAGTCAATGGAAGCAGAAACCAGCTGCCTTGTTTAGTGCCTTGGAATTTGGGGACTTTTTAATTAGTTTTGCTTCAGTTTTCTTTCAGGGTATCTTTTTTTACAGGATTAATTTTCACTCTGAATTCTCCTTACTTTTCAGGGCTTTTACTTTGAGAGTTTGGTCCATTTTTTTGCAGCTGTCCTTATCTGACATTACATCTCATTTTTGTAGCTGTACATTTGTATTTTTTTTTTTTCAGCTGTCAGGAGTCAAATGCAAAGTTTCAATATGGCTGCCACGACCTAGTTAATTAACATACAATTTATTCGGTCCATCACCTTTGTAAATAGTCACAGAATTTTATTATTGAAGTCGTGGCAAAGCAGAACCATGAGCAACTGAATGTGGATTTGATAAATAGCATTATGCACTGTCTTGTTTTATTATTTCCAGTGTGAATAGTGGGATTATTATATTAAAATGTTGTTTTTTAAATGAGTGTCGTGTTGCATTGCTACAGTTTATAGCAATTTCAGGGCAGGTAAAATTTGAGGTTTTAAATAATTCTGTAGTGGTGCATTAGGATAACCAATACTTTTCAGGTATTGCAATGATTAAGATTAAAAGTAAAAATTTTACATACTCAAGAAATTACATGGCTTTGACATTTCCAAGTTAAACACAAATCGTTGCAGACAAGGGTTTAGCAACTATTTAGAACTTTTGTTCTTCTGTTACAGGGACTCTGGAAACATCAAAGCTGGATTAGAACATCTGGTAAGTTTTAATTTTCTCTTGAACATTTGCATCATCTTTGATATCTGCATTCCAAATGAACACTTTTGAATGAGCTTTGAATACCTTGAATTGAGAAAGTCAACCATTTCCCAGAGGGTCAGCTTACTGTTATTATGTGAAGGCACTTACATTTTCATTTATCTTACCATTTCAAGGGAATTTTAATTTTTTTAAATTACTTTTTTTGATGTAGAGATGAAATAAAATGGACTACAATCCTTGGATTGATGATTGCCTTAATTATAAACAAAAATTGTTTGGTGTTGGATTTTTGGCATATCCTGATCTGAAAACAACAAACTTGTGATTAAAAAAAAAAGACACATACGCAATCAAATATTGCATGCATAAATATGGTATGTTTTAGTAATTTGAAGTCTTTGAAAGAAGTGCACAGCTTTGTTTTTTCTCTTGTCTTTGCTTTATGAATAATGTATTGACTTAAATTCCATTCAGTGCTGCAGTATAAAATAATAATTGAGATGCAAAATATTTTTGGTTTAAGTAAACATATTCAAACTGCAAGTGATGGCAAGACATACTTAGCATTAAAAACTAATCAGTTGATCAAAACTGGAGAAAATACAATATTGTCACAAGTCTGAAGCTCATTGAGCCTAGGATGTTACCATCAGCAATCATCAGAACATTACGTAGTTCATCTAAACAGATTATTAAGTCCCATTAAATCAAAGTATTCACCATTAATGGCACATATATCTCAGGACATCATGAGAAGTGTTAAATTCATGTTAATTTTTTCATATAATATCCAAATAACATATACTGTTCTGTACTGCTATTAAAATAAAATCTTATCACAATGTATGGCACAAGCATTTGAAAAAATTGCTTTTCTGTTGTTGCTTCCCATTTTCGGAATCACTTGGGAAATATGATTTGTAGGAGCTTGTGTACCAATATCTTCTTGGAGTAAAAGCAGGATGAAAAGGATGTATATTCTGGTATAGTTGTCAACAGTTTCCCCTTTATAATGGTGGCATATTAAATGTTCCATTGCAACTAGTATTTTGAATCTGTAAATGGAATAAATAGCTGAGTGTTATGAATAGTTCTTAGAGCAGTTTGAAAATTAATCTTGTTTGCTAGTTTCATTGGTATCTTGCATGCTAGTTGAATCTCTTAAATAAATTTTTAAAATGTTTCATTCCTCTGCCGGTGTCAGGTAGTTGTAATCTGATGGGTTCAGAGAATTTTTCTAATGCATTATAAAGATGCTGTAGTCTTGACAGATGACCATGACTGGTACTTTTTCTAAATTGGGAGTGCTGCAATAGCTGGAGCTGTAGCTCTGATTTATCATGTCACCTCAAACCGGCGGGTGCAGCAGGAAGAGGATCTGTGGGTTCCGAGGAGCTGGGGTTGGGGGGTGGACCGGGAGTAGCGTTCACTGGTGGTCAGGGTTTCTCTGGGAATTGGGGGAAGATGCCCTGGAAAGATCCTCTGCAGAGTAATGATACCTTAAATTCTTTATGGGATAACTCACTATATATTTGAATAAAATTTTGTCTTCATTAAATACGTTAGCTGCTTTGTATTTGTCTGAAGGATCTGTGGAAAAACCTCCAGGTTTGAGACTTTTTTTTTTTTTTCCTTTTCCCTGTGACCTTAGAAAATCTGTCCTGTGAACGGGTGCTCAAGGAAATTAACTGTTTCCTGAGACACCCACAGATGGGAATATTCATGCTGGAAACTGTTTTATATCTCAGTGTCATGTCAGACAAGTTCACAAAAACGTTTTGGACTCCAAGAATTATAGGGAAGAAGAGTTAAGCCAAATGGTTGCTCTGATTCTACTACTTTGAATTACTGCATCTCCAAATGCTTGTAAGGATGTTTTTCCCTCTTAAGAAAAAAGAAGAGTCTTTATATTGATTTGGTAATCTGTTATTTAATCCCTTCTGTAAAAAAAGGGTGTTTTACAATTTGTGATATAATCCTTATGGGGTGTGCATGTTCCTATATTTTACTGCTTGCCCATGTTTAAGTAGCTTCTGCCATGCTGGTGTCTAGCATCTAGCTACACATGGGAGTGAAAGAAAGAGGTACAGCAACTGCTGTTAAAAAAATTGGTAAATATTTTACAAATTGTTGTTTGGAATTGCTTCCAGTTTAAAACCAGATGCTTTTATAAACAAAAATATTTTCTTTGTAGATGTGAGAACTTCCTGGCAGGTCTGTGGGCCTGTTTCAGGCCCTCCTGGAGGAGCCGTGCTGGCCACTGCTGCTGGGACGAAGGGTTGGTTGGCCAGCGTGCGTGGCTGACTGTGCCAGTGGGTCACAGCCCCACTCCCTGCTGACCTCCAATAGCTACATCTGCTCAGAAACATATATATATTTTTAGTTAGATAAGAAAAGAAACGACAAAGTTCTAAACATAGAGTAATTAGGCTTGTATTCCAGAAATTTTGGTGGGCATTTGCTGAATTATACTTAGCTAATTCCTTTCCAAGTAACAAGTTTTAACAATCAGTAGAAACCTTGGAATAGATGATTATATATCTGCAACTCTGAATAGGTCCTGTTTTCTATTAATAGCCCTACTGAAAAAGAACCATGGAGCCATACGTGTGGTTTATTCATTAGAGAGACCTTATTTGTGTCTTTTGTATAACATTTCAAAGCAATAACCTGCTTGTCCTTGTGGTCAAGCAGCAGAGTCTGTCCGTTTTAAATGATGAAGAGCAACCTGTCATTAATAGCTTGTTTAGCCCATCAGCGGTTTGTGAGGATGGAGTTATTGTCTGCCAAGAACGCGGCACTCCCCGCGCTGGGTGTTAATCAATAAGCCCCAGCAGGTGCGGATCAGGCCCTTGCAATCAGGCTATCGCAGTGCTCGCGCGAGGCTTTACCACTATTTTATTTTCAGTATTTACACTTTTGTTTGCGGCGTGTGTCATAGGTAGTGTGTATCAAGGTCACCGATCCATAACTGATGTTGGTTAACTCCATCTGGCAGCTCTTTGGTCTTTTTAAAGAGCTCTTTAGTAGAAAAATTTGCATAAATGATCAATCAACCAAAAAAAAAACCCACCGAAAAAACCAAAACCCCAACCAAAGAAGCCCCTCCTTTATCCAGAAAGTATTAATACTTATTTACAAGGTATCCTTATTTTTTTTTTTTTTCTTGGAACTTGATTTCAGGGATCGATCTCTCACTGATTTTCACTGGCTTAGTTTCAGAGTTCTGGTGATTACAGCTCACTGGTCCTAGTACGGCTGCTGGACAGCGATGTCTAATGGAATTGTTGGCTTTCTAAGGAGCTATAAAACCAAGCAGCCAATTATTTGTGTTCGCAAACAATTAATTAACACTCTTAATATGAGTAATTATGTTTATCTTGGTATCCTGGCAAAATTCCATGCTGGTCAATTATATTCTGCAAGCTTGAATTCTCTCTTATTGAAGAAGTGTCAGGCTGAATGGATGGTTGGGGTTTTTCCTATTGAAATTGTATTGAATTGAAAACAAGATTTTTCACTTTTTTTTTTGTTATAAAAAGGCATTTCTTTTTCATAAAATGCTAATCATCAAAACCCGAAAAAAAATTCCCTTAGGAAAACCACCGTGGTGTTCTTGGGGAATTGTAATTTTCATCTCGCATTTGTAGCTTTGACCAAATTCCCCTCCTGGGCGAGGTGACTGATGAGGCACCTCTAGAGAGGACAGTCGTAGGCCAGGAGACATGAGGCAGCGTTAGAGGAGAGCAGGAGCACGGTGATGGGAAACAGTAACGGCAACTTAGCATGGAATTCTCTTTTTCTTCATAAGGAAAGAGGTTATTCTGTGAATTCCCTACTCTGGCACGGGAGTAGCCGCATGGGCAGAGCATGCGCAGGCAGATGTGAATGGCTTGTCTAAACTTTGTAACTTTCTTTTCTTCCCATTTGGCAGTGGGATTAGTATTGCCCTACGATGGGGCAAGAATCTTTAACCTCTAGTTGTCTACTTCAGGAAACAGTTGTGCAGAAAGTCTTCTAAAAATGGGGAATTACCATGAAATAAAAACGTACAAAAATCTTTTCCTGTCATCATGTAGTTAATCAGATTAGTGGAAGGCAAATGGTGCTGAAAGGTGCTGGTGGTATCATAACGCTTGTAGGTGTTAGTCTGTAGCTTGTGATGCTATGAGAAATGCTGAGGCATTTATTTCCTTTCTAATTCCTGTCATTCACGTGTCTCATTTATTGCACGTGCATAGAGTTAAGGCATTTTACATACAAGGTGCTTTCCTTATAGGAACTCTTTTAATAGCCATTGACTTGCTGTTTGTTCAGGTAAACATTAAACTTGAATCTTCTTTCATAAAGAAATCTTCCTTCATAAAGGGTTTTATCCTTTTTATATATATTTCATATAGATCCTTACATATGCTATAGATCCTTTCTACATATCCTATAGATCCTTTCTATATATCCTGTATATGTGTTTATATATATCCTTTATAATGGGGGATTCCTTTTGGAGTGTTAAGTGGGAGAACACAGATACTGCTCGTGTCTTCCCGGCAAGGTTATAATAATAACTAACCTTTTGGAAGTTCTTAAAAAATTTTAAGAATTTATAGAAATAAGCAGGTTGGGGCCTTCTTAGAAAATAGTGTTAAATACAGGTTACACAGACAAATTATTATTTGTAACTGATTAACTGTTTGAGTTAACTCCTACCATTTAGAATATAAATATTTGTATTTATGTAGACATACACTGAATTCTTCTGTTGGATTTCTTTTATTTTTTGTTTTTTGCATTGAGCCCAAACTGTTGTTGACTAGCATGAGGTTACAACTAAAAACATTGCATTCTCTGAAGATGCAAATACATAAACAGAGGACCTGAAGGTACAGGAATGTGTTCATGTAAAATAACCATTAGATGAGAAGGAAATAAAATTTTATATACATTAAAAATATTTAAGTATCTTAAATGTTAGTTTTGTTGAACATACGGAATATAGCTGATAGTTTTCATTGTGTTCCATCTACCATACTGAGAAATGCAGTCATCAGAGTTCCTCAAGTGGTTTGTGCACATCACACAATTGTGGAAACTGTTACTCGTGATTAAAAACGCGCCGTACAGAGCAGAGGATGGGGCATGTTTAGTGAGCTTTACATAGGGATGCTCACATCTGTGAAGTATTCGATGCAGATGATTGATCAAATTTATTTAAAAAGGGTGTCTTATGTTTACCTTTTTTCAAAGTAGATGGTGATAAATAATAGCTTTTACTATAATTTGGTGGCAGTATTATAGTAACCTGAACCAAACCCTCCTCTAATTTCATCACTTACTGATT